>NC_056525.1:40008846-40186548 GCF_019175285.1 Sceloporus undulatus | reverse complement strand
AAAGCAAGGAACTAGTGCCAAAACCACCTCCAAGGACCTCTTGCCTAAGAAAACCCTATGAATCACCATAAGTTGACAGACAACTTAAAGGCATATGCATGTGTGTGTGCCTGTGTGTGTGCACACACAAATTACTAAACCGGTAGTTCCAAAACTTGGTCCTTCATTTGTTTTGGACTACAGCTACAAGATTTTCTGACTCATTACCAAGTTGGCTGAAGCTTCTGAGAGTTGAATTACAAAACACCTGGATGGCCAGATTTTGGGAAACAATGAACTGAACTGTTGCTATCCTACTTTGGTCATGTCACAAGATGACATGACTGATTGGAAAAAGACAATAATACTGGGGAAAACAGAAGACCACAGAGAAAGAGAAAGATCGCATGTCAAACGGATTGATTAAATCAAAGAAGCTATGGCACTGAGTGCAAGACCTGAGCAGGACTGTTGATTATCAGGGCTCTTGCTGATCTCTGATTCATAAGGTTGTCATAAGGTGAAGCTAAGTTCTCCTACTCTTGCTGGCAAATAGGGGTGGAAAAATATTCAAAAATATTCAAAATTGGTCAGATATGTTTCTTGAATGTCAGTCTTCTCAGTTCAGAATTATTCTGTGCAAAATTTGTATATGGTTGTTTTGCACAGAAAAAAAAAAAACCCAGCATTTTTTGCACCAGGAAACAGCATATTTGTTTTCTTTGTAGAAAAGTCTGTTTGCTGTGCAAAAATTCTCTGTGCAGAATAAATCTTCAGTTGCAAATAGTCTTTGAACACTGCTGTTCCTAAGACTTTCTTGGAACAAGTAGACAATTGGTAAAATTACTCATTGCTTTCTTTCAGAAGAAAATTAATGAAGAATTATATACTTTGCAGTAAGTAACAGCAAAAGCTCTCATTAAAAATGAGGCTGTTGACAAATGCGCTCAGTGTACTTTTGTCATGCCAAAACAGTCAGATTTGGTGGGGGGGGGGGGGAGATTAAAAAACTTCAGAGAAGTGAGGGTTATTTTCATATTCCTCTTGTCCCCCTCCCCAACCTTACCATTTAGCAACTAAATTTTAGCCAGAAGTTATGCCGCTGCTGAGATCACTGCCATGTGAACTCAAGAAGTAATTATATCCACTCATGCCAACAGCACTTCCCCAGTGATCCAGTCATCCTTGAGAAAATGCAATCGAAACCTCACTGGTGTGTTACATTTATCTAAAAATTCATTCACTGTGAGAAATGTGACCAGCTCTCGAGTCAAACCTCAGGGCAAATTAAGCCATCTCTTATTGCAAATATTAAATGTCTTGTAAAGACACCACAGGAACAAATGAACAGGTCTCAAGCTTCAAAGCAATCTGCGGACTTATTCCTTCCATGGTATGTTATCAATTAACTTCCTGCAAATGCTCAGGTTTCTCCTACTCTTATTCTCATGCTGGTATCTGGAGAGAAAGAGATAAATTGTACTGATTTTTTCAAGAGGGAGAATACTTTTAATAACCAAAATGTTTCTGCACTTTGAATAATGAGAGTGACTTTTCTCTTTCAAATGCTAAATTATTTCAAGCTGAGCTGTTGGAAACCATTAATAATTCAAGCAACTTCTCTTTGGGTAAGAACAACATCTGCTAGATGGTGCAAAAACACAGCAATAGCTTGACTTTCAAAGTTTATTTTACTAGTTTCACTATTCTTGTTAAGTGACAGGAGGCATTGTTAACTGAGAGGAAGAGATTGTTATCATTTCCTGTGCAAGCGGAAGAGAACAACAGAAGACACAGATATCTGAGGGACCTTTCCCTGAAGTTTTAGTCCTTAACTAAGCTAAATTCCTGTTGGTAGCAAGAAATCAGGCTTCAGGTTTCATCTGAGGTGAAGCAAGTAAATTAATGAAAACAGAAGCCAGAGGCAGTCAATATTTGTCGAAGACACACAGTTCGAGTATGGCATACTACAAATAATTGCTGATGCTGAATGTCATGTGCTTGATTATGTTTATTATCAACCCCCTCCCCCAGGACACACACACCATTTGTTTTATTTAGATCCAGGTCTTGACTTATCTTTCAGGTAGTCTAATTGGACTCACCAAGCATATGCCTGTTAAGATGTCAGCTTTCAAACAAAAACCATTTCCAATTTCTGTTTCCATTCAAAAATAAAGGAGATTTCAAAGGTGGAAATAACGTTCCATATGAATTTTATGCTTCTGAGAATATGATGAAGCTATTCCAATTGCAATGTTGGTGTAAATCCAAGAAAGTATCCAAGAAATATTTCCATTGTTCTACTTCATCTTGTGTGAAGGAAGGAGAAGTAATGAAGCATATATTTTGGATGCCAGAAGTCCCAGGTTAAGTACCTGCATTTCCAGGTAGGGCTTGAAATTCTGGAATGCTGGAGCTGATCCATATCAACAACAATGTGCTAATGGCCCATTAGTCAGTCTTGTTATAAACAGAACCCAGAAAAGCTACTTTGGAAACTATACCTGGGAGACTCGGGGTACTGCAATCCTATAAGAATAAAACTTCCAAGTGTAAGATATAAGCAAGTGTCTTACGTTTCTGTAATGAATCAAATATTTCACTTGTAAGTGAACCTGTGTAGAAGCTGTGAAAAGATTTCCCCCAACAAACTCTGTAATATAGGCAGCACTGGAAGGCAGTTTCTAATACACCACTTCCCCATTTTTCTGAGTCTAAATGCAGGGTGCAGCTAAGGTGGAAGTTTCAACTATGATTCTTATTCTTATCCCATGGGATCTTGAGGTCATTGGTAGAATGCATTTAAGCATGACTGAGTTCAGCTCTCCCCCTGAAGTGATAGCAGGCATTTAAAGTAAGGTCACTGCATTCTGGGGATTTAACAACCAAAGGTCTGAAAACACCACCACCACCACCACCCCAAAAAGGGGGGGGGGAGAGAAATCCATAAAGAAGGACCTGAGTTATCCATTCTTTCTTCATTCAGGGTACGGCTGGGCCAAGTACCTAAGAGTTCCCACAGGTGGAAATTAACTCCCCCCCCCCCGCCTCCCATCACAGGCCTATTCCTCTTCCTTAACTCACACATACACAGGATAATTTTCTTGGCCTTCTCAACTGTGCTTTCCCAGCCTGTCTCTCTACATCAGCCCTGACCTAGGGACTGGAGCAGTTAAGCAGGGATCCCCCCCCCCCGTCAAACATCAGTCAGGAGCTAAGAATCACTGTCTTCTCTAATCTAGAGGACGGTGGAGTGGTGTTGTCAGTCTTCCCTGCTCCCTCAAGCACTGACCTTCCCAGGCCTCTGGGTATGTGGTCCCATCCTCCTTTTCCTGTGGAGACCCTCAGAGTCTATTTGCAAAGGCTAATGTTCCCCAAGCTTTTCCTTGTTGGAATGGGCCTTGTTCCCACTACGTTTAAATTGGGATCAGGATCTGGGTTAAAGGGGCATGGTTCCTACTCAATCCAATTTTAGAAATCGATTCAGAAAGGGGGGCATGCTTTCTGCTCTTTTTTGCCCATTTAACCTGTGCCAATAAGACGATGGGATTTTGCAGTGTTTTGGGGGGTTGAATTGATTTATTTTCAAATAAATCAATTCAGCCCAAGTGGGAACCAGGCAGATTCGAATCTGGATTAACCAAAATATTTGTTTTTGTTCCCACTGGCAGTCCAGCCCAGCCTATCACTGGCCTCTCCTGGCCCCCAAATCCCTGGACTAGCCTCCTTACCGGTTTCATTGGCCACTGACTGGCTTCTCTGTGCCTTTTAAAAAATTTCCTGCGGCCAGGGAGGCTGGAAGGAGGTCGCAGAGAAGCTGGAAGCCTTGTGATCTCCTTCCCAGCTCTCCCCCGGCTTCTCTGCGACCTCCTTCTGGCCTTCCCAGCGAGGGGAAATGTAAAAAAAGGTGCAGAGAAGCTGGTCAGCGGTAAATAAGCTGATAAGGAGGCTGGGTCGGGGATTTTGAGGCCAGGAGAGGACAGAGATGGGCCAGGCCAACAAGCTGTTCCCTGCTACTTGCCGATTCCTGAATCGATTCCTGAAAGCAGTGCAAACATAGTGGAAACTATGTTTTTTTCAGAACCGGTTTCAGGAATCAGTTCAGGAAACAGATTTTCCAATAAGTGGGAATGGGCCCTTGGTTCACTTTCCACTGCTTCTCCAACACTCTCTCCTCCTTCCTTCACCAGCTGCCCTCATTCCACTCTGTCTCACCCTCCATATGTCTCCATTCCTCCCATCATCACCTTTTAATTTTCACACTCCTGCTCTGCTCATCTAAGCTCCTCCCAGGCTACTTGCTGGTGATCACTCTACTCATCCTACAGCATGTTGGTTTTAATGTCTGTAATTTTATTCTGTTTTTAACATGGTGTATTTTTATATGATATTTTATGATGTTGATACTGTTGTAAATTGTACGATGTTTTGTACCCTTGTTGTAACCTGCTTTGATCTCTTTTTGGAAAAGTGGGCTATAAATAAACAGTATTATTATTATTATCCTTCAGATTGGTTTTTGCTGAATGCTGATGGCTCCCAGGTTCTTCAGCCATCCTCCTCCCTTTCTTCTTCATGTGAGGACGTGCAGTAACTTCCCTGTACCCTCTAGCCTGCTGTAGAGCCCCTTAGTCAAGCACAAGCTGAACATGACTCAACAGTGTGATGCAGCAGCTAAAAAGCCAAAGTAATTCTAGACTGCATTAATAGGAGTATAGTGTCTAAATCGGGAGAAGTAATAGTACCACTCTGTTGTGATTTGCTCAAATCCCAGTTGTAATTTTGTGTTGTATTCTGGTCACCACAGTTCAAGAAGGATGTTGAAAAGCTGAAACGTGTCCAGAGGAGAGCAACCAAAATGGCCGTTGTTAATGCAGTTGTGACATTAACAATGTATAACCCACTCTGAAAGCCTTTGTGGCTGAAGAGAGGGAAATAAATAAATAAATAAATAAATGGTGAAAGATCTGGAAACCATGCCCCATGATCTGGGCATGTTTAGCCTGGGGGGGGGGGTGACATGTTAGCTAAGTTTAAATATTTATCCATGATTTGGAAGAGGGCATTGGTCCATGGGTTCCACATTCATCATTATTCCACTTTGTTTTCAAACCCATTTTGCTAGTCATGCAATTAAAATGTGGCACTAGTTTACCCCATTCTGGTGCCGTGCCTCTTTCTTTGAAATGGATGTGTAAAGTAGCTTTCAGTAATCACGCCTAGTCACAGTGACTGCTGCACCATACCCAGAAGTACTTTTCTGTAGCTTCCACCAGGGGTGTGCTTTGAAATACCTCTTCTAGTTGGTTTTGCCAAGATGTATTTATTCATTGAAATCATTTTTCAAAAAATAGTGAAAAGAAGTATTCAAAGGGATCTCATAGCGCCTTTGAGACTAACTAAAAGAAAGAAGTTATTAGCATGAGCTTTTGTAGACTTCAGCCTACTTCCTCAGATGTAGTGGAAAGAAGGTTAGGCTGCAGATATTAGCTATTCCTGTGCTAAGCTTGGTGATATGAATAAAGCCTCTGAGATGTGATTTGAAGGGATAATTAAAATAAATGAATTGAGTGAGAGAGATATGGCTGCCATCATATGTTCTTCTGCTAGATTTTTGCCTTTTTGGCTTCAATGTGATTAAAGATCATGATAAATATTCATAATGTTGTGAGTCAATCTAATGTATATTTATAATTATTAATTCAAATGGTGTCAAAGCGGCTAATTAGGACTGGTTCCAGGCTCATTAATTCTTGTAGGGTACTTTTTTATGCCACTATTTGACAGATTTAGGACTGGGTGAATGTGACTGTTTAGTTGATATTTTGTAAAGGAATTGGCCCTGTGCATTGCAACAATGAGACATAAGGAGGAACTTTATGGAGTTAGAGGAAATCATTTTAAAAACATAACGTGCCCCATTTAAAGCAGTGCAGTGATCGTGTAATCTCTTAGATGTCTCTGGTAGGATTACTACATGTGAACAGTGTCATTAATTTTATTTGAGAGTTTTCTGTTTCTAAGCTTCACAGAATCTAATCTAGCATGGTTTTCTTCATAATAGTTCTCTATTGCTGATAGGAGTATTAATATCCATATCATTCACACCAAATAAGCAGGAAGATTTGATTAAGACTATGGCCAAAATTCAAAATATTATTTAGCTCTGCACCGAATGTTGAGACACAAAGCTCTGTTAATAGACCAGAAGCAAAGTATCATGTTAAATTGTTTTTTTATTTGGGGATGTAATTCTTTACTAAATTTTTTCTTGAAGATAGCAATGAGTAATTTCAGCATTTTCTTCCTACTGGGATAAAGTCTTGGAAAAAACACATACTTTTCAAAGGCTATTTACAATTCAGCACTAATGTTGTTTTGTGCATTTTCTGTGCAGGAAATTCAAACCAGGATGATTGGCAGAGCCATTGAGGGAGAGTGGGGCTTTGATACCCACCATGATGAGACCAGTATTTTCAAATGGAAGCATGGTCTAGCAGACCAAGCTGAGGCACGTGATGGGGGATGGAGTCAGTATATAAGGATGGTATCCCCCCCCCCCGTCCTGCCTCTTTTCGATGACGTCGTTGAGACCTTCTGTGGCTAAGTTTTTGTGTTGTTTTTTGAAAGGGGTTTTGACATTTGGGGCCTTGATTTCACCAGCACAGGTCTCAAGTTCTCCCTGGCCCTTGCTTCCTTCTCCCTCCAGCCCTTGCCTTGCGTTCGCTCTGGGCCTTGCCTTTTCCCTGGACCTTGAGTTCTCTCTGGGCCAGTCACACCACAGTGCGCTGGGAACTTTTAGATTTCTTTGTGCCTTGGGGAGCATCATTACCTCGTTGTGCCACAGCTTGGGCAGCCATTTTGTCATTCAGT
Organism: Sceloporus undulatus; assembly: GCF_019175285.1. Classification (NCBI taxonomy): domain Eukaryota; kingdom Metazoa; phylum Chordata; class Lepidosauria; order Squamata; family Phrynosomatidae; genus Sceloporus; species Sceloporus undulatus. The sequence goes on along the minus strand of NC_056525.1, from coordinate 40,179,693 downwards.
CACCATTTTCTTTCCTTTATTCTGTGCAATCTCTTAGGTGGCCATTTTGTCAATTATTATTATTATTATTATTATTATTATTATTATTATTATTAATCTTTATTTATAAAGCGCTGTAAATTTACACAGCGCTGTACATACAATCTTTTTAATTGGATGGTTCCCTGCCCTCAGGCTTACAATCTAAAAAGACAAGACACAAAAGGAGAAGGGAGTGGTGGTGGGGAAAGAGATGAGGGCCAGCAGTTCTTCTCTACCTTCGAGGCCTGGATCAGGGGAGATGGACTGGAGGGGGGGCTTGGCTTCTTAATGGATGGTTAATCTTCTTCCAAGGAGGCCTGTTGGAGTTAGCCTGCCTCTCTAGTAGATAATACATATAAAATACATAGCAATATAGGAAATGATTCAATAAAACAGATAACAAAAGAACATCAAATAGCAAGTGACAATTATGCAATGCCTGGGAATGCTGCCCTGAACAGGATGGTCTTCAACTCCATTTTGAAGCTGGTTAAAGAAGTGATGGCCCTTGCTCGTGGGGGAAGAAGGTTCCAGGAGTGAGGGGCAGCAAGTGAAAAGGGGCGAATCTGAGATGGGGCAGAGGAAATCCTGGGCTGGGACAGCAGACCTTGACTACCAGAATGGAGGGCCCTAGTGGGAAGGTGAGGAGAAATAAGGTCTGATAAGTAAGGGGGGGCAGCCCATGGAGGGCTTTAAACGTGGACAGCAGGAGCTTATACTGAATGCGGAAAGGGAGGGGGAGCCAGTGAAGGGATGCCAACACATGAGAGATATGGTCAGAGCGGTGGGCGGATGTGATAATGCATGTAGCTGAATGCTGGACAGAAATTAAAGGACGGAGGTGAGAAAGAGGAATCCCAGCCAGGAGGACATTACAGTAATCAAGTTGTGAGACCACTAGGGCATGGACGAGGATCTTGGCAGTAGAGGCAGAGAGATATGGTCGGATTTTGGCAATATTGTATAAAAAGAATCTACAAGCCTTGGCTGTGGTCTGGATCTGAGGGATACACGACAGAGAAGAATCAAAGATAAAACCAAGACTGTGGGCTTGCTGGACTGGTTGAATAGAAATGTTGTCCACAGAGACAGAAAAGGAGTGTTGAAGGGTGGGCTTAGGAGGAAACACAAGAAGCTCCGTCTTGGACATGTTGAGCTTCAAACGCCAATGGCGCATCCACTGCGAGACAGCTGTGGGACAAGATGAAACTTGCTGTTCAAGTGTTGGAGAAAGGGCAGGGGTGGAAAGATACAACTGGGTGTCATCAGCATACAGATGGTAGGAAAAACCAAAACAGCTAATGAGTTTACCTAGGGACAGTGTGTAGAGAGAAAACATAAGGGGACCCAGAACAGAGCCCTGGGGAACTCCAACAGATAAGGGAACAGAGGATGAAGTGTGACCACCTGTGACCACTGCAAAAGATTGGCCTGACAAATAAGATCTAAACCAGTTGAGAACAGAGTATGAGAACCCAAGGTCAGAAAGTATATCAGCTAGAAGGCTGTGATCAACGGTGTCAAAGGCTGCAGACAAATCAAGAAGGATGAGAACAGAGTAAAGGCCATTAGCCTTGGCTCATAAAAGGTCATTTGAGATCTTAGTGAGAGCTGTCTCTGTAGAATGCCGTGGGCGGAAACCAGACTGAAAAGGATTGATATGGAGTTGGCTTCAAGAAACTCAAGACAGCGAGAATAAAAAATCCATTCCAAAACCTTAGAAAGAAAGGGAAGAAGAGAAATCGGACAATAGCTAGACAAAGAGGAGGGGTCAAGAGAAGGTTTTTTCAGAATTGAGGGAATGAGAGCATGTTTAAAGTCCGAAGGGAAGGAGCCTGTAGAGAGAGAGAGAGATTGAAGATATGGAGAAGCGAGGGCAGAAGAGAGGGAGCTATGGAAATTAGAAGACGAGTAGGAATTGGATCAAGAGAACAAGTTGCAGGTTTTGGAAGAGTTCAGAAGCGTAGAGAGTTCATCCAAAGAAGCAGGAGGAAACACAGAAATTTTTTTAGGCGAGGGCGATAGATTATGAGCAGAAAAAGAATCGGGAGGGACTGTCTCAGAGCGAATAGTGGTAATCTTTGAGATGAAGTAATTAGCGAAGTCATTAGGAGAGAATGATGAAGAGACAGGAGGAGAGGGAGGTTTAAGCAAAGTGTTGAAGGTGGAGAACAAACGCTGCGGGCGCATCTCATTGGCGGTGACCAATGATTTGTAATAAGTTTGTTTTGCCATAGACAGGTGAGAAGGAAGAAAGAACAAATTTGTAATTAATAAAGTCAGTCCACTGTTTGGACTTTCTCTAAAGACGTTCGGCTGCTCTAGAGCAGGACTGGAGAAACTTAATGACGGTGTAAGCCAGGGCTGAGATCTAGTTGTAGAGGAAGAACTGAGTACAGAGACAGGAGCAAGGCGGTCAAGAGTTGAGGAAAGAGTGGAGTTAAATAGAGACATTGCTGAATCAGCAGAATCCCCAAGATTTAGGGAAGAGAGAGATGAATCCAGGGCCTGACCAAGATTGATAGAGTTAACAGATTGAAGATCACGAAAATAGCGTTGAACAGTATGGCGAGGAGGTGGAGTATAAGTAAGAGCAAAGGAGATTAAATGATGGTCTGATAGTGGAAAGTCAAGTGCCAGGTAGTCAGAAATGATACAGTTTGAAGCAAGAACTAGGTCAAGACAGTGACTGAGAGAATGAGTTGAAGAGTTGGAATGTGGTTGGAGGCCAAAAGAAGCTAGGAGAGAGTTGAAGCGAGACGTTGTAGGGTTATTGGAATCGTCAACGTGGATATTAAAGTCACCTAGGATCAAAATGGGGACTGAATCTGAAAGAAAAAATGTCAGCCATGATTCGAAGTCTGAGAGGAACTGGGTAGAAGAACCAGGAGGGCGATAGCTAACTGCAACCCGGAGCTGTAGAGGAAAAAAGAGTCTAATAAGATGAAACTCAAAAGAAGAGAAATGATAGCTGGGGGAAAAAGATAGAACTTGAAACTGGTAGGAGTTAGATAGCAAGATACCAACCCCTCCTCCTCGACCTTCAGGGCGGCTTGTGTGGGTGAAGGAGTGACCACCAAGAGAAAGGGCAGCAGGGGTTGAGGTATCATGGGCTGGGAGCCAGGTTTCGGTGAGAGCAAGGAGATTAAAGGATTTCGAGAGAAAAAGGTCATGAATTGCTGCTGCTTTAGAGGCAGCAGAGTGACAGTTCCAGGGGGAATAGAGAAATGGAAGCAGGGAGACAGGAAGAGGCCGAATGGGGATCAGGAGAAATGTGTGGAGCCATGGGAAGGACAGGATTCACTATCCAGTGATCAAAAGGAGAAGGTGTGACAATTGCAGAAACAGGAAAGAAAAGAGAGAAAGCTGTAGCTGGCTCTCTCTTTCAGAGGTGTTAAAGCAGCTTTAGAGGCTATTGCCAACTCAGGCCTTCTGAGGAAGAGTCCAATGCAAGCAGGAGGTGGTCCTGAGGGAGCAGAAAGTCGCACTTGCTCTGTCTTCCTCTGGAGGCTTCCAAGGCCAGGGGGGAGAGTCTTTGGAGGAGCACAGGTCGTACTTGCTCTGACTTCCTCTGGAGGCTTCCAAGGCCAGAGGGGAGAGTCTTTGGAGGAGCACAGGTCTTACTTGCTCTGACTTCCTCTGGAGGCTTCCAAGGCCAGGGGGGGAGACTAAGGTGTTTGGCAGCCATTTTGTTTGGCATTCTCTCAGGCCCATCCTCTCTTAGCATTGATTAAGCTGTCCAGCAGCCATTTCGTCTAACACTCTCTCAGCCTCATCAACCACACACACACACACACACACACACACACACACACACACTAGTATCTACTGCTTGGTGATATCATGTTGTACATCATTGCCTAGGCTGGTTATAATTGTTTCAGGTCTGTTGCTATTTGTATTGCCAGAATCTGTGCCAGGTCTCGATTTACAAGTTGGTTTACTATTAATCATTTCTACAATGCCTCCCAAAAAAGGGAGTAGTAAAGCTAAAGGAAAAGCATCTGCAAAAAGGGTGGCAGATGAACTCCCAGCTATTATTCACTCTGATACATCTGAGGACGAGAGTGAAATGGTTGCTAGGGCAGCCATATTATCTAAATTGGAACATCTTGAAAGAGTTCATACTGATAAATTAAGGTCTAAACCACTTGAGGCTAAAAAGATGGTTAGTGAGTCATTTAATTCTATGGTTTTATCTCGCTTGGAAGGATTAGACAGAAGCTATCAGGACCAAAGTCATGACTTGGCAGTTGAAGAGGTGGTTCCACAGCTGATGGTGGAGCCCGCTCCCTCAGCATCATCAGGCCAGGCATTTCCAATGAGCTCAGGTACACCTGTTGTTTATCCAGTGCCACAAAATTATGTTATGGATGGATCACAGATGTGGCTGTGGGGGATCTGAAACACATCTGTACAGAGGGCTATGACTGCCACACAGTCAGTTTCTGACCCATCAAGCGTATCTTAATTCACACATTTTCAACCTCAAGGGTTACTAGATATATGGACATAATTCATAGAGCTCACACAGATTTTGCTGAATCTGCATGGCTCCAATATGATGAAGCCTTTTCAAATGAAGGTTGCCAGGTCCCCAATGTTGAGGTGGGACCAAGTGCATTCACAATTATGTGCAACCTATGCAAGGAGACTGTGCCCGTAGTGGCCACATGGTCCAGAAATCCCAGGGGAGCTCCTCAACTAAAACCACATTGACAAATAATGAATCTTCTAAAATATGCTGGGATTTTGGATTACATGGCTCATGTAACAGTCATCCTTCAGGTACCTCCGCGAGTGCTCTGTCTGCAAAGGAACTCATTCCTTTCATCAATGCCATAAACCAAAATCTGGATCAGGGGTCAAAGATGGTGCTAAAATAAAGGGACAGGGGGGGTCCCAACCCACCTTAAAAAGGGGCCTAGCCCAATTAAACTAGACTATTTGTTTCAGCTGCTGTTTGTTTACCCTAATAGGTCTGCAACTGATTATTTAAAGTCAGGGTTCAGGGATGGTTTTCGGATCCCCTTTTACAGTCAACGTAGACCCTATAGTTCTAAAAATCTGCATTCTGTGTTGGGTTTAGAACATGTTATTAGAGCTAAGATTCAAAAAGAAGTTGATGAAGGCTGGATTGTTGGCTCCTTTTCTTTGCCTCCAGTTCCTAACCTTAGGGTAACTCCTTTGGGCATTGTTCACAAAAAGTCACCAGTCAAATACAGGCTTATCCACCATTTGTCATTTCCAAAAGGTGACTCCATTAACGATCATATCCCATAAGAGCTTTGCTCTGTGCGATATAGTTCTTTTGATTTGGCTCTGGCCATGGTAGGTAGTAGAGGTTTCACGGCTGAGCTGGAAAAGTGTGACATTAAGTCTGCATTCAGACTTTTGCCAGTAAATTCTCAGGATTTTGAATTATTAGGTTTTTCATTTGAGAATAAATTCTATATGGATAGGGCTTTTCCCATGGGATGCTCTATTTCTTACTCAGCATTCGAGGCCTTTAGTACGTTTCTAGAATGGGCAATACATACACAATCTGGTTTACAGGGGGTGGTCCACTATTTAGATGATTTTCTGTTTGTCAGGAGGGCACAATCTGGCCAATACCAGCTCTTGATGCACCAATTTGCCCTTATTGCTGATAAGTTGGGTATCCCACTGGCCCACGAGAAAATTGAAAGCCCTTCCACCTGTTTAATGTTCTTGGGCATTGAAATCGACACAATTAACCAGTGTTCTAGGTTGCCACTTGATAAATTAACTAAGATTAAAGAAAAGATTAATAAATTCTTCCAGTCATGAAAGACCACCCTTCAAGAGTTTCAGGAATTGACTGGCCATTTAAATTTTGCCTTTAGGGTAGTTGCACCAGGCCGGGCCTTTCTTAGGCATCTGAGCTTGGCAACTATTGGCATTTCTAAACCGCATCATAGGATGCAGGTGAATTTTGAGATTAAACAACATTTACAAGTTTGGCTGTCATTCCTGAATTCTTTCAATGGTGTGTCTTTCTGGAGATATGTTTTAAGGCTCTGTGGAGCCTTACAGGTCTCTTCTGATGCAGTAGGGTCAATTGGCTTTGGAGTATATTTTAATAATCACTGGTGCGCACAGGTTTGGCCTCCTGATTGAATCAAGGCGGGTCTTTCTTCAGATCTCACCTTTTTAAAATTCTTTCCGATAGTGGTTGCAGTACAGATTTGGGCAGACAAATTTGTGAATTTTTGGTGTAATAATGCAGCCACAGTTCAGATGATTAATCAGCTGTCTTCTAGGTCTCCTCGAGTCATGAACTTGGTTAGGGTGTTTGTGCTGAAGTGTTTGATGCACAACATCCTATTCACAGCCTTTCATGTACCAGGGATTGATAATGAAATTGCTGATGCCCTTTCCCATCAACAGATGTGTCGTTTCAGACAGCTGGCTCCAAAGGCAGACATCCTCCTGGCAACCATGCCAGAAAACCTATGGACGCTGGAAGGGTGAGGTGGCAAAAGCAATAAGTGCTTCACTTTCTGACAACACACGGTCCAATTACAAGATGGCTTGTAAGGCCTTTGAAAAGTTTCACCTTATCAGTGGCTTAAGCCCCAAGTGGCCTATACCTGTTGACCACTGTTTACAATTCTGTGTCTATTTACACAACAGGGGACTAACACCATGGACCATTAGGAACAAATTATCAGCCTTAGCCTTTGCCGCAAAAGCCCAGGGACTCGCAGATCATCTGACTTTAGAATTCGCAAGACCTTAGAGAGGTGGTCTAGGATTCGGGGCATTAGTCATGATATTAGGAGGCCCATCACTCCAGAAATTCTGAGGGGGCTTGAAGGACAGTGGACACAGTTATGTTCCTTCCCCTATGAAGCCAGTTTGTTTCATGCAGCAGCATTAACGGCTTTCTTTGGGGCTCTTAGAATCATTGAATTAGTTATATCATCAAAAAACAACAATTCTAACAGGGCCTTTATACTTACTGATTTAGTTCTTACTGGCCGGACGGCTATGCTGCAGATAAGAAGGTCTAAGAGTGATCAAATAGGTAGAGGGACCTCTATTACATTAAATTCCTGTATTATGGCCGAGCTTTGCCAAGTACGGGCATTGATTGAATATGTGGCAATTTGTGACAAAAATCCAGGTCCCTTGTTTCAGCATGCAGACCACTCACTTCTCACCAAATTCCAATTTTGGGCTGTGATGGCCAAGGCTTTGACTAATCTCGGGTTAAAAGGGGTTAAATTTGGTACTCATTCTTTCGGTATAGGAGCTGCCTCCATGGCTGCAGCCATGGGTTTTGACAACACAGATATTAAACGCATTGGGAGATGGCAATCTTCAACTTTCAAAAGATATGTGCAAAAGGTTCCTGTCTTGCACTGACTGGGCTGACTCTTGTTTCTTTTAGTTTTCAGACCTCATTTTCATAAAATTAATATCCTCATCTGGGGGACACAATATAATCTATTGGGCAGTGAGACAGGCTCGAGATGGTCAGTTGGGCTCTCACCTTGGTCTCAGAGAAATCGCCAAGACTGAATGGTTGGGCAGACAAGGTTTATGATGGAGTGGTCTGCTCAAACTGCTTTTTGAGGAGCGTGTAGACCCTCAACCTGATGTACTGCTGTTACACCTTGGTGGCAATGATGTTGGTTTGCTGAAAGCTAAAGCCTTGATTTGGCAGGCAAGACATGATTTCGACACCATACATCATACGTGGCCCGGCATAAGGATAATCTGGTCTGAAATTTTGCTCCAACAATTTGGGGAGGGGAGGGTAATCCACATAAATTGGATGTTGCCAGAAAACGGGTTAATAGAGAGATTCATAATTCTCTATTAAAGATGTCTGGCTTTATAATTAATCACCCTTTGATCCTGTTTATACGCCCAGAGTTGTACCAGTCAGATGGGGTTCACCTCTCAGATGAGGGTAATTTGATATTTTTAGGGATTTTTCAAAATGGGTTGAGAGACATTGTGAATGGCCTGGTGGGTAAAAGGGACTAAGCCGATGCTGGTGCCTTGTCTGTGGCCCTTATGGGGTTAAACAATTGTTCACTATGCACCACTGTCACCCCTTTGTGGTGAAAGGTTAGGCTATTGATCAGCTTGTACACATCAAGGGATGTGGAGTTGTGAGAGAACCTGCCTTTGAGATAGACAAGGGTGTTTTGCTCAACCTTACAAATTCGAGGGAATTTGGGGGAGAGTGCCTTATGTTTACCTTCCCAGGACTCGCTGAGGATGCAATCCAAATAATCAAATTTACCTCAGGGTTCGGTGTTTGTGCCCAAAGGGTAGGTTGAAGAGGAGGTCTACAACTGACACCTGGTTTCAGCTCGTCCTGCACCAGGCTTTCACTTTAATCATTCTCTCATAGTTTGATGTTTAAGGTTTAAGTTCAAGTGCTTAGCTTAAATAGGATATAGGTCAAGTAAATGGACCTTTATTCATCCAGGTTATGTGTCTGGTCTCTTCATGGTGGGGTATCAACAGCATTTTCTTGAAAAATAATATTTCAACACAGAAATATTGTTGCACAAGAAATGCTGTTTTCTGTGCAGTAAAATTCTGTGTAAAATTTGCACATGGTTGACTTGCACAGAAAACAACATTTTCTGTGCAGAAAGCAGCATTTTCTGCACAGGAATTAATATTTCTGCACGGAAGTATTATTTCCCATACAGATAAAGCTGTTTCCTGTGCTGAGAATGCTGATTTCTGCACATAACAGCCATGTGCAAATTTTACACAGAATAACCTCTAAACTGCAAAAATTCTTGTCAGTCCAGGATTCTTCTAATCACAGAACACTCAGATCAAATTATTTGATCACTTTTGAATATTTTTAAAAAATATTCTTTCCATACCTAGTTTTATTTGAATTTGGAACTCAAAACCAAACAAAAGTATGTTGTACCCAAATGTGGTGTGATATACTAGAATGTTGTAGTTCAATGGCAGCATATGTATTGTGAATATAAAAATTCTGGCTCAACCCTGAAATCTCTGCGTAACAAGATGAAAGTTTCCTGTCCAAAACTCTGAGGAGTTGCTAGTTAATAGAGATTAAAGGTAGGGAAACCTATTTCATCTTCTCCTGCACTCAGATTATTGTTGTTGTTGCAGGCATTTTTAAATGTCAATTTTTTGAGGGGGGGGGCACATATGAGATGTACAAATTCTGGTATATTCCTTAACAGTGAATGGAAACAAAATTATCTCCATTTGCTCATGACAAATTCAATAGGTACTGAAATATTCCTGAATGGTGAGGACCATGTTAGAGTTAGCAAATTTTGCATACTTACTCACTGATTGTTAGTTTGCTTACTTGCACACTTCCTGTGTCTTTTCTTTTCCATGCCCATTCTCTTCCTGCATCAATCTAACAATGGGCCCATACAGACAGGCCAAAATAAAGCTGCTTCAGATCACTTTGTAGGTATGCTGTTTAAATTATGCATGTTTCCTAAGAGTCCAGAAGGCATGCCAAAGCCAAGCTCCAGTCCTGTTGAGTTCGTTGAGTACAAACTACTTTGACACTCTGATCTTAATTTGCAGTAACTGATGTAAGCTGGAGACAAAGGGGAAAAGAGGAAGAGGGGAAAAGAAACTGGAACATTTTAAAAGCAGCTGAAAAAGTGGAACAATAGAGGATTAATTGGGACTATCACTGTCAAATCAGGACAGTTGGAGTGTGTGCTAATACAAGCAACTGAGGGCCAAAACAGATTGGCAAAAAACACCAGCTTCAGTGTGGTGTGGGGGTGTGGTGAACATACGGCACGTGTCCCGAAGACACCCCTCCCAAGTTGGCATCACACTGGCCACTGACCAAGTAGCAAGCAGTGTCATAGTGTTTCTGTGGTGTGGTATTTACATTTGCCGCAGAAACACCAAAAAGCTGCCATGACAGAAAGAGCACCTTTTTTTCTGCTCACAAAAGGAGTAGCATTTTGCCGCTTCTTTTTGGACCAGAAAAACACTGGATCAGAGCTGTGATGTGCAGTTGCCATAGTCCCAAACCAGCGCTCAAAGGGGCAGTGTAGGGCCACATCTTTACAGCCATCTTGTTTAAGTCCCGAGTTAGATAGGCCAGTAGTTTGACTAAATAGAAGACAGCTTTCAATATTGGCTTCTTGAGAGAACATGGGCTTGATTATAATGGCTGGAGTTAGGTGTTGATGGTTCTTCCATTTGTTGTCTTATACTGCTTGTTAGTGGGAGGTAGATTGTGTATGATGTTTACAGAGTTCTCTCAGCGACCTAAGAGGAGCTGGTGTCAGGGTATTCAAAGTTTAGCAGTAAACTAGTGAGATACTTCAAGACTCTGGTTTATTGTAGCCTACTAGCTAGAGGGAACCCATCACAGCTGAGTTGTTTGATTGTTTTTCTCTGAAATGTTGAACCAGATGACGATAAGTACATAAAAACAATTGGGTCTATTCAAAACAAGCCTGGAACCCCCAGCCAATTTTCTCAGTCATGCGAAAAATAGTCCTTGCCTTGAAAATCTCTCATGCTGTAGAGACCCCAAGGAGTTATCTTTCTTCTCAGAGAGCTATGTGTCTGAAAGAAGTTGTTGTAACCACAATATCAGATGCACATAAGGGCTGGCAATCATTTCTTGCTATGAAGTTATTTTTGCAGACACTTTTTACTGTATGGCTTTTTCTAGCATCCTTCTCTCTCTTTTTATTGTTGTATATACTTCATCTCTGCTTTTATAATCCACACTGTTATACATCCCAGGTCCATCATTTTTATGGTAGATTTAAGAATAAGATTTCCCTCCAATTTCTCTGTGGCTTCTAAAATATTACTAGTTTTTATAAGTCTACGGAGTAGTGGTGAAGATCACAGTTATACATACAAATAACACATGAACAGGTTGCTTCTAAAAGCAGTACACTACATTCACACAATATAATAAATAAAAAGGAAGATTAGTCATTATTAGCTTTAGTAATCAGACATTAGAGACAGCTGGTGTAATCATGGCTAGGACTGCAAGCTGGGATGTTCCTAGTTGAGATCCCATAATTTGATTAATGAACCCATTAGTTAGGTAAGCTACTCATTCACATATTTTCTGCTCAAAGCAGGAAAAATTAGACTCTATGCCAGCTTTCCTCAATTGGACTGCAGCTCCCATCACCCTCAGATATTAGGTTCTATGAGAAATGATGGGATGTATAGTCCAACACATCCCTATTATTAGCCACTTTGAATCCCATTTTGGAAGAAAGGTGGGATATAAATCCATTAAATAAGTAATAAATAGATTATATTATATCCCACTTTTTCCCCAGAACCAGAAATTAAGAGGAACTTCCAATTCTAGCCTCCATAGTAACATAGTTTTAGAGCTTAGGAGCAACCATTGAGAAGGCCCCATCACACATTCCATCCAGGTTCTCCTGTGACAAGAGGATCAAGAGACACCTCCCTTGAAGATTTCAAGACCCAGGCAAACTCATGAGAAAATTCAGTAAGCCTTAAGGCAGCCTACCACTTAGCTTTCAAAACCAGCACTTTGAATTTTGTCCAGAACAAAAACAGCAGCCAGTGCATCTAGTTAGTGGTGTGCTTGCTGTACAAGTCCAGGCCTTGTCTACATGGATTTTTACCCCATGTTCTCCTCCCCATGCTTGGGCCAGTCCCCTCCCCAGAATCAGGTCTGGACTGTCTTCAAGATTCCTGCACCCAATTTGCATTGAAATAACTCATCTTTTGCTGTGAGTTTCTTCATTTTCTTTTTTTTGGGGGGGGGGGGGGAGGGTTCAGTGATGGCAGATGGCTGCCTTTTCACTCACTGTCTCTGTTCAATGCCCAGTGCCACTGCTGTGTATGAGAGTCAGAACAAGGCATCCAGCACCAATAACATGGCCAGTCGCCTTGTTCTTACCTCCTCAATGATGCCAGGTGATGAATGGGGACTCTGCAGGAAGGCAGGTGCCCATTTGGTTTCCTCCACATTGGTTTCAGCCCTGAGCAAGGATACTTAGGTTTCAACAATGGATGGAAGGACATTTACACTGTTAAAACTGGTGGTGTTCTCAGGGGTGAATTCAGGAAGAATTCAGGGCCAGAATACTCTGGAGGCAGCTTGGAGTATTCTGGCAACTGTAGACGAGCCCCCACTCAACATTCTGACTGCAGATCATTGGGCTAGCTGGACTTTGCAAACACTTTACAATATCCCATGTGGGACATGATATAGGGCCAGAGAAGATGGGCAGGAAAAAACAGCTGGATCATGACTTTTCTGAAAGCAAGTCAAAGCCCCGCTGTCCACATGGCACACTCCCAAGGCAGGCCAAACGCCCATGGCCTGTCTGCATCACACAGCATTAAACTGTGCTGAGTAACTTGCATATGCACCATCACACAACCACACTGCTTGTGACCTCCAATTTCCTCCCTTTTCCTGCACAGATGCTATTCCGTTGGATGCCCACCCATATGATCAGTCACACAGCTGCACCTGCAATGCATGACCTATATGGTGCACAGTGACACATTGGCAAAGACCAATCATGGAGGGCCCTCATACATGCTCCCTTCACCTCATGTCCCCCATTGGACTGTCTGATTTGTATGTGTTGCATTATTGGCTATAGCATTTTTGCTTTGCCACAGTCCTGTACTGGTCCTGGGCTGTTTCTAGGCCAGTGTGATGATGCTCATTTTCTGCTTTGAGTCAGAATATCACAGCTTCTTTTTTGTTCTTGTTTTTAGCTCTGGAGCGCACATTCATTTTGATTTCAACCCAGTTTTGCCTACTACATTGTCTAAACAGACATGCTTCAACGTGTTTAGAAGCAGCTTTATTTGTTCAGGGAAGATGACCCCCATAGTAACCTAGATGGGATGTAACCAAATATGTGAGATTGTGGCCAGAGTAGACACTTCCAGGAAAAGAGGCAGTATAATAATAAATAAATAGATAGATAAATAAATAAATAAATAAATCATGTCTTCTCCCCAAGATTGGGACTCAATGCAGTTTACAAATTTAAAATGATTACCATAATTGTGCAGATGAACTCCCAGCTATTGCCAAAACCTAGACACCCAGGTCTCAAGTTGAATCTGGGAGGAGGTCTGTCTTCGGAGGAATTGTAGTCCAATTCTCCACAGGCTAAAGCCCTATTTCATTGTCAGTCTTTGAATGGCCAGGAGCATTTCTTTGTTGTCTGGATTATGCTTTAGTTTGTTCACTTTCATCCCATTACTTACACCAGACTGGTTCATAACGAAATGACATCCCTTGAATTTAGATGGAAAGGAGGAATGGAAGTAGGTGGCATTACATGTTGGTGACACTGAACCCCGAATCTCTTAACATCTTCATGAATGGGCAGAATTTGCATGCTAGTTTTAACAGTGTAAATGTCCTCTCATCCACTGCTGAAACCTAAGTATCCTTACTCAGGACTGAAACTTATGTGGAGGGAACCATATGTAAGATGCTGTACTATGTGGTCCTCAGAAGACTAACTGAAGCAGTGGGTAGGAATTACTTTTAATACTCCAGAATATGGCTTATGTGACAAGTATTGTTATTTCATGACAGTAACACACAAACCAGACAGTCCAACAGGGGTGGGCATGGGGCGAAGGGGCATGTTTCATGTTTTAACTAACTTTTAGTCTGGCATGTACTTGCTCATCTGCTGGTTTTGGCAGGCAAATAAGGAATATGCTGGGTTAGTCAGTGGCTGTGAAGCAACACTGGCACTTTCTCTGATAATATCTGAATGGTGTGATGCACTTTTGCTTTTGGTTTCTCAGCAAGGATGGAGATGACATTGTAGATGTATCAGACAATATGAAGAGGGTTACTTAAAACCATAAAAGGCATGCCTGGTTACCATCACTTAGAGGGGTCCTTTCAGTGGGCACACATCCCACCTGGAATTAGCCAATTGCTGGTTCTTTGGCACCAAGAGGGTAATTTTTGCATGTATCTCAAAACTGGTAGATGCAAGCATCATTTTAAACTACTTCACACTATTTTGTTTATTTCTCAGGTAGTTAGCATATTATTTTCTCTGATTTGCCTAACTGTGGCCAAGATCCTATAGAGACAAACTACTCATGCAAGAGGTTATTACATGAGTAGATTTTGTTTTTCTTTTTTCCCTCCTTTTTTCATTTTTTTATTAATACATGAATGGTTTGACAATTTTATTACTTTCAGTGTCAATTGACAGCACACTGTCAGTTTTGCTGCTTTTGCATAATTGCAAAAATGGCAGTGGCGATGAACAATGGCAGACTTCCCCAGACAGATATTCCTAGAGGCAGAGATGACCATCTGGCATGTACCTTCTGAGATGAAGCCAACTCTATCCAGAACTGCCAATCATTTCAGTACCTGACTGGGAAGCTCTTGCAACAAAAGCACTATGGCAAGAATGGGCAGTGTGTTTCCTGTAGAAGCATTTCTTATTCCAGCATTCCACTGCCACAGGAGGAGGCAGCTACCTGATACACACTTCCAGCAGGAGGTCTACTCCATACAGAAATGCCTGTTTCTTTAATATCTAGACCTGAAAGATCATCACAGCCCAGACTGTGAGAGGAGTGATCTGGGAAATAACCAGATGGAGCCAGCCTCTGGAATACTGGAAAATCAGGGTTCTGTTGCATTTAGGGTTCTTGAACCTCAAGATTCTTTTTTTCCTTTGGGGGAATGTAATTCTCATTGCCAGCTATGTCTGCTCCAGCTGATAGGAGCTACAATCCAACCAAATCAGGAAGAGCACCAGTTCCTTACCATGGTGTAGGCTGTACAGAATAATACTGTACAGATCTAATTAGAAGAGAGGCTTAATACCACCAGAAATTGGTAGACAGTTGCTTCTTTGAAGTGAATGTATGGCTGCTGCTTGAGCAAAATAGTATTCTAATTATTGTTAGAACAGTTTGAACAAAACAATATGATTTGTACAAAATATATTTTTAACAATCCATGAAAAAACAGTACTTGTTTTTTCTTTCATGAATTTGAGGAATGATCCTGGATTTACTACTTTTCAAAGTCCCTTTCAACAGGATTTCCCCCCTTTCTGATTCAAAAATTATGAATTTGCAACACAGAATACAAGCACAAGAAAGCCTCCCAATTTGATTGCTGATATATTCAGATATCAGTTATTTAATGCCTTCCAACATTGCAAGTATATGGATTTTTAATGAGTAATGTATAACATTCAACTTGGAATGTCTTTCAGATGCAAAATTTATTTTAGACAGTAGGCCCAGAGTTTTGAGCCACTGACAAGGAGAATGCAAATCTTGGGAGATTTTCCCACCCCCTTTATCTGTAATAATGTCTTCTACTCAGAACTTTCTAGAGAGAACAAAGCAGTTTACTCTCAAATCGTCTTAAGGTTTCATTTTCAAAACTGACGAATGTCGATGCTTAGGCAACATATTTTCCTGTTAATTGGAGAAATCAGATTCCTAGTAGACTGGCAAAACAGTTGGTACTAATATGAAATGGAAATGCTGACATATGTTAGGGCTTCTGTGAGTACTACTGAAGAAACTAACATT
This sequence comes from Sceloporus undulatus, assembly GCF_019175285.1. NCBI lineage: Eukaryota > Metazoa > Chordata > Lepidosauria > Squamata > Phrynosomatidae > Sceloporus > Sceloporus undulatus. The sequence goes on along the minus strand of NC_056525.1, from coordinate 40,164,090 downwards.
TGCTGTACAATGTTTTAGCTAAAACTGAGCAAGAAAGTGAAGATTAATGTCAGTATGACATAGCCCGTTTGGACTTGAGTGTAACATATCAGATTGACTCCAGATAGGGGTACATGTCAACACATTACATTTTAATAGTGATGATAAAGCATTAGAAAAGTCATTGATACTTGAAAGTTGGGCAAGGAAAACAATCCCAAGGAACAGAACATAAATGAATTCTATTTGGTTTCAACCTGTGTGGAAACAGGGTACGTGTTTAATGTTAGAAGCAGACATTTATTCCCTGGGCTAGTTCTTATTGCTACTCCAACTGCTGAGCAATTTAAAACCTATGCATTTTTATAAGTGTCCATTTTTTATGTTTGATGAAAATAACCCTTTGGCACTGGTTAAATGATAAATGGGAAAAAAACAGGAATGATGCATTGCCAGAATACTAATGGTACAACTGTATGGGATCAACAATTCTTAACTGTGCAATAAAGAAGGGTTCTATGATATATTTTTGAATTTTGATGGATACAAAAGATATCAACACAGCCAGGAAAGAGAGAGGTACCAAGATTAAATTAATGCCTATATAGGGAAGCCATATGATAGGAAGGAAGAGTTAGCAATATATAGCCATTTGTTGGAAGAGTGAGCGGGTGGGTGGAATCACTGGTTAATGGCCAATACTACTGTTAATGAGCTCCAAGGTGGGGTGGAAAAATAAATCGAAATGGAAAGAACCTTCAAAAACATGTTTCTTGAGTGTCAAGAAAATCCTCATGAGAATCTTCACAGTTTGGGAGTGATTCTTTGCAAGAAATGCATATGGTTTTGCAGATCACCAGATTCCAAGGAGGCAGCTGTAGCAGTAAAAGTGACAGCATTTTCTGTGCAGAAAAAAACATTTATTCAGAAATATTGTTTCTGTGTAGAAAGTACTGTAGTTGGGGACTTAGTCTGCACTTCTGTTTTCTGCTCAAAACAATCAAGTAAGAATTTTATGCAGAATAAGTTCTGAATTGTGAATAATATTTAAAAACTGCACTGTTCTCAAATGTAATTTCAAATATTAAATTGAATATTAAAATGTAAGTTTTCTCACAGTAGGAAGGAATTTGATAACATTACCCATTGCTTCCTTTGAGAAGATAATTAGTGAAGAATTACCTAAAAATAAGAACATGGTGCTAATAAGGGAAGAGATCACATAAATATAAGCAGAGCTTGTGCTTTGTTACATGTACTTGTTTCTTTGGACAATACCAGCAGTAGAGTGGCATGTCAGCATCCCAGCTAGATAGGCGTCAATTTAGATATGATAATATCCAGTGGTATCCCAGATCCTGAAATCAAGCCGGAAGAGGTAAGATGACTTTTTTGTTAATGGGATAAACTCCTAACTTGAACACTGCTACTTTTAGATGTCAATTGACTTTAGTTCTTTAACTGAAAAAAGGGAAATAAATAACAGGAATAGGTATGTGGGCAATCTAGCCAAAGTCAAATATTTTAAAGCCCCCCCCCCCAAATGGCTGTTATATGTTCTACAGGCTTTATGTGTGTTATTGTAACAATTCAATAAATTATTAATTAGGAAAAAAAGAAATAACTGTTATCCTTTTACCAGTGGTCAAGGAAGACAGAGAAAATCTACAGTTTTCAAACAGCCTGTTTCTCCAGTTCTTCATTCCTTTCATTGCTGAATCATTTGTAGCTTTTTCCTTCCTGCTACCACTGCCTACACTGGTATGATTATGCCAATGTATTATATGTAGACTAAAGCTTATAGATTTTTCTGTTTCATGGATATCCGTTGGTTTAAAAGTGCTGAACCTCAAATGAAATGTATCTCTTATCAAAACAGGTGAATTCTCCTCCCCAATCAATCTATAATTAATAAGAAATATTTGTTTATTTATATTAATTAGGAATGGAGTGTAATCCTAGGCATATTAAACACATGTGGGGTGATACAATGGTGATGCAAGTGGTGTCAGAATTGTCGAAGGACTTAGAGAACTAAAGCTTGATGGTAGAAATGCCCAGGAACCTAGAGATCTAAAGCCCAAGCAATACATTCTGGTGATATATGTGTGAACTAACAGAGATATCTACTGGAGCACGGATGGGAAGTTTGTGCCTTTGTAGATGGTATTTGACTACAATTGCCATCAGGCCTCACCAGCACATCTGATCATAAAGGATCATGAGAGCTGCTATATAACTCACCTGTAGGGCCACAAGTTGCCCATTCCTTTGCTGGTGTCTCAGGTATCTCCAGCAGTAGAGGAACGCTTTCAAATAGATCTAAAGGAGAAACCTCAAAATTTTTTGTGGACTGGAGGATGAGATGTTTTTCCCCCCATTGTTTCCTTGGAACATTATACAGTGCTACCTTGGGTTACGAAATTAATTCGTTCCGCCATTCCGTTCGTAACCCGATAATTTCGCAACCCGAAAAGGCTTTCCGTTAGCGCTGGAAAGCCGCTAGCCGCGCTTTGCGTTTGAATTTTGCGCCGAAATAAATTTTGTAACCCGAAAAAAATATCGTAAAACAAACTCAAGTTGAATCCAGAGAAAACAGAGGTACTTGCAATAGGTACCCCAAGTCTAGGGACAGAAGTTTGTCCACCAGTCTTGGACGGGGTCACACTTCCCTTAAAGGACAAAGTTCACAGTTTGGAAGTACTCCTGGACCCATCTTTACGGTTATCATCCCATGTGGATATGATGGCCAGGAGTGCATGGTACCAACTTCGATTGATACGCCAACTGCATCCTTACCTGGACCAAAAGGACCTTGAAGCAGCGGTACACACACTGGTAATCTCTTGTTTATATTTCTGTAATGCACTCTACGTGGGGCTACCTATGTACCAAGTTCGGAAGCTTCAGTGGTACAAAATGCAGCAGCCAGATTCATCACTGGAACATCTAGATCAGACCACGTAACACCAGTATTAACATCTCTTCATTGGCTACCGATTAGCTTCCGGACACAGTACAAAGTGTTGGTTATTACCTTTAAAGCCCTACATGGCTTGGGACCGAGTTATTTGAGGGAATGCCTCTCCCCGCACTCTCAGAACAACTGGGAAGAACTTATTAGAGTATGTAAACACCAGGTTAACAACAACTTCCCACAGGGCATTTGCTGCCATAGCTCCTAAATTATGGAATAGCTTGCTGGAGGAGATCCATCTCATTACCAGCTTAGATGCCTTTAAGAAGGCACTTAAAATGGATCTCTTCTGGCAGACCTATCCACCCAATCTGCTATAAGAGAGTTAGAAATACCCCACCTCTATTTGTAAATATATGTATTTTAAATGATGATTTAGTCTATGTATTGCATTGATAGCGGTTTTACTGTTTTATTCAGTGTATTTTATATGAAATTGTAGTTTTTTATCTTGTAATGTTGTTTCTATTCTTGTAATCTCACCTCGGTTTGCAGGGAGAGGCAGGAAATATAAATAAAAATTATTATTATTATTATTACTTTACATCAGATATGATCTGATAATATTTTTTTTGGAAGACTTAGAAGAATTCATAGTTTGATCTATGATTGAGGTGTATAGTGCCATTCACAAAATTATGACCTAGAACTAGACATGGTCATGTTTAAAACATACTTACTGAAATCAATAAGCTGGTAGTAATGAAGAATGCATCACCTTGATATTAATAGGTTTACGCTCATCATGAATAACTGTGGATCAATCCAATAATCTTTATATTATCTCCAGGGTTGACTGAAAAGGCCAAGATATGGTGTGGAGAAAATGAATAGAAAATTTGTGTAAATTGGTTGGAATTCTGAAGGTATATGGGAGGGTTACATTGAACAAAATACCTGTGTTATGAAAGGAATATATTATCCATAAACTGTTTCAGATTTAAGTTAGCTTTCACACATTCATCCCATTCCTGATTTGGTATATTGAATCCTTCTTTCAGTATTTAATTTAGGGCAACCTTTCTACTAGATACAGGATTTAAAACACAGTTTTTAGTGGCTGAAAGGGATTTATGAAAAATCTACAGTTTGCTATTAAAAGCAGTCCTTTATGATATACAATAGCACTTGCATTGCTTAAGATTCCTATTATGCAGTACTACAGTGTAGCACTAAAGCATGTCTAAGTTGTCATAGGTAAAGTTATATCAGAAACACTTTCCATATTAAGTGTGAAATAACTTGGCAAAATTCAGCATTTTCATCTAGCCAGCTTTTTCATTTACCCTGAAGAGTGCCAGCTATAGAATCCAATTAGAACAATGTTATTAAATAATCACCATTTTCAAAAATGGCATAATGAAAGACAAAGAACTCATAATCATTGTGACAAAAAATTAGCCAAAATCACAAGATCTTGCAGAAGTGAATTCCATAATTTAATTATGTATTTCCTTTTGAATATCATGAATTTTCATCCATTGAGCTCCCCAATGAAAAAGTGGTCCAACAAACAAACCACTAGAAACCTGTATATCCTTGATAATTTATACTGTAATCTGTTTCACCCATTTCACATTGTTTAAGGACTCAGTCTTGGGTGAAATACAAGATATACATATTAAAAACTATAACATAATTTGGAAAGTTAATTTTCAGAAGGATGACTATGATGACACTCTGAAACTATTCATAACTGATTAGAATTAGGATGATATTCTGTGTTTTAGAGCATTAGCTTAACTCATTAGCCTAACTATTGCTTGTTTTGGTTCAACACATGATACTCATTCTTCCAAACTCTACATGTGATTTTGCAAGGTTTTCAGCCACACTTCAGAAATAATCCAGTTTGACATCACTTTAACTGCCATAGCTGAGTGCTATGGAATTCTAGGAACTGTAGTTTGTTGTGGCACCAGAACTCTCAACTGAGAAGGCTAAATATCTCACAAAAAACAGTGCCCAGAATTCTGTAGCTTTGAACCATGGCAGTAAAAGTGGTGTCACACTGGATTATTTCTGCTGTGTGGATGCAGCCCAAGAATGGTCTGCATTTAGTGATAGTTTTCTGCTAATGGAAAGCAGTTTTATTCATGTAAGTAAGGTATCTGGGTTTTGTTTTTTGTTTTGTTTTGTTTGTATTCTCTTCTACTCAATTCAGTTCTCTGTGTCCCCTGGAAAGAGGCTCATGCCAATTATGAGATCCACTGGAGCCATGTGGAAGACAGCACAGGTTGTTTTGGTAAACAGAAGGGAATAGACCTTTTCAGACCATATGCTATAATCCCACTTTGACTTTAATGGTTTCATGGCATCCATGTTCCCATCCTATGGGATCCTAGGATTTGCAATTAGAGAAGGGTATTTAGAAAGCTCTAGTGCCTTACCAAATTATAAACTCCAGGATTCTATAGGATATAATAATGGTAGGTAAACTGGAATCATAATGCTATAATTATGCAGTGTGGAAGGGTCCCAGGTGCTTTGTGACAGGTGAGCAGACATATTAACCACCACACAAGTCACTGCTGAAACAAGCCAATAATAATACCAAACAGGGCATCTGGATTGGCCTGAAACTATTCCAAAAATATAACTAATACCTTTTAGATTCCAGTCTAAATAAAAAGACCACCTCCAATAAATCTATGTTAAAAGAACATTTATATTCTCCTAGGATTTTTCTGGAACCTATGTGTTAATACAGCTTTAAACTCCCCGTGGTCCAATTGTGTTGTTTTCCAAACCACTGACAAAAATCAATCTTTACAGTAGAATTCTCATCCTCATATTTTTGAAATATAGCTAAGAAAATTCCTTTTTGATGCAAGAATCTTTTCATTATCTTACACTTTAAAAGTAACAGTAATAAATGGGCAGTGAATATATACTGCTATTGCAAATTATTTTGATTAATCTTTATGCTAGCCGTCACCAAAAAGAGGCAAATTCAAATCACATACTAGAAATCTATTGTAACACTAAGCAGCTAATTAAAAGCCAACTTCTCTGTTATTATATGACCAAGAGCTTTATAATCTCCCACATGTCCACATGAGTGGTTTACTCATCCTCAGCATGTTATTGAAACTTTCTCCCTTTTTGTGGCAATGGTGGCAGGCAGGTCACAAATTAAAGCCAGATGGGAAAGTGGATTTCCTCCATAATTTGGATATAATTCTAACAGAGAATATATCAGTCTTATTTCAAATCAGCTCTTAAAAGGATACATGCAAAATGGCTTCCTTGCACTCATAATTTTCCTGGATTTCTTTTGAGTTGGCAAGAATTGAGTCCCATACTGGTAGATGTAATGGTTGATGCTTCCATCATAGCAAGACACATAGATTGGCAAGGGGTGTTGTGGGGGGGGGGGGAAGCTTTTTCCTTGGCATCTCTTCTGCCCCTGCAAGCTCCCAGTACTGAATTCTCCTTGTAGATTTCTGAAAATAGTCTAGTAAAGTAATAATTAGTTCAACCCGTTTGTCTTGTCTTGTCTAACTTTTTCCTAGTGGGTAAACAAAAGTGATAGATCCCTCAATTCAGGCCCAGAGCATTTGAGTGTTTAATTCTTAAAAGTCTAGATTTGAATCCCTGTGCTGTCTGCCATGTCAATGCTAAATTAGAAACAAAACAAAACACAACAAAAACCTGGAAATTCATAGTGGAAGAATGAAAGGAGACAAAATCCTATATACTTTATGATGGCCAAAAACTTTTTTAAAAAAAGTCTAGTGTGTTTGACCCTATCACCAATTGGCTTGCTTCAGGGGCCATTCAATCCTCAGAAATTTCTGGACTTGCACTCTGCATTCTTTATACAGATACACATTTGATTATTAGAATAGCCCTTGAAGAAGGCAATCGGTGATGCCAAAATGCATAAAAGTTTCTCACTATCATATATCACTTTGTCTCAAATTCCTATTCATCCAATGCTGGATTAGGGTCAAACACATGTAGACACCCCCCCAAGAGGTCCTTATCTACAACACCAATATTGGCATGGTCTTTTCTGACCACCTGCTCCTCAGTCAGCTATTGCTGAACTGCCCCATCCCAGTCAGAAGCCAAAGCAAATTAGGTGTATCCTGCTAACTATTAGAATAATGATTTAATTCTATTCCGCTTTTTTCCTCATGAAATCAAAGCAGATTACAACAAAAGCATTAGATACAAAGAATACTCCCCACCAAATAAAACTTAACTGACATAATAATACAGTGGTGTTATTAGCTAATTTGTGCAGACCGTTGCAGAGAAATTCCTTGCCCAAGTCCCATGACTTAAGTGAAAGGACATGTCCCCAGCATGCCTTGAAGTTAATCTCATACCCCTTAAATCCAAATTCTAGGGAGAAAATAAACTCTCAAATTCTTCCCATACATGATACTGTATAAAGAAAAGTGTAAAGCACAAATTAACTGAAACAAATTTTCTCCTCATCTGTACTCTTCCCCTTCAGCCTCGCCAATTAATCTGCTAAAGGTTTAATAGATAAATCTAACATGTTAAGCTTGCAACCATGCTTTAAATAATGACCACAATCAAACCACTCATAAAGCTATAAATGATGGCAATAGAATCAAGACCTAGCATTTAAGTGGTCTGTGAATATTAAATGCCTTCACATGCATATTTTAAAGACATGTTTGTCAGCATCACATAATTTCCTTCACACGAGCAACTACAGACAAGTTTGATCAAGTCTGGAATATTTGACCCATTAGTTTTCTAAAGAGTAAAAGCTTAATACACTGACATTTTTACAAAGAATTCTCTTTCTGATTATGAAAAATATCCTACTAAGTCTGCAATCTTGCTGGTAACTTACACTGATGTATAAGGGTCACTCATGTCAGAGTAAGACACTATTTTGAGTAGGACATAGTGGCATCTGGAGGGCAGCAAAGCAAACTATCCTATGAGTAGATTAACCTGTTCTACTGCTCCTTCTTTTCTTCTTCTACCTTTTTTTCTGTCACCACACCACTACCACCTCCTTCCCCACCACTGTATTTTTACCAGCAAATGGGATGTTGACCTCACTCAGCTTTGAGATGCTTACTGTGTAAAAAATTAATAGATCCTATCATCACTACTATGACGTGCATGGGGGCTCACAGGAAGAAAAATCAATTCATCTGAAATGTAGTGTTCAAGGAAAGTTCTAAGTATACCATGGGTGCTAAAAAGACAAATGAATGGGTTTTAGAGTAAGTTGTCAGATCTCTCACTAGCAGCCAAAATGACTAAACTATAGTATTTTGTACACATCATGGGACAACATGACTCGTTAGAAAAGTTGATAATGCTTAGTAAAGTTGAATGCTGCAGAAAAAGAGGAAAGATGTACAGGTGGACAGACTCTGGGGCTGTGCAAACAGCCCCAAAGGAGTGGCCTCCAAACGCCCATTTTCCAGCCAGATCGGGGCTGCGACAACTGCATGCCACAGCCCCAACCTGGCCTTTCCAGGACATGAAAAGGAGCTGCAAAAAGCGGCTCCTTTTTGCACACTGGGAAGGGCGCAATAGCTGCAGTGCTGCCGCTATACGGTGCTCCTTTGGCACTGTATCATGTGGACGCAGTGCCAGAGGAGCGCCATGGCACCACACACCATGTAGTGCGATGTGCGATGTGCCCTGGGGGTGGAGCCAGGGCATGAGTTGTGTAGACACTATGACCCGACTCCACCCCCAGGCAGGCCCAAAGTGCCGGTATGCACAGGGCCTCAGCCATGGAATTCATAGATCTGAATGCCTTTGCAGAACTGTTAGTAAAGGTGTGTCTTAGAAGGCTGTCTTCTAAGGTTACCATAAGTCAAGACCAACTTGATGGCCATTAACAAGAAAAATGTTAGTAGCGGGAGCAGTCATTCTAAGTGCTCCCCTGCTTTGCATTAAGGGTCACTGAAGAGAAATAAGTGTTCAAGACTTTTCAAAAAGGAGGACCCACAATTCAACACAAACTGAAAGGTAATTAAACGCCACTGATTTCAATGTGATGTGTGTGTAGCTCTTTAATGGATGGCAGTTATAATGTTTGAATCATGGGATCACAGCTCCCTTATTCATATTATGCTTAGCCAAAGCAATCACTTGAGAAAAGTAGACAAAGATATGGCTAAGTACCTAACAATATTCCTTCCCCTTAAGGCACTCATGGTTATCAATGCAACTTCACATTCTTATTGTATTTACCAAATAAAAATGAAAATTTAGCAGTTTGTTTAGTTTGTTTATGTGTTTGAAGATAAAAGTCTTAATAGGATAAAAGACCCACCATTGTATGCTCTGAAAAAATAAATGGAAGGAGGAAAAAAGTAGGTGTACCAACCAATGTGGGGGGGAGGAGAGGGAGAGATTCTACTATGCACCAGTAGGCAGAAGGCAGGCAGCAGATTCACACAACAGATATTGGAGTACCATTAAAGGACAGTTCGTTTATTTGTTTGTTTGTTTTTATGTCTCTTTGTATAATGTCTATCCTGACTTTCCTGGGGTGCAAGGAAGCTTCCAACGTAATTAAAAATCATTATTATTTATTGCAATATCTATCATTCACTGTTTTATTGTGATGATTTAATATGTTGTAAACTGCCTTTAATCCCAATTTTGGGGAAAAAGCAGGAAATGAAATAAATAAATAACGTTGTACACATTAAAATACAAACTAAACTAATGAAACTATTACAGCACAAAAGCAGTTAAAGCAATTTTAAACTTCACACTACAAATACAGTAAATAAGAAGTACAATATGAAAAAAATATGTATATCTCTTCTGTATATCTCAAAGTCTACAGAAGTACATATTCCCTAACACAACCTAATCTCAAATTGTGTGAGGCTTTTATAGTTATAACCAGCACCTTGAATTGTTCCCAGAAACAGAGCCAGAGGCAGTGGAGTTGTTACAACAGGGAATTACATGTTTCATTTAAACAGCCATGACAAATAGCCTAGCTGTAGCATTTTGGACCAGCTGCAGTTTCTAAACAGTCTTCAAAGGCAGCCCACTGTAGAGTGTATTACAGTCATTCAAATGGTATATAATTAAGGAATATGTCATTGTGGTCAAACCTGACATTTCTAGGAATGAGTAAGCTGATACACTAGTTTTTATTGTGCTCATGCAATCTTGGTACCTGTCAAAAACTGGGGGGGAAATCCTGAAAATCTATGTTCAAGACTGAATCCAGGAGTATCTCCAAAATGCAAATGTGCATCCTTATAGGGAGTGTAATCCCACCCAGCTAGGGTTGCCATAATTCTCTACTAAAAACTGGGACAAAATTTAGATCAAAATATAGGACAATTGTAGGATAAAATTTAGCCCCAAATGTAGGACATTTAAGGTCCTCCATTTTTTTAAACGTCCTCCATTTTGGGCTAAATTTTATCCTACAATTGTCCTATATTTTGGTCTAAATGTTGTCCTACATTTTGTCCCGGTTTATAGTAGAGAATTATGGCAACCCTACGACCCAGCATATCCTTACTCCCTGATCTGCCTTTTGACCAACCAGGTATAGGTTATCCACCAAAATCATTGTCTCCCTGACTTGTTTCAGATAATTTGGAAGATAATTTCCATCTGCACCTGTATGTCAGGGATAATGGGAGCTGTGGTCCCACAATCCAGAATGACCTCGGTTGTGGAAGGCTGCTTTGGAAAAAAAATGAGGTGTGGGTGCAGCTTCTGCCAGGTTTCAACAGAGGAAATGTGATAATGCTGTTAAATCTTGCACAGAAGAAAGCAATTTCTATTTTGTTGCTCAGTAAAACAACTCAGCAATACATGAGCTACTTTGTTTTGCACAGGGCTTAAATATACTCTTCATTTAAAAAGTGTAATTACACAGACATGCTCTGCAGTTGAGTCTATCCCTTGCTTCCTGTGACAAATATATCACCACAGGGGAAGGGCTTCTCTAGAAATATGTAGCTTTCAATGTTTAAGTTTCTATGAATTGTTAATGAGTGATAATGATGTGTGATAACAATGAACAAACAATAAATGGTTTTTAGAGAAAGTTATTCTATACTGTAACATCAGCTTCAAGAAAAGTGCACACAAATGATTCCTGGTATGAATTTCAGGTAGGAATCCCAAAGAGTAAGATATGCACAACGGGAAACACATTGCAGTTCATACTCACAATCAATGGCATCAGTATCACAGTTATAAATAATAAACTAAACTGGAAAATGTTTGCCATAGAAGACCATGAAGACCTGGGGGAAATAACTGCTAATAAGATTTCTTATGCAAAAGGCCTATACCAAAGTTATGGATTTCAGCTGAGTTCCAATTATCTCATTAAAAGCATAAAAGAGATGCTGGGTAGTTAATTGGATTAGTTAATAATGCTATGCTGACTAGAACTGATATTCTATTGACCAGTCTAATTATGCTACAGATTATGTTCTGGTCTTGCCTTCTGAAATTAGATATTGTTGGTGAGGCTCATAGATTAACATCAGCTCTTGACATTCATCTTTCTGGTATTTCTACAGTGTCTGTGGAGAAAACCTTGTGGGTCAGGGAGAAGGGCCCAAATTGGTTTTGTTGGCGGAACAAGAAGCCAGCAGTTTATTGTGGATGCAGGGCCAAGATATAATTCTTCAATAAGTTTCTTCTTGAAGAAAGCAATGTGTAATTTTAGCAACTTTCTTCCTACTTAAAAAAAAACTCTTTAAAAATCACATAGTTTTGAATCCTATTTCCAATTTGGGGTTTATTCTACATAAAATGCACATATGACTGTTTTGGATCGAAAACAACAATTATTGTATAGGAAATAGCCTTTTCTGTGAAGATGCTTTTTCCAGAATAGAATATGCTGCTTTCTAAGCAAAACAACCACATGCAAATTTTGCACAGAACAAGTTCATAACTGTGAAGGTTCTTGTAAGGATAGGATTCTTCACATCAGATTTTTTTCAACATTCAAAATACATGATTTTGAGAATTTTTCAAATATTTTCAAATATTATTTCCATCCCTTTTCCACAAGTAGACTCAAAACATGTGATCATCTCCAATCCAACCTTGTAGAAAATCAAGGGCAAAGTCTTTGCCAGAAATGAAATGGGGAAAAATGTTGGTGATGTCAGCAAAACAGTACAACTGTCCATTTTAAACTTCGGAACTTGTTGGCCATTACTGGGGAATGTGAACAGAAGGGCACAAAGGGGCTATTGTATTCATGTCCTATAAGGGGATTTCTCATAAACTACTGTGACTGACTTGAAGTCTGAAGCCTTCTGCAAGTTTTCCTTTGTGTTGCATTTCTCCCTAGAAATTCAGAGTTTAAGATATACATTTAAAATTCAAAAATTCTGAACCTAGAATTTTTTTCTGAATACTGTTCACCATCCTTCCACACAAAGATCTACTTTTCATTACACCAAGCTTTCTTCATCACAGCAGAATAATTTACATCACCATGGAGAGTAATATTATTGCCACAGTTATTAGACAATTGAGAAGCTTACATCTTTGCCAATCCACTGCTTATCGCCTGAATTTTTATTAATAGATCTATACTGTGACAGCAAATCTACCATAGATCTCTCATTAGATCCAGATCAATTGCTAAACAACTGGAATTCAGAAATCTTTGCTAATCTACTGAAATCTTTGCTAATCTACTTTTCCAGGCCAAGGAAAAGCAACATTTTGTCACTTCTCTTTGGCCTGGAAAAACGCTGGATTGGGGCCACAGGGCTTCCAGTGAAGTTGCCTTGACTCCAATCCAGTGCGAAAAAGGGCGGCTACAGTCCGCCCCTTTGGGGCGGTCTGTACCGTGCCATAGTTACTTTTTAATAAAAATGAGTTCTATTGTATGAAATTTGTAAAACATTTTAAACCAGCTTGCAGCCTGTCTTGAACAAGCCCTGTTTAACTAATAAAGTGTAGCAGAAAAATTCATCTGTCTGTTCCACTGCTTGTATCTCTCTACTTTCATCTCGTTATTTAGTATAATGGTGCATGCTCAAAGTCTCTAAGTGATACATGAAATGTAATTAAATCCCTGCAGAGTGGTCCACTGGGGCGGTTTATATGCCATCACATAACAATATAATGGGCCCATTTCCCCCTTTCCCATAGAAGTCCACTTCTTTGCTCCGTAACTGAGAACTCATACTTTACAGAATTAGTTGCTGCCAAATCAGAATGTCTTTTACAGCTTTCTGTTTTTAAGCCTGAAATATACTTGGAAGAAGTATGTAAGAAAGAGTTCAAGGAAGACAGTAATATTGGTCCCTACATATTTGGTCAACTAGCTCTTCCCCCAGCTATTGATTATATTTCAGGTGATATGTCAAGAAACGGGCAACAGTATTTTATACAATAGTTTTCTGGCATATTTTCATCTTCTATCACTAAGCACTGCTGAATTAGAAATAGCTCTCAATGTCTGATTGCAGAGCATCCAAGCGGATGCAAACAACTAATGAATGTAAAGAATTACCCACCACAGGCAACTGATGTTAAGACCCATGCTTTTGCCAGACACTAACCAGATATTAGGCACAGTGCTACAATTCCTGTCCTAATGTGACACCCTGTTGTATCTGCTTAGGCTCCTACAAGTCCTTTCTGCAGGGCTCAGTGGTACAAACTGCTAGTACTAGCAAAGCAAATAACTACATGATCTCCTACTGGAAATTTTAAAATAAGTGTCAAAGACTGAAAAGGCTTAATTTAAATTACATATTCAATCCTTAGAAAACCTTTGGTTAGGCACTTAAATGTCAAAGAATATCAATGTCCCTATTAAGGAGAATATGTTTCTAGCCCTTACAGCTCTAATGAAGAGTTCAATAGTGTGATTTGTCTGCAGCCTTTGACACCGTTGATCACAGCCTTCTAGTTGACATACTCTCTGACCTTGGGTTCTCAGACTCTGTTCTCAACTGGTTTAGATCTTATTTGTCTGACAGATCTTTTGCAGTGGTTGCAGGCGGTCAGACTTCATCTCCTGTTCCCTTATCTGTTGGAGTTCCCCAGGGCTCTGTTCTGGGTCCCCTTATGTTTTCTCTCTACGCACTGTCCTTAGGAAAACTCATTAGCTCTTTTGGTTTTTCCTACCATCTGTACGCCGATGACACCCAGTTGTATCTTTCCACCCCTGACCTTTCTCCAAGGCTTGAACAGCAAGTCTCGTCTTACCTCACAGCTGTCTTGCAGTGGATGCGCCATCGGCGTTTGAAGCTCAACATGTCCAAGACAGAGCTTCTTATCTTTCCTCCTAAGCCCACCCTTCAACACTCCTTTTCTGTATCTGTGGACAACATTTCTATTCAACCAGTCCAGCAAGCCCACAGTCTTGGTTTTATCTTTGATTCTTCTCTGTCGTGTATCCCTCAGATCCAGACCACAGCCAAGGCTTGTAGATTCTTTTTATACAATATTGCCAAAATCCGACCATATCTCTCTGCCTCTACTGCCAAGATCCTCGTCCATGCCCTAGTGGCCTCACAACTTGATTACTGTAATGTCCTCCTGGCTGGGATTCCTCTTTCTCACCTCCGTCCTTTAATTTCTGTCCAGCATTCAGCTACACGCATTATCACATCCTCCCACCACTCTGACCATATCTCTCCTGTGTTGGCATCCCTTCACTGGCTCCCCCTCCCTTTCCGCATTCAGTATAAGCTCCTGCTGTCCACGTTTAAAGCCCTCCATGGGCTGGCCCCTCCTTACTTATCAGACCTTATTTCTCCTCACCTTCCCACTAGGGCCCTCCATTCTGGTAGTCAAGGTCTGCTGTCCCAGCCCAGGATTTCCTCTGCCCCATCTCGGATTCGCCCCTTTTCACTTGCTGCCCCTCACTCCTGGAACCTTCTTCCCCCACGAGCAAGGGCCATCACTTCTTTAACCAGCTTCAAAATGGAGTTGAAGACCATCCTGTTCAGGGCAGCGTTCCCAGGCATTGCATAATTGTCACTTGCTATTTGATGTTCTTTTGTTGTCTGTTTTTTTTAATCATTTCCTGTATTGCTATGTATTTTATATGTATTATCCCTTCCCCACCACCACTCCTTTTGTGTAAGCCTGAGGGCAGGGAACCGTCCAATTAAAAAGATTGTATGTACAGCGCTGTGTAAATTTACAGCACTTTATAAATAAAGGTTAATAATAATAATAATAATAATAATAATAATAATAATAATGTGAAAAAATATCCTGAAGATCTTGAGTGTGGTGCAATTCAGTAGCCCTTTTCATTAGGGGTGGTCAGCAACTCTCCTTGGTTCAGAATTCTTGGTTGGACACATAATACCTCTGTTAGAGGGCTAGTATTAGAAGCCCCACATTCTCTTTTGATTCAAATTGAAGCCCAAACAAGTGAAAAGGGAGGAAAGCAGGGAGGAGGAAGAAAAGGACTGGATGCAGCAGGTGATCCGGGACTTCAGTGTGAATAGGTACAGAAATACACTTGTAGGTAAGATTTTTCTGTGGACACAGACCAACAAAAAGCAACCTTGTCATTGAAAACTGAAGGTCAAACATTCACTAAACTATTATTTTGAATACATTTTTGGTAAGAAAAAGTCCACCAAATAGAAACAGTACGCACACACACACACATGTATGTATACTTCTTTAATATGGCTGTAATAACAAGTGATGGTGTTTAAGAAAAATATATTTCAGTTTAATCTTGTTGAACTGCATATAGTACAGTTTCAACCTCCAAGAACAACTTTTCTATTGATTGACTCCTTATGGGGGTGGAATGAGGTGAATGCCAATTATGTGGCAGATCATTTTATACACTCATCATTATATACTATTTATGTTGAGCATCAGAGGTACCAAATATCTTGTTCAAAGCAATGGTGATTCTCATACATGTTAAAGAGAAACAGAGCCAATATCTAATTTAGAATACCAAACTAAAGAAGCACAAAGCAACCAAAACCCTTTCATCAAAATAAAGGGGGGGGGGGGGGAGAAAACACGTGCTTCCTTACCATTTTATACTGTATCTGTAATGCAAGGTTATGTTACCTCAGATCCTGTGGGAGAACATCCCATCCTTCATCATTAAAGGCAGACTACTTGACTGGTTAGAAAGATAATTACACAGGAGATGTTTCGACAAGAAGAGCTGGCCTTGTCCTTAGCCTGATTTCATTCTTCAATTAATGCTCAGGACATAAACAGAATTAATTCATTTAATGATCCACCTAAGTCTTGAATTCAGATGTGGCATTTCCCAAGGAACCCTGCCTTTTAAAAAGATCAATAACACAGCTACACATGGATTAATCTTTTCTTTTACCCTTGCAAAGACAGGAGATACATATTAGTATCCTTTTGGCATAAGTGTTAGCCATCTAATCTGTCATATGACGCAGATTGAAGGAAATAATTGTCCCCCCCACATGCCACACTTAGTGGGAGAGACAATATTTGTGGTTGAGTTCCTGCACACTAGTGCAGGATGTGGTCAGTGACACAAGTTGGCTGGAATCATGTTAGCGTCTTATACATGTAGAGACAGAAGCATCCAAAATATCCACATTCAATTCAAGGTCACAGAAGCATAGTTATGTATACACACAGTGCCTTTGAACATGGTGATATACATTCTTGGTCAACAGGTATCTGTCTGCCCCTGTTGAAATTTCTAGTAGTTCCCCTCCTGATGTGTATTCAGTTGAGCAGTTGGTTAATAAAATAATAAAATAATAAATATTTTTTTATTTCTATCCTGTTTTTTGCCAGGCAATCAAAGCGGCATACAACAAGTTAAAATACATCCATATATATATAATGACCCCTCCTTAAAACAAGATTAAACAGTATGAGATTAAAAACTACATATTAAAAGCCCGCTAATCCAAATAATAATCATCATGGGCAGAGTTCACTAGATGGGAAGTCTTATTCGTGGCTGAGTATTTTATTCTGGGAAGGCCTGCCGGAAGAGATCCATCTTAATGGCTTTTTTTAAAGCTCTCTAGATTGGTAATTTGACGGATCTCGTCGGGCAGGCCATTCCATAAATTGGGAGCGGCTGCAGAAAATGTCCTCTAGGAGGTCGCTGTCAGCCTGGTCTTTAAGGGCTGTAATAAATTTCTCCCTGAGGACCTGAGTGTACGGGGCAGATTATATGGAGGCAATCCCTTAGATAGGTTATGTCATGGCCAGCCAAGATCAGCTCTCGGAGGATGAGGAGGAGGATGAGCTTCCTCCAGAGCAAGGGCTGATTGAGGCAACACCAGGTGCTGTTCCTGCCCTGCCAGGTCCCAGCTGTGATCCTCCAACCCCAGAGGAGGAGGTTCAACCAGGTCCTAGTGCCGAAGAGAGACCTTCTATGGTACAACTGCCTAGTGGGGACTCTGGGGACGAAGCTTGCATGCAGGTGCCTTCTTTCAAAGAGAGAAGAGCTGAGAGTGCTTGCAGGTGCAGATCACAGAGAATTGCCGAGAGGCAATTAGCCAACCAGCCTCAGGTGGCACGAGGGAGAGTTTCCCTTACTTAAGTGGGAGAGAGACTAATGCTGGTTGCTAGAGTTTATTGCATGATCCCTCGGCGTGATTGCTGCTAGCTCCTAGTATCTAGATTCTTTGTTACCTTGACCTTGGACCAGACTTTGTTATCTCTTGGCTGTTTTGACCTTGGACTGTTTGACCAACGCTGTTTCTCGGTATCCTGACTTCGGCTTGACTCTTGGAATGTTTGGATTTCTGGAATTCTGAACTCGGCTTGTTTTCTCGGACTGCTCTCAGACTGGTTCCTTGCAAGGTCTGCTTTACTTTCACTTCCACTGTGCTAAGGCTCTGTTATCAGCTACTGTCAAGTGTCTGCTGGCAGCATTCCCGGACAGGTTGGGCCCGAGCCATGTAGGGCTTTAAAGGTGGTAGCCAACACCTTGTACTGTGCCTGGAAACTGATAGGCAGCCAGTGGAGTGACTTCGATATTGGTGTTATATGGTCACTCCTTGCTGTTCCTGTGACCAACCTGGCTGCCATATTCTGTACCAACTGGAGTTTCCAGACTAGGCACAAGGGCAGCCCCATGTAGAGTGCATTGCAAAAATCAAGTCTTGAGGTTACCATTGCATGTACTACAGTTTGGTTGAACATTCTGCTATACATTTCCTGATATTCTAAGATGACTCACACAACTTCCACTGTTTCTAGCATTCTTATAGTTGTGACATTAGTTAATCCAATCTGTTTCTTGTCTTCTCTATTGTATGGGTTTGGTCATCACAGCCAGAGGACAGGCTGTGATTAAAGATTTGCACATGAAGTCCCACATCTTGGCTGAAAGGATTAAACAGTTCATCAGAAGAAGCAACAAACTTCCCCCTATCCCATTAAATGTTCTCTAGAAATTGGCAAATATTTATATTCCATGTCACCTTTACTTGCATTTTCTGTATTCTGTTCTGCTTCAGCATTAAACTTTAACTTAAAAATACAAAAAACGAGCATAGTTAAATATATACTTAAATATACTTTTTTTAAAAAGTGTTTTATTTCTTTCAAAACATACACTTCAAATTTTGATTGTTTTGAACCATGTCGGAAGAAATGAGTTATGTTACAAAGTTCTACTTTTCCTGCTCACTTGGGAGGTGTGATTCAAGATATTTTACATGTGAATTTCTGAAGATCAAAACCAAGCCAAACCCATGCTGCTGAGATCACGTCAGTTGCACAGGACATGCTCCTAAAAAACTCCCTCCTTTAATATCTTGACAGTCTGCAGCAAAACTGCCACCACCATCCCCCCCCCCCCAATATTCTGACAAGTAGCTCTAAAAGACATCTCATCTGATATCGTGTTAGTGGGTTATGCACATATGGATCACTAAATCTCACTTATGTCACTATATTTCACTTTGGTGATTGCTACAGTGGTTGGGACTCTGTACTAACAATGCACTGAACAAATTTCACTTCAGCACCATCCAGAGCCAGCCTGTAAACCCTAAGAAATAACACCTTTGGGAATAAAATCCCTGAAAGAAGAAAAGTTATGGATATTTGACTCGAATTTTTAAAAAGTGTGATTCAGCTACTGTTATGCATTTTTCTTCCAACACTGTACTTTAGGAACTTTAGGATAACTTAAGGAAATTTACAGTAATGGAAAGATGGAAATTAACAATCATCCTCTCTTGGTTGCCTCCAATAAATACAGGTTGATCTCTACCATTTGGAACTAACAGGACTAAAACAATTGATTGACCCATCTTCTTCAAGTTTATATATTAGTTTAGAAACATAAATTACTACTTTAATGATAATAAATAAATTATTACTTTAGTGAGCAATATCTATTTATTTACTTATGTTGTATTACTTGTCTGGATTGGCAGAAAGCTCTGAGATCTTATGGATAGGGGTCTTTTCCTAACTTATCAGTTACTTTTAACAGGAAATGCCAATTCAAGCTATAACTTTAGTCAGCTAAAGCATTACATTGACAATGAGCTATGGTTTCTTTTCCCACCCTTCCTAGCTTTTGGCAATTGCCACATCTTGTAGTGATGAATTCCGTATGTTAAGCGCTGCATGAAGAAATATAGTCTTGTTCATATGAAGAAATATTCATTTCATATTTAAATGGTGTGTGATGACTCCAGATCCTAGAGCCAAACTACAGTCTGCCCTCTGTATCCACAGACTTGCCATCAACAGATTTGAGCATCCACAGATGGTAAGCCTGCAGGAGGAGTGGCTGCATCAGAGAGGAAGGAGGAGGAGGAGGTGGGGAAGATGAGGAGGAGTACGAGGAAGGAAAAGGAGGGTGAGTGGCAACAGTGGCAACAAAAGGGGGTAAGAGGAGGAGGAGGAAGAAGAGTGGAGATGGAGGCAGGTTGAAGAGGAGAAGGAGGAAGAGAAACAGTGACAGGAGGGGATAAGAGAAGCAGGAGAAAGGAGGAGGAGGCAGGGAAGAGCAGGAAGAGTAGGGGCAGCAGTAATGGGGGCTAAGAGAAGAAAGGAGGAGGAGGCAGGGAAGAGGAGGAAGGAAGTAGACGGCAGCCCCCTGCTGCCATGGGAGTGGCGAGGTGGGCTTCAAGGGGGATGGGTTGGCAAAATCCCAATGGTGATGTGGCTGCATGGCTCTGCCACCATTGAGTACTATGGGACTGGAGCATTTGCAGATTTTGGAATCTGCAAGATGATCTAGAACGGATCCCCCCCACCCCGATACAGAAAGCCCACTGTAGTTTCTTTCCATTAATCTCAGAATGTATATGCATTTTATTTGCTCTTTCCTTCTAATGGGTGATATATTACTTCTGTTTGATGAAATCCATTTTATTGTTTACAAATGATCATTCCAGATTTTAATTGCAGTCCTGTATTTATGACCATATACAATATTTTAACAACAATAGTTGTGGTAATCAACCTCCCATTCCTTGAATCCCAGCAACCACTGGAGCCCTTGAAAAATTCAGATATATCATTGTACAAAAGCACTTTTTATCCACATTTTCTGCACTCAACAAGAGTATTATATAGATTTGTATCAATAACCTTGCATAAGTCAAAATATAACCAGTGCATCCTCGTTATCTATTAAAACATTGCACCATCAAAGAAAGGATTTAGGTTAGTCTGTCCTGCCATGTTCTTAAGAAATTGATGATATATTTACTATATTTCCTTATATATGGCATATAAATAATTTGCTTTATGGTTTGTTCCTTTACTCCTTTCTTTTGCCATAATCAGAAATACCCCCCCCCCACACACACACTGCGTGAACATTTCCCATTAGCTGTATTTTGCCAGCTATTCTCTTTGTATTTATGACTTCATAATTCCTGAATCTGTCACAATCAGTGCTGAAGGAGCGCGGCGGGGTGTAATGAAATAATTCGAAGAGAAATGTTGCAATCCAGCAGCAATCTGCTCTTCTCCCCCACCAGATGCAGAATGAATAATATTTAGGGACGTATACTTATAAATCAGTGCACCCTTTAATTAAGCAACACATTTGACTAAGGAAGAATTAATTAGCAATTCATGGCACAAGCCCTGGCTCATTATCAAAGTGCCTGTAATGCGATAAAGCACAATTGCTGGTGTGCCTTTAGAGCTAATTATCAGTAAGTTGTTTTAGTTTTTATTTCTGAGTTCCTTGTAAAACAACTAGACAAGGATCTGTTTTCTAAGTGTTGGATTGTTCTTCTTTTGTCTTTCAATCCACAGCATGTGCCAACACCAACACCTGGGCAGATGGATTGCTCAGAATGCTTTTATGTGAACAACATTTCAATTAGCCAGTCTTTGCTTGTGCAGGTATTGTGTGGCTTGAGTAAGTAATCTGAGGTACTGGAAGTTATTGGCTCTGCAGCATTCAGCGAACAGTGAGCTGATTTTCATGGGCTGATGTTAGGAAACGTGACCCATGGGTTGTCATGTTTTTGGCCAAATTAGTAGACTAGGACTAAGATCCTTTATCATCTCAGTTTAACATAAATATCTGCCAGTGGAGTTACACTACATTGTCACTATGCAATCCCTATAGTGAATACCACCATAATGAAACACATGAGAAAAGGTGAATGTACAGTTGTCACATCTTTGCACAATGCAAAATATATGGATGTGAAATACACAATGGCAATGTGCTAGCCTAGGTCCCTTATTGCACAACCTCAACAGTTCTGCATGTGGAACCCTGTTTCCACCACCAGCAGCTAGATATGACCTTTCTGTATTGTCTGAAAAAAGGCACTGCACATGTATATCAAAGCTTACACCTGCATACGACACTAATAGGATTCTGACTTTGTTCAAGGTGAGATCAGGGCTCTGAGGGTCAGAGGCTAATTGCCCCCTGGAATAGATTAGAGTTTAGATCCTACTCCAACCAGGTACTGCTGTATTTGACAGAGCAGCAACAAGCCCTTCCAACAATTTTCCTTTAAAAGAAAGTGTATAGGGAACATTAACTCAGTTTTAAGCTGAATTGCATTTCATGGAGGCTTCTGAGAACACTTAAAACAAGGCACACACTTTCTTGTAAAGAGAAATCTTGTAAAGGGAAATTGGAAGTATAATCCGATGGCAATCTGAACACAATCATGGGGTTTAAACTTATTGCATGATAACCCACTACACACAAATTTGGGCAATGGGAAGTCAGTCCGAACACAATCATGTGGTTTCACGTTATTGCGTGATAGACAGCCACATGCAAATTTGCGTAATGGCATGCTATTTTCAGGCAATGGAGAGCCAGTTTGAATGCAATGCGTATTCACATAATTGCGCAAAATTTGCAACTTTAAGTCAATGCATTCTGGCCCCACTTTCTTTTCTTTTGAATTTAAGAGAAATTCCTCCCGTTTGATAAACTCCATTTTCTCAGTAGCAAAATCT
The DNA here is from genome assembly GCF_019175285.1 of Sceloporus undulatus. Taxonomy (NCBI): domain Eukaryota; kingdom Metazoa; phylum Chordata; class Lepidosauria; order Squamata; family Phrynosomatidae; genus Sceloporus; species Sceloporus undulatus. Next base: position 40,141,754 of record NC_056525.1, on the reverse strand, counting down.
ACAAAAACGCCCCCCCATGAATATGGCCCATATGATTTGTGTTGTTCAGCCCTATACTATATTTTAGAAGAAATTTGAAGTAAGAAGAATCCAACAATTATATGTTTTCTATGTATTCATGCAAGAGATATTGAAATTATAGCATGCTCAGATTAGTACTTTCACCTCCACAAGCACTTCTACATAGTGTAATTCCTCAAGGAATAGCTGTATAGTGCTAGTAGTTTAATGAAGTTTTTGTAACATTTGTTTCTTTAAAAACATTAAGAATGAGTAACAGCCCCCAAATTAGAAAAAGGTTAAATTCAGGCAAAAGGTCAAAGCAAGATAGACACCCCTAGAAGGGAGGTAGAGAAGGAGGGCTTCCAGAGGGTCTTCCTCATTTCAAACTTTCCATACAGCCTGCTTCATCAAGAACTTGCTTCCCTGCCTTTTGCTGCTCTGATCTTCAGCTGCCCTGCTTACCTAGACTCTTCTTCTCATTGGAGGATCAGAAATGCATGTGTCTTAGGCTGTAATTTCTTAGATTTAGCTACACCACTTTAGCCCCTCCTTAGATTAGTAAGGTTGGTAGTAGGGTTTTAGCACACATGTCCTCTTTTCACTCTTTCACTGTTCTGCCACACTAAATAAAAAAATAATTGTGCTTGTCTTCAAACTAATTTTTCTTTTCTTCTCTGTTGTTTCCTTTTATTTTTTTGAAGAGCTATTCTGGTTAATTGCCCCTTTTAAACACTTTTCGCCTCTAAAGTCTTGCAGAAAGTTAGTGCCTGGGAGAGCTTTGTCCCAAAACCAGTAAACCCTGCTCTTATTAACCTCTCTTCCAGTCACTGTAATATAGCTGAGGACAGGAACTACTGTCTTCTTAGTTGCAGTTCCGTACATGTGACCAGATAAGGCAAGGCATTCACCCATCCTTTGTTCATTTCCCATGTCTAAAACAGTGCTCACCAATTTTACTAGCTCAAGGAGCTAATATAACTTTCCAGACCCCACTACCAGCTGCATCTACCACCAATATCCCATAGTAAATTGCACTGCTGAATGTAAGTGCAAATTCAGACAAGCCATTACAAGTGAAACACTTGTTTTTTAGGATCGTTTCACAGTTTGCTGCTAAGGTTACTGGGAAGGAAGGGACTGAGGGGACAAGGGGCTGAGGGTTGCAGATATGGCCAACATTTCTCTTCAGAGAACAGCTCTCTGAAAATATTTCTCCCTCTCCCCCCCCCCCCTTTCTAGATATCAGAAACTGCAGAGATAAACTGAATGAATACAGTGTCATTTTTGCTCACATGTGTCTGTGGAAGGTCCAAGTGCCCAGAATTACTTGTCTAAATATAATAAATATGCATTTTTATTGCATAAGTAAAAAAAAATCAAATATTGCTTTGGCACAATAGTGATAGAGAATTTCTTTCTGGTACAGATGGTCTTTCTATTTTCTTTCTTGGTTAAGCATCCTGGCAAGTTTGATGTTCAAAAGGTTCTTTTATAAACTGATATTTCCCCTCTGACTCACTAGGAGCATGGTGGATAGTTGCTGGCACATGGAGTTGTTCAGTACTCTTTAATGAGTCTTTTGTTTTCTTTCTTGTGGGGAGTTGCATGTTAAACAGTGTATCTCCACTGCATCAGGATGCCAAGTATATCAAAAAATTTTAATGGGTACAGATTAGCATCCACGGGTAGTATAATACACAAAAGAAAGAAAGAAAGAAAGAAAGAAAGAAAGAAAGAAAGAAAGAACTGGATACAGTAAACATGTTCAGTATTGTCTGGGTAAAATGATGTCTGCTCCTTTAAAAAGCAGAAGTCATTGGAAACATCCACAAAATGCCCCACCCACGCCTCTGCTGTGTATGGTTTTATACAATTATAGAGAAACAGAAACAACTTGCAAAAAGCAGAGATGGGCAGATATCTCAACTCCATTCAAAACTTCCTTCTTTTCATATCTCCATCTCTATCCTGTTTGCTCTGTTTAGATTTTCAAAAAATATAAAAAGAAACAAACTTTTTTTTCAAAAGGATACATGGCCAATGCTCATTATACATGTTATCATTGACTAAATATCAATAATGGTCTTTCTGCACAGTTTGGAAATGTACAGTAGGTTGTGGGTTTTTTTGGTTGTTGGGTTTTTGTTTTGTTGTTTTTCTTGCATATTTGTGAAATGTGTACTTCCAACCAAATGAATTTTTTCTTCCTTTCACAGAGTGCATCAAAAGGCACAGAAAGGCATGGATTTCTATGAGCACATTGCATCCATTTCTTTATTTAGTCTGCAAGGTACAGATGGAGTAGATACATATGTTAAATAAATCACCTTGACAGAGTAAATTTCTCATAATCCAGGTATGGCATACTATAACTCTATGGTGAATTTCCTACCCTTATGTGTATTATACAAAAAACAAAAAAACAAACAAAAAATACCCTGAACATGTGGGCTAGGACTTTCTTGTAATTTCCCAATAGTGAAAAAATATTGCCATAGATTGTGGAGAACTAACATTATGACATGATGGACACAACTCTTTTATTTGATGTAGTACTCCAAATCTTAGGTAGGCAACCTTGCTTTGCAGAAGTTGCCTTGCAGAAGTTTTGAACCGTGATTCCCATATGTTTCTGCCACTATGACCACTACTAAGGGTTATGGAACTGATAGTCCAAAAACTCTGGAAAGCACAAAGTTGTCTACTATCATTCTAAACAATATTTGGCTCAATGGAGAATTTAACACAGAGAGTTAACCCCTACATATCAATGGTGAGTGATGCCTTATGGGAGCTATGTTCAGTGCTTTTCTCTTGCATGTTAAACTATTATAATTCCACCATGATGGAACTTTATTCTACATCTCCTGATGCAGCATTCTGACACAGATCTACTCATCAGATTTAGAGAGATGGGTATCCCTCTACGGTTCAGGAGAAAACAAGCTGATACGTTAATGATTATATGCTCGAGATTGTTTTTGACAGCCCCCTAATTTCCAAGCCACTACAAAAACCAAATAAAAATGTAAGAACAACATGTGTTAGATCACATCAAAAGTCCATGTGACCAATCATAAGCCTCTAGGAGGGTCTTATGAAGAAAGAAATGGAGACAGCAATACATGGTAGTTTGCCTCCTAGGACCAGGTAATCAAAGGGTTTTCTGACTCTTAACATAATGTTTTACAAGGCTAGTACAGGGGCCAAATGCTTTCAGAACTGCAGTGGGATCTTCTGACCATAGAATAATAAATGGAGAATTTTTATCTTTCCTGCCTTGGAGTACAAGGCAACTGTAATAACATGCAGGACCTAACCATGTTGACCATTAGTTAAATTCCATGTCACAGAGAAATCATTTAAAAGAATAATATGTGTGTCTATCAAAGATTTTTCAATCTCCCCATCCCCATTTTCATTTTTTTCTTGATTATTCAGTTCCCACAGTGCAAAAATACCTGCTGTGTAACATACAACACAACTACCAGATGAGAGATGACACTGGATCAGGTGTGGCTATCATTTCAAAAGCTTGCCAGTAGATTTGCAAGGAAATACATGAGAAACTATCTGTCTCTGAAAAGTGAGAGGGCTTCATGAATGCCTCTACACATGTGATGTACCACTGAGGGTCTTTATAAGTTGTCTATATGTGAACTTGCCATATTTTCATAAACTAGGAAATTTTTTTGTATTCTTAACATACCTCTAAGCCACATCATCATATTAATACAACCATGGGGCTGAGATCCCTTTCCCAATATCCCATCTGTCCTATCTAGCTACTTTCCCAATTCCTTACTTTGAAATCTCTTTCTTTTTCATATCTACCCTGCCTGGCTTGCTGCTCTGGTGGCATCAATGGCAGAATAAAAAAAAAGAGAGAAGATATGTTCTTTTCCCTTATTCTTTTCATTCCCAAATTACACCTATAAGTGAGCACTTAGGAGAGTGGGCCCCCAAGTGATCCTCAGGTTAAAACCCTAGCCAGAAAAGAAAGCTAAGGGCCAAGCATTATGAACTATTGGATTTCGTATTTCTAATCTCATCAGTATTAAATGTGATGGCATCACTACTATGGTGGGGGGGGGGGAGGAACACCTTTATTTTTAACTCATGTCTTTGACCTATGGAAAACCTATGTGTAATGTACCACATGACAATATAAGTGGGAGATTGAAAAGGTAAAGGTTTCCCCTTTGACAAGGTTGTCAAGTTGTGTCCAGCTGTAGAAGGAGGTGCTTGTCTCAGTTAGTAAACTGAAAAGCCGGAGTTGTCAAAGACAACTCTGATATGTGGCCAGCATGACTGCACAGGATGTTATCACCTTACCACCAAAGTGATACCTATTTGTCTACCTGCACTTTTACATGCTTTCAAACAACATTTCTTCATACCACAGCATCCCCTTTCTACCAAAAACTAGCAGAAATACCTAAATACATTGAGAAAAGGGTTTAACTTAGACATTTTTTTTGCCATGTTAATCTTCTGTACACAGGGAATTGTGGGTAGGTATATGCTGGGGTGAGACTTTCAAACAGGCAACCTCCACCCTGCATTCTGAAGTGGTACAACCATAGGAGAAGAACTGTGCTGCACACATAGACTCAAATAAAACATGCCTCCCATTGGTCTTATTGAATGAGAAATGAGGCAGTTTCTCATGGTTTATTGCCTTTCCTCATAGGCTACTATAGGCTAACATGTGCACTTCTTGAACTGAATGTACAATGTAATCCACAGATTTGCAGAAGGCAGAAATACATTTTATGCTGCCAGCCAAGCTGGCTTTATGTACTTCTTTTAGTGCTCGGGGTATTCAATCCATTGAATTTATCACAGTCTGTGAAAGAATAAAGGGAAGAAACCCCAAATGTTGTGATATCATAAGAGTGAATTCCTATTCATGAGCTTTTTGGCTATTCACTGCCAAATGAAAGTTTCTGTCTGCATTCTTTTTGTGTAGGGCACAGAAAATGTATTACCAGCAGTATGTGGTGTGATGTACTTGCACTACCACATTTGAAAGCATCTGGCTGTCACTGGATTTTCATCTCAGAGATTTCCTATTCTTCATGCTGAGTGGTCCTTCTTGTAAAGGTTTGTTTTGGACAAGTTAAATTTGAATGCAGCAGTACCAAGCAAGGTACAGCTTATAAAGCTGAAAGTGAAGCTATGCTTTCTTATACTGGTCTTTTTAAAAGAGTCAGGTTTCAGAAAAAAGCAATGCTATCAAACAGATCAAATGGCACACAGCCTTAGTGGGAAACAGACATGTGATGTTATTAGAAATGCTTCTAAAAACTTAGAATGTAAGTCCGTGTCCTCTCATTTTCTTCATTCCATTTACCTAACCACTACTATTTACTTGAAAGAAATGCCCAACTGCAAGAATTGAACAGAAATTTTCTGTATAGACTCTGTTTGGATGCAAAAGAAATTGAACCATTGGCAGTGCCAAGAGATTTCACTTCTGAAATAGCTATTGCATTTTCAATGAATCCGAAAAAAATAAACTCCGCATTGGAGCAAAAGGAAACTACAGAAATGTTTTCTGGAAGAAACAGTAGGGAATGAAAGTGCTGGCACATAATGTTATAGAGTCGAAGGCTGAGATGGTAAAATGTTTTTAGACTCCAGCACTGCATTCACCTTGACTTCTAAGGAGGGAGACATCAAACTACATTTTCTACCTGTCTGGGAGTAGTATGTCATTCAAGATGGATAATAATTATTCATAGGACAAATTCATCTAGCTCACAATAAGAAGATGTATTTCTAGGCAAACACTTAAAAGTGATCTGTTGCTCTCAGCTTATACCAAAAAAGTATGCATTTATGTGCCTATCTTGTATCTGCAGTATGCATTGCTCAAATTGGCCACTAATATTTAAGGCACTAGGATCAACAGTGTCTTGCAAGGGAGTCACTTCCAGTTACATTTGCAATGTTGCAAAGTTATATGACTTGTGCAAAACTGCAAAATCTAGCCAAGTAATGTGTTCCACCTATTTTTCTTAGGGAAAAGTGATCTCAGACTGGATATTGAAAAGAAAGCACACATGAAAGCTAATTGACAAGTTCTTTTTTTTTTTTTCAGTTGATGCCAAACAAATCAGAGCTAGCATGGTTAGTAGTTTGAGTGTTTCACTCATCAGTAGTTGAAACAGGAAACCTAGGTTCAAATTCTTGCTTGGCCATGGAAACCCAAACTTGGGATAGTCACATTCTCTCAGCCTCAAAGGAAGCAAATGGCAAACCCCCTCTGAAAATATCTTACCAAGATAAGCCTTTGATGGGTTCAGCTTAGGATCATGATATGTTGAGAATGAGTTAAAAGCACACAATAACCTAAAGATTATGAACTAGCAAGGTATAGTGGTCTGAATTAAACCCTTAGGAAACCTGGGCTCAAATCCTACTCTGCCATGGAAACCAAGTGTGTGACCTTGTTTGTTCATTTAAGTTTTATCCCCCTTTCTTCTTGCATGGATCCCAGGGCAACTTATAACCATGGGCAAGTCACACTCGCCCAGATTTTGAAGAAGGCAATGGCAAACTGCCTCTGTAAATGTTGCCAAGAAAGTCGTATGATATCAGAATTGAGAAAATCTGAAGGCTCATAATGAAAACATCAACCCAAACATTCTGCAGAACTTATAGGAACAATGGCACTTCATTTTCCCCAAGGGTAGGGCAAGTGATCTTTAACTGCAGATGCCACCACCAGTCATGGGGAAAGGCACATCTTGGGCATCTATACAATACACAAGCATAGCACTATCACCTAGACTGTGAGTGTTAATTCATGTGAAGGGGGAAATTGGAGGTTATATTAGTAGCAGCCAACACTGCTTCATTACTACTAATGTGTTTTCTGCCTGAATAATTAAGAAAACTGTACCAAATTTATTGAAAGTGTTTTTGCTTTGCCTCCTTTCTTCATATTAGTATGGACATTTACTAACTTAATATCCATTGAGAATCAGTGGCTTTCCAGTTATGTATACTGGAATCGCATAGTTAGGTGTTATGAAGGTGTTCAAAGCTTCCATGGGTTTCCCTCAACTTCTCTTCAGCTATATAAGTTAAGTGAGACTTTGGTGTGACTGTATGTTTTTCTTTCTCCCTAAGAGTAGTGTGTACCTAAATGAGGGAAGAAGGGGCATGTGGTGTCTTTCTCCTGGGTTGAGCATTAGTTGGGATAATGGGTTGCTTAAGGGATACACAACATATTAAGAAAGCCCTTTCAGAGAATAATGAGTGCAGTTGATTTCCAGACTGCTCTGGGGCATCTCTCGCTTCTTCTAAAAGTGTTCTTATCTTGGGATTGGTCAAAGAAGGAGTGAATGAGGCAATTTACTTTATATCATTACATATGTCAGATGCAAGATCCACTCAGTTCTGTGACTATATAATATGGATCTATAACATGCCAAAATAAGTTAATAGGAGAACAGATAGAATAAGAGGTCTGCTGCAGATTTTTAAAGGATGCTTCTTTCCTCTTTGGCTGATATTTACATTGTTGTTATCATGGTAACAATGGGATTGTGGGGAAAATATTTTGTCATGACTAGGGATTTAAAATATTTGAAATAGTCTCATCTTCACTATTTAAAAAAAATGTGAGCGTTTTTGTGCCTCTATGTGAATTTTTAAAAAGCAAGCAGCTTTTTTCATCATGAGCACCAATGGAAATAAAATAAAATAAAAGCATTTGGTGCAATAATTTTGCACCCCCCCAACTTGTGAATTTTCTACAAAATCTCTTGAAATGCAAGAAATCTTTAAAATTGCATAAGACTTCTTTTCATGTTGCACAGCAGAGGGAAATGTTTTGAAAGTTTTATTTCTTATGTATAAGAACAAAATGGGAGGGGGGATTGGAGCAATACTTTTTACTGATATTGAGCAATACCTTTACTAGATATTCAATATAACTCTTGATATATAACTCCTAATGGTATACTTTTCCATTCTTGTTCATTGGAGTTGTTTTCATGTATTGCCATATTTAGTTTGCAGTAAAAGTTTCTAAAAATAAGGAAAGACTTACGTCCATAGTCTGGTGGAAGGCACCCTTCCTTTCTTTTTTTCATATTTCTTTTTTTATTATTTCAGTTCCAACTTACAGTCTTATTTGATTCTTTTAAATAGTCATAATACATTCAAGTAAAAATTATAATCAGCACTTCCCATAGTTTTTTTGTAGGTTTTTTGGACTATGTGGCCATGTTCTAGAAGAGTTTAGTCCTGATATTTCGAAACATCAGGAATAAACTCTTCTAGAACATGGCCGCATACCCCAAAAAACCCACAAAAAACTATGGATGCTGGCCATGAAAGGCTTAGACTTCACAGTACTTCCCATGCTTCCCTAGCATTCAGAGCCTTCTATCTTTGTCTATTTGTAAATCATTTTGTCTTATTTTTTGTCAAGATTATTCAAAGATGAATCTCTTAGTTCCTAATTCAAATACTGAATATCCTGTTTATACTTAAATTAAACTATCTCTTATACACCCCAATGGCTGCTTTCTTACTACTACCTTCTTTTGCAAAATTCTGCTACAGGAGATTACTCTTCCTCTGGTTTTTTTTCATATCTTTTTGGTTTAGCCAGGCAGTTAATTTATCCATTTCTATCATGTCCATTAATTTTAAGAGCCAATCATCTAATGATGGTACTTCATTATTTTACATACTTGTGCCAGTAATATTCTAGCTGCTGAGATCATGTACAACAGAACTTGCAGTTTTTTACCCTCTGTCTGGGGATGCACCTTGTTTAGCATATTTAGGAGAAACATTTATCGTCTAAATTCAAATTTTATATTCAGAATCTCTTATATTGTAGTGTGTATCTTCTTCCAGAAAACTTTCAATTTTGGGCATCTCCACCATATATGAAACCATGAACCATTTTTTTTGTTTACACTTTCAACATTTATTTGATTTGGTTATATATATTTTTGCTGGTGTGGGGGGGGGGGGTAAGATACAATCTTTGTTCCATTTTCCAGTAGTCCTTTTTCAAATCCTGTGATTTTGTAAATTTTTCTGTTCTATTTCTTGCGTACTCCCAACTGTCCAAGTTTATTATTTGTCCTATGTCTGTTGCCCATTTTATCATTACAACTATAATTTAGTCACTTTCTTTCTTTGTATTCAGTAGTATCTTGTATAATTTAGCTGTCTTTTTTGTCTTGGGGCTTAAGAAAAGTTCATCATATTCCTTAGCTTCTTCTTATGTTCCTAGAAAGTTTTGCTTATATACTGAGATTTTTCAGTGTGCACTGGGGGACTATAGCTAAAGTGAGAGATGACAGACAGCTACATTTTGATATTTGATTTGAAACTTCTGTTTGGTTTGGTTTTCTTGTTATATTAAACATGGAGCAGCCTGAGAAAAGTGAAAGAATGGTGTGGGGAATTTTACTTAAGGCAATCTCAACAAAATGCAGATAGAGTGTTTAATTCACACTTGGCATCAACATCTTTAGCTGATTGCCAGAGAGGAAAGTCCAAAGCCCCTTGAGGAAATCTGTTCTAAAATAAGCTACACATGCAGCACTTTGAAGTGAAAAGTTCGTCTTCATAAGTATTTATATTCCCTTCCTGGCTTCCACAGTCTCTTGTTCCCTCCCTTCATATCTTTTCTTTCTCTTGAGGATGGATAGCATTATTATTTATTAGTAAAACACAGGTACCTATGAACTGATGCAGGAAGAGAAGGAAGGAAAATAAATGTTTTTTTAAAAAATAACAATTACAATACAATGCATTTCTGTCTAGGAAACACCTTTAATGGGTGGGGGATTTCAGTGCTGACAGAGATGAATTTAATTACAAACACAGAGCTTTATGTATGTTTCAATTCTGGAGTAGATCAGGGAAACAGAAAATATATGGGCAAATTCAGCATTCTAAGAGTTCCTGTCTGCACTGGCCAGGGGCAACCTAGAGTATTCTGGCCCCGGAGCTTCTCCAACCCTTCCCCATTACAAAGACCCTCTGCTTGGATGCGTGACAACTGATTGCATGCTAATTTCACTGAGCTGTCTGGCATCTCTGTTGCCACTGGGAGTTGATTTTCTCTAAGACTGGAATGATGTGCCCAGAAATGATCATATGGCTGGGCACCTCATTCTGACCTCAGCAACAGCAACTGGTGACAGTGGCAGCACTGGGCAGCTCACCCGGACGCATTTTAAACAGCTGCTCAGTGTTGGAATGGATGCCTCCAAATCGATCTGGAGCAGATAGTAAGTTATTTTACTCTGTTCTAATGGGGGGGGGGGAGATACCATGGTTCTACTACTGAACAGGCCAGATGTCATCCGGTTGATTCACACCAGAACTGGGGTTTGGGGCATGCATTGTCCTATCTCCATGCCCAGAGGAGGGCATTTAATTTGGCCTGTACAGACGGGGCAGAATCTGAGGTTTTTTGTGTTTTAAAGCATTTTCCGAGGACTTATGTTGTTCTCGAAAAGTACCAATGATGGACACAATATAGAATATGGACAGAAGTCCCAATAATCAAGGGATGGTCTTCTTATGAAGATTAGCAATAGTAAAACAAATTATGTAAATCAGTTTGCTTCATTTCCATTATTTACCTTGCATCTTCTTTTAAAAGCAAACATACAAAAATCCATGATGGTGGTTTAAAAGAATTCATATGTGAATCCAGCCCACTGCTTCCAAATTTGACTGTCAGAAGTCAGTTCTCCAAACCTTCTGGCAAATACTTTCCCCAGCTTACAAGAGCTATGTCCACAATGTGAGTTATTCTTCTACCCTGTACTTAATGACCATTACATTTTGATAAGTATTCACCCAGATATGCACATTTTTTCAGACAGAAAAAAGTTGAAATTTCAAATTTTATGTGGGAGAAAGCAAAACTGACTGATTTGTCCATCCATACAAATGGGTAATCCCTTTGTGTTGGTGGTGATGATGATGATGATGATGATGATGATGATGATGATGACATCAATGATGCAAGGGAAGTGTTTAAATTTATGTTTTGCCAGCCATATTCTCTGTGTAGCCCTTATCATAAAACACTTTTATTGAGAAGATGCTCTTCTTTCCTTTCAGATCAAATAACTTGCCACATTTTCATTTTTTATTTTTTTATTTTTTGCTGATGGAGATCCACTGACAGTATAAAATTTGCCTCTAGTCTATTACTACTAGGATAGGATTTTATTTTATTTCCTGGACCATTACAGATTTTCTTCCTTTCCTATTTAGGCTCCTTGATTGGCTCTTACAACCCCACCCCACCCCACATCCAAATTTACAAGAAAGTCCATCAAATTCTCTTTTGACTCCAAAAGAAAAACCTTTTCAAAAATGAAAGGAATGTTAAAAGGGCATGCTGAAAAGAGACTCAAGAGGATCAAATCTCTCAAGAATGCCTGGAGGTTATTCAAAATCAAAGTAATAGAAGCTCATCCAATATGTACAGAAAAGGTCAGTAAAGGTACCACCATGTCCAGGATATCACTAGCATGATTTTTTTTTTTCCCATTTCAGAAGTGAAGTCATTTCAGAAGTAAAATCTCTTCGCACTGTAGATGGTTCATTATAAAATACATGTTGATCTTCTGATCATAGAATTATCGATGGAGAATGTTTATCTTTCCTGCCTTGGAGTACAAGTCTTTTGGCAACTGTAATAGCATGCAGAATCCAGCCATGTTGGCCATTAGTTAAATTCTATATCTCAGAGAAATAATTTAAAAGAACACATGTGTCTATGAATATCAAAGATTTTTCAATCTCCCCATCACCATTTTCATTTTTTCTTGATTATTCAGTTCCCACAGTGCAAAAATACCTGCTGTGTAACATACAATACCATCACCAGATGAAAGATGACAATGGATCAGTTGTGGTTATTATTTCAGAAGCTTACTGGTAGACTGACAAGGAAACACATGAGACCATTCAGAGCTGCCCTTGATGCTGGACATAAACATAAATAGCAAATGATAGTTTCCTGGGTTCTCAGTGTAAAACTAAATCCAAATATTTCTACTAAATCAGCCTAATTGAGCCCACCAGGCCATTTCTTTTCTTGCAGCTAAGCTTTTATCAACCATTTTGATATATCTGTATATACAAATAGACACATGTAGCTTCTAAGAAAATAACTTTCTTTTTAACTACAGCTACTATGCCTGGCTTGTTCTCTACTTTGTTGAGCACTGCTTTTGACATCTTGGAAAGCTCTAAAAGATTTGGCTCAGACAGATGGCATGACAAATTGGTATTGCAGGGCACTTGCAAAAAAATTTGAGCAAAATCTAGTTCTCCCCCTCCTTCCAAGAATATGGATGGATGGGGACAGAGAAAGGCAGGTGAATAAATAAAGACTTGTCTCCTGTAGAGGAGGAAAACAGGTGGAAAATGGAGAAGAAGCCAGTAGCAAATCATAGGAAGCAAAACGGTTTCTCTCTCATTCCAGTTCTGGCTCTGATCCACAGAATGATGGACTCATTGCCATTTAATTTTCAAGCAGGCTATGCCTGCAGTGTTGAAAACAATTGCGAAGCAGAAAACCCATAAATATACCCATTGTAACACTGTACCTTTTAAATGGAAACTTGTCTGGTATCATTACTCATGGAAGGTTCTGTTGCTTACTACAAATATGCCAGTCCTACCCCAGAGATGGCATTGCTTTGCACCTCAGAAGACATTCAGTGCTCTGAACTAGTAGACAATATGGTGCAGTTCACCTGAATTGATAGAGTGGCTGTAATCATTTTTAAAAAGGTAAATGTTTCCCCTTTCACAAGATTGTCATGTCCAACTGTAGGGGGGCAGTGCTCATCTCCATTATTAAGATGAAGAACCAGTGTTGTCAAAGATGACTCTGTGATCATGTGGCCAGCATGACTACACAGAATGCTGTTACCTTCCCACCGAAGTGGTACCTATTTATCTACTTGCACTTGTACATGCTTTCGAATTGCTTGGTTGGCAGAAGCTGAGTCAGCATCTTAACAATGGAACCGTCGTGTTTTGCTGTTAAATTGTGCTTGAAAGTTGTAGGAGCAAACTTAGAGGACTGAGATACAACCTAATGTCAGTGCCAAACACTGTGGTTCAGATCCAGAATTTCCATGAATGGAAGTCCACTCATAGGATGCCTTCAGCAGAGGGAAGGGGAAATGATTTGGCCAGTTTGCTTGTTTGTTTGTTTGCCTTCTTGCTTTGTTTTTGCAAGTCCCCCAGGTTCAGGATCCCCCCGCCCAATATCAGTGTGGGAAGTGTCACAAAAAGAAGACAAAATTTGCAAAGATTCACTATCCTTTCCCTTTCTCCACTGGAAGTATTCGCTGGATCTCAGATGGTTCTATAAATGGAAGGGACACTCTGGATCCACCCCAATGAAAATACTAGTCTTCTTTGAAGTTTCATTAGTCATACAGTTACAGTTATGTGAAGGAGAAAACTGAGGAACAACACACAATTAGGTTTCTAATTACAATGGAAGCATCAGACTCCCTCTTCAGACTTTCCTCTGTTGTGTGGAAGAGAAGAGTAGAGCACTTCATGAGAGTGAATCTCTCCACCATGTCTCTCTAGTCAGGTACGTTTAGTATATTCCTGGGCCAATCACTCTGTTGACTATTGTTGGCAAACACGGTGCAACAACTGCTTTTCCAAAGGGCCAATTATTGCAGGAAAATACATTGAGAAGAAAATGATAAATTATGTCAAAATATTCAGGGTTGGGGAGAGAGTGAAGAAAAATGGTGCAGTTTTTATTGCACACGGGACATTTTTAGAAGCAATGAATTTCAGGCACTGCTTAAATGATAGTTTTGTTAACACAGCAGAGATTATACCTTAAGACTCTTATCAATTTTAATATAATAATTGATTTATCAGATTTATTTATGTCCTCCTTAAACTTTGCTTTCTAGAATTCTTCAGTTAGAGGTGGGCTGCAATTGAAATACCAAATGACTTTACTGCCTACAGGATACAACATATCTTGATGTGATTATCAAATAGAAACAGCATATAGAGAGAGTCTTTTAAAAAAAGAAACTTATAATCAGAGATGAGAGGGAGAGATGTGAATAGTAGCTGTTACTGCTTAGCATAGGGCCATAAGCCTAGGTTCTTAATGTTGCATTTGTTACTAATTAACATATGCAACAATAGTCCATTATAGGTCTTACTTCCCTATTGCATATGGGGATGTAAAGCTATATTATAGTGGTCAAAGAAAGTTAGAAGATGAAACATGGTCTGCTTCATCCAAATGTAAGGAGTGTATATTATGTTGCAGCCACCATTTCTTTGTCTCCGATGGAAAAGGGTGGGCTTTGCTTCCTTACAAGTTTTGGGAAGAAGCTGGGTGATGATGTATAAGGAGTACCATAGTAATGGATGTCTTGGTTGGACTCAGCAGCTCTATAATTTAGTATGGTAGCTGCCAGGAATTTTCAGAACAGGCATGGAATTCTCTTTATGACTGGGTCAATCCACATGGGAAACAGTCACTTTCTGTCTTGTACATTCCTTTTTCTACTAGCTTCTTATGTTGCAAATGCAATATAAGAAATAATTCCTATGCCTTTATATATGATCAAGTATTTGAATTCCTATTCAAGCTTTACTAAAAACAGGCTGTTGCTTGCTTGTTCCAATTCACATGTGCAAATATAGAAGTTTTTCTCTTCAACCTATTTTTTGAACTGCCACATTCTCTGCCTTTTCGGTGTTCCTGTTCCATTACCATTGCTCAGCTGTGAAGCTGCTTCCTGAAGCAGTCCCATAGTGAAGAAGATAAAAGTAAAACCTGAGTGGAAAAACAATGTGCAATTTCTACTTACATGCTGAGGCCTCTTGTGATAGGATTTGTGTTATCCTTGTTACTAACTCTGTGGGCTTCATCTTTCTAGCTTGTGCTTCTATATATGTTCACCTAAGCAATAAATACTGTTATTTTAATGTACTTGTTCTCAACCAAGTTTTGTAGCTGTAGCTAGAAGTATCTTTCTGTGAAATATACATGGTGGTCACAGAATGAATGAATATATATAGGCCATACAGGTCCAGCGACAAAGGTTCTTAGTAGGTACATATGGTCCCATCTTTCAGAAGTCATGCTCTAATTGATGAAGACTATTTTTGTGTCATTCCATCCATCCTGAATTTCATGGGATGGAAAGAACTGGGACAGCTGCCATTTTGTTTTGCCCACTCTCCAACTGTTCCAGTTTGCCAGGCAGAGTCCCAATTAATCCTCTGTGAGCAAACTTTTCCAGCGGCATTTAAAATGTTCCACTTTCTGTCTCCTTCTTCCACTTTCCCATTTTGTCATAAGCTTATATAAGTTGCCGAACACTGAGTTCAAAGTGCTAAAGTAGTGTTCACTCAATTAAATCAGGAGGAAGGAGAAGAGGGGACAGAATCTTCTCTTCTCAGTAGGCCTGGGCAAAATCATGCTGCTGTAGCCTCTCCTAGCCTATGTACACTTCCCCATTAATAACTTTTGCCATCTTGATCTGATGATGTTGCCTGGCCACATGTGCCCCAGTTTTCATTTGTGAAATTTTGGAGCTTATAATTTCCCCCAGATCGTTCTATTTTGAGGGGATTTTTAAATTTTGGGAAATAGGTGCTGAGACAAAAAAGATGGCAGCTAATGCCTGTATCTTTCACTAGAGGCCAAAATTATAGGGGACAGCAGTTGTCTGTCTACAGATAGCTATGTACTTTGATAGAGTGGGCTGATCATTCTTCCTACAGCTCATTTTATTTGAGAGGTACAGTGTTAAATACTCCTCCAGAGAAAATGCAGCGAATGAAATAGGCTTGTTAAAAATATAAAGTCATCGTGTGTCATTCTATTTTTCTGTCAGGTGGGACACATTAAACATTTTTCTCTTAAGAAAAATAGTTGTGGGTATGAAAAAAAAATGCCTAGGAAATACCCTTGTAGGAGGATAGCAGAAATAAAATAGATAAATAAAGAAAATATTTTAAGCATCTGGTGGGACTTTTAAAATTGGTAACCAATTTGGAACTAGTTCTTTAGCGCTCCTGCCTTACAGGTCTCCATTCACCCTTATTTTGTGTGTGTGTGTGTGAGAGAGATGATGATGATGATGATGATGATGATGATGATGATATGGAATAATTTTTCACAAACTGTGTCCCAGCTGTCATAGTGGTCCTGATACTGAAGGAGGTCAGCAATATAATCATATCTTAGCTGGCTCTTGCTACGATGCCAGCACAGTAACTGCAGCTTAGCTTTAGTATGTTGAACATCTGAACTAAGGCACAAAATATATGTGAGGTGACTCCTGATTAGGGAGTTACTTTATCCCTTGATCAAGAAAATGATGTATTCATCCAAAAGATCTACTGATTCTGTATAAAATATTCTGCCATCTATTTTTTTTCATTGTGCTGATGATGATTGCAGATGGGTATAATGGATCCAGAATTGGCTGCTTAGAATCTAATGCTTCCTTTCCCTCACAAATGGCATTTCCCCACATTACTGCATATACTTCTTATTTAGCTGGGATCTTTTAAAATCTGAACTGTGTTGTTAACTGCCATAAAGTTGGCTTTGACTTACAGTGACCCAATGAATGGGAGATTTCCAAGTCCCCTTGTCATCAACAGCCTTGCTCAGGTCTTGCAAGCTCAGGGCCATGGCTTCCTTGATTGAGCCCATCCACGTGTAATGCGGTCTTCCTCTTTTCCTACTGCCTTCTACCTTGCCAAGCTTTATATACTGTATTTTTTAATGAGGCATGTCTTCTGAAATGTTGACTGTAGGACAGTCTCAGCTTAGTCATATCAGTTTCTAGTGAGAGTTCAGGCATGATTTGATCTAGGACTCATTTATTTTGTCTTTTTGGCACTCCAGGTCATCTACAGATTTCTTCCCCAGTATCACATTTCAATTGAGTTGATTTTCTTCCTTGGGTTTTCAGCATGAGCCAAAAGGCTCATGTTTCCCCAGCCTCATATCCTCCTGTTTCAACAAAGCAGGCTAAAACACAGGGGACAGGATTGGGCCTGATCCTGGCAGACTGGACATCGATCCAGTAGATCTGGCCCAATCTCAGGGTAAACAACCTTTACCTTAGGTTAGTTTTAAGCCTTGTTTGATGCAGAGGTTCCTGGGAACTCCATGGCAAACTATGGCTAGTTAATGTGAATTTGAAGGCTTTCATGGCCGACATCTATCGTTTGTTGTGGGTTTTTTGGGCTACGTGGCCATGTTCTGGAAGAGTTTATTTCTGACATTTTGCCAGCAGCTGTGGCTGGCATCTTCAGAGAATGCTGGCATGGAAGTGAACGGGGTATATATACTGTATGACCCTTGGTTGAGAGGAGGTAATTTGCATGTTAATCTCTGTGTTGAATAACAAGGCCTCAGGGTGTCTATTGAATTAGTGATCCATTGTCTGCTGGAAAAACCCCTGACCCTGGGTAGTTTTCATTTGCACATACTGGGTATTGATTTTGGAGTTTTTCAGGACTGGCTGCCAAACTTTCAGGGTCTCTTCTTTCCTGTTGAAGTAGTCCAGGTGTTTGTGGATTTCAATGGCTTCCTTGTGCATTCTGACCTGGTAGTTGTTGGCATGGTCCAGAATTTCAATATTTCAGTAGGAGTGATGGTACAGCAAGGTAAGAGGCACATGCTGGTAGCAGATCCCAGGGAGGCAGAGGCATGAGCATATAAACACTTGCCCATCCCTGTGCCAATGTGGGGACCAACCTCAGGCCTGCTATTAGCTTTCTTAATTGTCCAGGTTTCACCACCATACATCAACACTGGAAATACAATGCCATAGACAATTCTGACTTTAGTTTATAATGATATATCTTTCATCTTGAGGATCTTGTCTAGTTCCTTCATAGCTGCCCTTCCAAGTCCTAGTCTTCCAATTTCCTGACTGTAGTCTCCATTTTGATTAATGACTGTGCCAAAGTATGGAAAATCTTGAACTATTTCCATGTCTTCATCATCTGATTTAAACTTATGTAGTTATTATTTTCGTTTTTTTTAATGTTCAACTGTAAACTTATCTTTGCACTTCCTTCCTTGACTTTCTTCAGTAGTTATTCCAAGTCATTACCATTTTCTGCTAGTAGTATGTTGTTTTCTGTCAAGGAAAAAGCAACATGGGATATACAGTAAATGAAATAAAACATGTATGTGAGAGTCAGGATGACTCAGCAGAAGCCAATTGAGAACCACACAGGTGTAAATGATAATACAATTAACAAGTCCTGAATGCCAAGGACAAGAAATGTAAAGTGGATAATTGGACACACCTGACAATTGTTAAGTGGTCAAGGCTGAGATGATGAAATCATTAATTGTAGGATGAACCAAGAGAACCAATGAGAATGATGTACACGCCTACTGGGTGGAAACAGACAACAGTGGGTGGTACCATGCATTGACTATAATAATGACTATGCATCCCAATGTATTTTGTGGGTTGTAGAGTGGGTAGTAGTAGTGGATAGTGAGGAGTTGAGTATTGTTGTGTTGGATAGTTTTGGAGCTGTATATAGTAGAATAAAGTAGATCTTTTATTTAAGACTACTGAGTTGTCTGGTGTCTTGGGTGAAGCTACAAGAGCCAGCTGGATCCTGAAGAAGGGTGAAGACTTCTGTGGAAGCAAGAGTGAGAAGGCTTGGAGAGTTTGTCGGGGTCTTCAGCCTATTCTCTGTAACTCTTGCTAAGCTATAACCACTGGCCAAAACTGGTCAGCGCGGTGCACAACCAGGTGGTGAGTTCAAGCCAGAGGTGAAGAGCTACAACTCCCATCATCCCTGACATTATCTCCATGTCTTAAATTGTTAGTTTCCTTTTCCAATTTGCATCCTTCCTTCCTCAGACACTAATCCATCTTTGCATATGATATGTTATGCACTGAAGCTAAACAAGTAGAAAAAATGCAGCCTTGCCTGACCCCTTTGCCAATTGGAAACCTGTCTTCCCCCCCCCCCTTTTTTTTTTTTTTACATATTTGGCCTCTTGTTCAGAGTGTAATTTATGCATAAGGATAATCAAATATTGTGGGACATCAATTTCTTTAAAAGTAATCCATAGCTTTTCACAATGTACACAATCAAAGGCATTGGTATAATCTATAAAGTACAGTTTGATTTTCTTAATTGTTTTGATGTACCCCATTATGCAAAATATATTTGCAACATGATCCTTCATGCCTCTTCCTTATTTGAACCCATCTTGGACATCAGGCATTTCTCATTCCATATATGATAAAATCCTTTGTTGTAGAATTTAAAGCACCAATTTGTTTGCAACAGTCCTGTAGTTATTGCAGCTCCCAGTGCCCCCTTTCTTAGGGATTAAAATGTATAATGAGCATTTCTAGTATTTGAACCATTCTCTCTCCCCCCCCCCCGCTCCATAGTTGCTGACAGATTTTAGTTAGAAACTGAGTGCATTCTGCCTCTGTTGCTTGAAACAGCTGCATTGATATGCCATATGTTCCTAGTGTTTTGTTTCTCTCAAGCACTTTGAGTGCAGCTCACACTTTATTTCTAAATTTGCGATGTCCCTGGCTTCAGGCCAGAGTTCTTCTGGCTTCCAGTCAATTAAACTTAATGGTGCTAATCTATTTTTAAAAAATTATCTTTAAATTCTGCAGGGTTTTCTTCTGGTTGTATTTTGGCACAATGACTGATTTTGTGTTCTTTAGCTTTACTCTAATTTTTGATATCAGCCATTCATGCTTTCTACCATGATCTACTCCTCGTCTTGTTTTTGCAGGAAGAATGGAGTTTCTTCATCTTCTTCTTCCTATTATGTGGTCCATTTGATTTCTATATTGGCCATCAGGTGAGGTATACAGTCACCACTTTGGTTGCCTGAATAATGTGTATGTGATGAACAAACTCTTGGCTTCACAAAATTCAATCAGTCACCCTCCTGATACATTTCTTGATCTTGGGCCAAAATGTCTACAATGTTTGGTTCTGCTCTGTTTCCTGCTTTTGTGTTCCAGTCACCTATGTTTACCAACTTCTCCTGTTTTGGTGTATGGTCAATTTCCTCCTGGATTCCAGCACAGAATCTTTCAATATCTTCTTCTTTGATCTCTGTGCTTGGTGCATAAACTTGGATTATGATTATATTGATGGCTTTCCCCTGATAATATTTGGTCAGACTTTGCATTATATCCTTGCTTTTGCTATATCTTTTCTCACTGTTAATGCCACCCCATTTTTTAGATTTTCATTACCTGAGTAAAACACTGTAGTTATCTGACTTAAAATGTCCCATTCCTGTCCAATTTAGCTCACTCACCCCAATTATTATAATATTTATTTAATCAATTTATTGTTTTAGGATATCTGCCTTCCCCTGTTTCATACTTCTCACATTCCATGTTCCTATAATATGTGTTTTACAGCTTTCAATTTTCCTTTCACCTCTGACCATGGACCTCATCGCACAGGCCCTGGGGAACGGGCCTGGCGCAGAACAAAAGGGGAGCAGGAAGGGAGCAGAAGAAAGTTATTACTCATTTTACTGCACGCTGGAATGCTGCTGCCACTGCCGCTACCACCCCATTCCATTCCCCATCTGTGCCAGAGAGACCAATTTCAGTAACTGTCCAGAACAATTCCTGAAAATCCGCCTCTGGAGGATGGATAGGGAATGGAATGGGGACTTCTGGCAGCATTGGCGGCATTCCAGCATGTGGTAAGATGGGTTATAACCCTATTCTGCTCCGTTCCTGCCCCCTTTCGTTCTGCGCTGGGTGTTCTCCAGGGCCCATGCAATGAAGTCCCAAATCAGCAGCTGAACATTCTTTCAACTTGAGTCGAGTTGCATCATTAGCCACAGTGGTACTTGTACTTGTGCTCTGCTCTACCCCAGTAGTTCACAGTGCCTTCCAACCTGGAGGTCTATGGAAGTCTTCTGGCACTATTGCTTGTTTCATTTTGGATTGTCTCATCTGAGGTTTTTAGTGGTAAAAGACATTCAAAAAGGGTCTTGCCTCATGCAATCCCACCACTACGGAACGGGCCATATGACTTTATATATCAATATATCATGTATCATATATTATAGAATCAAAGAATCATGGAATCATAGAGTTGGAAGAGACCACAAGGGCCATCCAGTCCAACCCCCTGCCACGCAGGAACTCACAATCAAAGCACCCCTGACACATGGCCATCCAGTCTCTGTTTAAACACTTCCAAAGAAGGAGACTCCACCACCCTCTGAGGGAGTGTGTTCGACTGCCAAACAGTTCTTAGTATCAGGAGCTTTCTTCTAATGTTGAGGTGGAATTTCTTTTCCTGTAGCTTGCATTCATTTTTCTATATTCTAGACTATGGAGCAGCAGAAAACAAGCTTGCTCCACCCTCAGTATGACACTTCAAA
This sequence comes from Sceloporus undulatus, assembly GCF_019175285.1. NCBI lineage: Eukaryota > Metazoa > Chordata > Lepidosauria > Squamata > Phrynosomatidae > Sceloporus > Sceloporus undulatus. Next base: position 40,120,300 of record NC_056525.1, on the reverse strand, counting down.
TACTTAAAACAGGGCTATCATATCACCTCTTAACCACTTCTTCTCCAGGCTAAACATATCTAGCTCCCTAAGTCTCTTCTCATAACACATGGATTATTTTATGTTATATTTATATTACAGAGTTTACATTATCTAAGAAAGAGTGAAAACAAAAAATGTAAATGTATACTCACTAAAATCTTTGGAACAAAGGGTCAAAGTCAATATTTATTACTCCCGGCGGCAGAAGCAATGCTGCAAAGCAAAGGAGAATACCCCCCTTTCTTTTATCCTGTTGAGGGCCACATTTCTTTGAGGGTGATCTTACCAAGCTTCAATTTCTCTCTGTCTCTTCCTTGTTGTTGCTTGCTTTCAAGTCATTTCTAGGTTATGACAAGCCTAAGGCAAACCTATCATGGGAATTTTTTGGCATGATTTTGTCACCCAGTGGGTTTCCATGGCAGAGCTTGGTCTCTGGAGTCCTAATCCAATAGTCAAACCTCTACACAATGCTGACTCTTTTTCTCCCCACCACAAATACCTGTTGCAATTTGACTCTAATTACGATAACGTCACATTTATTTTTATGGGATGGGAAAATATTTCTTTCTATTTTATTTCAACTCTTTCGAGCTTCTGGTCAAGTCTTATTCCATTAATGAAGGTCTTGCTTTGTTCACTTACTAAGAAAGTAGTAGGATTTTTATACATGCAGAAAAACTATTCCCTACATAAAGGGCAACAAAAAAAGGAATGTGGGATTGCGGCCCTTTTGTAGCTGCATAGAGCATTGCTGTGGTAAAATGGCTTATCATCTGATTCAGACAACCAACACACAACAATTTCTGGTGATACAGCCATAAAATCAGTTGAAGATAAACTATCTAAGTAGGAGAGGGTAGGTTTTGAGTATAGTCACAGGAATATACTGAATGAAAAATATTCAGATGAGGAGATGAATGTTATGACAATTTAACTGACTTAAGTAATGGAGTTTTAACCCTGCCTTCTCACTTTTAGATTTTAACAAGGCTTAAAGGTAGTTGCCAGTGTAGTGACTGAGCCTTCTGCTGCACTGGCACCAATTAGAGAGGTGAGCCATTTAGACAAGGAAATATCCTAGGCAAGCACTACAAGCCTTTTATCTTAGGTAGCAAAATCAATTTTCACATAAATTTCTCTTGTGTGATCCATTGTAAGACAATAGGGATAACTTTAGATCAGGTGGTTTTGCAATTTGGGATATAGACTACAACTCTAATATGTCTTTCTTTGCAGCCATCCTACTGAATACTGATACTATTTCTCAAAGAATAATTTGGAGACAACAGAATTATAAACTATAGAGTGGTGGCCGTGGCAGGAATCAATTGCACAAAAATATGAGCTGGTGAATGTTGCATGATGAGATTTTAGAGCAGTCATATTCCAGTGTTTTCCAAGTTCAGATTGTAATGATTACTAAAGTTGCCAATGGCCATGAAAAATTTAATAGGCCTTCTCCTGTAATTTTATGGCAGCTTCATTTGCACTAAATGATGCATAATTATTATCATTTGTTAATATTTGTAGATCAAATTGCTTTTAAATATGATGCAAGTAAGAAAGATCTACAACCAATTTGTTCCATATTCAACATTTATTCCATATGCAATAGGCGGTTGGGGGGGGGGGACTAGATTGGAAAAAATTAGATTAAACAAGACATTTGCTTGGGTTAATCCAGCACTGTTTGCTCATTTTTACTTCGATATAATAAAGCTGTCACTAGCAGGTTTGATGATGACAAAATGATCAGAAGTTTACTGATCAAAACAAATGTATTTTGTATTATAATGGATATAGAGCAGCAGCTCTCAAACATCAATTTGAGCCCTGTTCTATTGCTCCATCTCAGCTGTGCCTTTGGAGCTTGTTAACACTGTTTACTTTAAGACACAAAGTCCTTTGATTTCCCCCCTTTCCTCAATAGTGGCAGCAGAAAGGTTATGTCAAAGAAAGCTGGTTTTGTTTTTTCTTGACTGAAACTTTGTGCTATCACGTTATAGCTCATAGTTTTAGTGGAGGAGTGGATAGCCTGTGGCTACATCTGATAATAGTCTTTTATTTAAGGCACGTCTACATGGGCCCATTAAGACAGTCCCACCCCCAGCCTCACTGCAGAAGGTCAAATCCCAGTTTGAGTACAGACTGCCTTCGTGATGGAAGGCCAGTTCCATACTGAATCTGCCTCATCCTAAATTGGATTTGAAACCTCATCTTTTGGTTCAGATTTTTCAGGGAAATCCAGAGTACTCCAATCACATGGCTGGGTACCTCATTTCTGACCTCAGAGGGAGCAACCTGTGTCAATTGCAGTGGTGCCAGGTGGCACAGGGAGAACATATGTGCAGACAGCTGCCCTGCATCACTGCTGAGTACAGAGGGAATGAAGGAATCCAGGGATATTCTAGGGGCAGAACAATCTAGGGGCAGTCTGGAATAGTCTGGCCAGTGCAGACAAGCCCTGCTTATTCTCAAAAGCTTTCTTCAAAGTCCTCTCAAAAATCTTCTACAAAAACTCCACTACATCCTTCCCTATCATTCCAGGAGAGTGTTTATTCAGAGATAACCATATCTTACAACAACTCTCCATTCCACAAGATTTCTCTTATGCCCACTATATCTATGGAGTTTAATACACAGGAGGGAAGCACCCAAATCTTATGGATAAACAGGGTTTAAACCTTGGAATATTCCACAACAGGAGGATTGTTTTCAGACAACAACATGTGACTTGGGCATTAACACAACATTAACCCATGCTTTCTCTATGGATTAATGTCAGGTTAATGTAAAAATAGCCCAACATGTCTGGCAACATTCCTGCTTTTGTGGAATATTCCCAGGATTTAAACCCTGTTTATCCACAGGATTTGGGCACTTTGCCTCCCGTGTGATAAACTCCAAAGTTTCACTTTATAAACAAACACCCCTTGTATCAAGACTTCCATCTGGACTGTATATCACTACTGAAGCACCTATAGATATTAGTATAAGCTTTCGTAGACTTGAGCCTACTTCTTTGGGTTTGGATTGGAGAATCAAGAGGCAGATGTTAGGTCTGTTTTTGGTTCTGCACTCCAAACATGCATTTGAGGAAGTAGACTCAGGGCTGCAAAAGTTCATGCTACCAATTTCTTTCTTTCATTTAGTCTGAAAGGTGCTACAATATTTCTTTGCACACTGATTTTCCAAACTAATTCTACCTACAGATGGTGTTTCTCACCTAGCTAATCTATTTTAACTGGTGCCAAGATACTCTGTTATCACCAGCAATGGTTTTGTATAATAATAATAATAATAATTTGTTTTATTTATATACCGCTATTCCAAAGATCATAGCAGTGAACAGCAAGTAAGCTAATTATCAAGTAAGCTAATTTGCCCCCAACAGTCTGGGTACTCATTTTAGCGACCTCAGAAGAATGCAAGCCTGAGTCAAGCTTGGGCCCTTTTGCTGGTCTTGAACTCGCAACCTTGTGGTCTTGAGTGAGTGGCTGCAGTACAGCCATTTAACCACTGGCCGATATAGTCACTGTCAACATTATTTCCCTTTGACCTTCTATCAACAATTGCTACCACCATACCCAGCTATGTCTACTTTATACCTGGGATGGAAGATTTGTCCGTTTCTTTAAACAAATTTATACCCCACCTTAGTCCTGGCTTGAAATAGCTTACCAAAATATCTGGGATGGAAGATTTATTTGTTTATTTCTTTAAACACATTTATAACCAACCTTACTCCTGGCTTGAAATAGCTTACCAAAAATATTTATTTAATTTATATCATGTATTTTTCCCAACATAGTATTCAAGGCAGCTGGCAGCTATTTAAAAGCACAATCCAACTAAAACAACCTGTCAATATAAAAGTTAACACACAATTAAACCAGATTTCTATTTTTAAAGATGAGTTTAAAATACAAGTTAAAATTTAATTTTAAAAACACATTTAAAATATGCAACATTCTCCATTATAAGCTCTGTCTGCCATAACATAGTAAAAACCAAAATGCCTCCCTAAATAAATAAATAAATAAATAAGTCTTTATGTGCAAATGGAAAGACAGAAGGGAGGTGGGTGGTCAGATCGCCCAAGGAAGTTTAAAACAAGATTTAAAATTTAAAATAAAGTCCAGCTAAAATCATATTTACAAAAGTTAAAAATAATTAAACAGAGAATTCTATTTTTAAAAGCAAATTGTTAAAACAGTTTAAAATACATTTAAGACAAAAGACATGAAAGTCAAACCACAGCATAGGTACTGTGTGCCTTCATGTCATTTCCAACTTATGGTGACCTGAGACTAAGAGCATGCGATTTGCCCAAGTGACCCGGTGTGTTTCCATAGCTGAGTGGGAATTTGAACCCTGGTCTCAGAGTGATAGTCCAATAGTCAAAGCATACCAAATTCAAAACACACTTTTGTCTCATATTTTATGCACCAAAGGCCTGCCTAAATGAAAAGGACTTTGCCCATCAGCAAAAAGTGAACAAAGAGATGATCAATCAAATCTTGCATGGAAAGGAGTTGAACAGTCTAGGAGCAGAAACAGAGAAAAGAAGTCTGTTCCTCCTGGTTTTCACCTAATGTCCCTGTGTTGGTGGTGAGACCAGGAGAAAGCTTAACATTCCATGCATCTGATGAAGTGAGCTACAGTCCCTGAATGCTTATGACATAATAAATTTGTTAGCATTTAAGGTGCCAGAGAAATCTTCCTCCTGCAAAAGCTACTTCTTCAGGAAATTCAAATTGTATGCGTTTATTGCAGGAAATAAGAAACACTTTAAAAACATTTCTCATTTTTCCATTTTATGTATCTTCTGGGAGTAAAGATGGTGGTTGTTTGTGTGCAACCTTCTTAATAATTTCACTGAGATTTGAACATTTCACACTGACTTTTTAAAGTTGTCATATAGAAATAACGGTTGTCCTATCTATAATGCATTATTATTCCATTAGGATCACTTCAGCTAACAAACATTAAAGGTACAACTGCCCTGAGGTATGCTACCATGATGTACATTAAAGATTAATACTATCTTGATGTGTGTGGATGTATGCACATGAATTGTGTTTCATATGAGCGAAACCATTCCATTAACTATGCACAAAATACTATGAAGTTATAACATTTATCTCTATGGATGCTCTAGATTTCTTTTTCCTGTTGCATGCCTTAAAGGCTAAACATCTAATCTTCAATTTATGCAGAGCTGTTAAAATTTTTAAATCTTTGTAAGTGATGAACAGTTTATCATAGTAACTGTATTTTTGTCGGCCTTGACAAAGAAGGATAAAGAAATACCAGGAGCTTTTGAGTGGTCATTTCCCCCCTATTGAAAGTATGAACAGAATAGAAACAGTATCTATTATTAACAGTTAAATGTTTTATTAAAGACATCAAGACCATGAAGATTTGTAACTTTAATAACCCATTTTCTTATTTTAAATTCTGTATCATTATTAGATGTTGAAGCACCCTGGATATTTCTATAGGATTAGAATAATATAGGCTCAGGAAACTGGTAATTTTGCAACATTGGGAGGGGAAAAATCTGGCTGATTCTAAGTGCGCATTAATAAAGAATTTTTTTCATCATTTCAAGATCAGTGGAAGTGCTGGCTATACAGTTATTCTAACTGATTAGCACATCTGGTTAAAATAAAATAACAAATGTAAAAGAAACATTTGGAGGATAATGTGCATAGTACTTCCTCATGAAAATAAAATGTCCACAATTTAGGCTGCATCTACACTGCAAAATTAATGCAGTTTGACATCGCTTTAACAGCCATGTCTCAATGCTATGGAATTATGGGATTTGTAGTTTTGTGAGATATTTAGCCTTCTCTGTAAGAGAGCTCTGGTGCCACAACAAACTACAAATTCCAGGATTCCATAGGATGAAGCCATAACAGTTAAAGCAATGTCAAACTGCATTAATTCTACAGTGTGGCATTCTGTGTCAATCATTTGGGGAAAATGATTCTGCATCATAAATACTCATCCCTTTCCTTTTCTATAGACTGCATGAACTCTACTAAAATATTGTCCAAAGAAAGTGACTAATTTATTGCATTCAGGATTATGAACTTTGGTGATAGCCATTATTTTTGGCTCTTTAAATCCTGCAATACAGACAGTTACACCTCCCAGAATCCCCTAGGTTTATAATACTACTACTACTAATAATAATAATATAATTTATTTATATTCCACCTTTTCCCAGAGGAATCAAGGCGGATTACAGCAAAAAATAAAATAAAATACAAATAACAATAAAATCACATTTCAAAATCACAATATACATATTGTGGGGAGAATCGTATCCCTAGCCTAATAGCAGGTGATGTTCTGAGGACAAATGAGAGGGGGGAAGGCTATGAGCTCTGCTAAATAATGAGTCCATATCGTAACAGTGATATGCCATAGCCCCCCTTCGCTACTGCCGTGTCACTGGTGCCTCTCTCACAGGCACGCCTCCCTTCAAACAGCGGGATGAAAGCTAGGTCAGAGAGTCTGGAAGCTGCCGTTCAAAAAAGTAGTTTTTCCAACCTCTGATTCAGAGTCAGTATACCACTAAATATCAAATGTTGGGAAACAGGGAATACTACTGTTGCCACAAATCACTTGTGGGGTCTCACACTTTTCAGGGGTAGGGGTAAGTGTGGCAATTCATTATGATACCTCTGCACATCTCAGGTTGCTACAGAGAAACAGAGATTCAATAGCTCTGCTTCAAGGGAGATGTTTATCTTCCTAGGAGTTAACAGGGTAACATCTTCATCCTAAATACAGCCATACCACTGGAGCAAACAAGCCACTAATACATTCCAATAGTTAATGGGATATGACTGAAATTTTATGCATGGTTCTCTGGGAGTAGACTCATTGAACTCTGTGGCACTTTCTTCTGACTACATAGACTGGTGTTGTAAAATACATTGAACTTTAACAACAGGACTCCAGCCAGTTGAGAGAGAATCTAAATAAAGATACCTATTTGGATAAAGCAATTGTCTTAGAACCATGCTTGGTTACCCTTTAAATGCTAAACATTTGTAAATTATATTTAACATTTATGTTTAATATTAGCTGCCTTGGGTCCCATGTTAAAAAAAAAAGGGTATGAGATAAATTTAACATTTATAGTACAGTGGTGCCTCGGGTTACGAAAATAATTCGTTCCGCGGCCCCTTTCGTAACCCGAAAAGCCTTCGTAAGCCGAATTGCCATAGGCGCTAATGGGGAAAAGCCGCGATTCCGTGCGAAAAAGCCGAAAAAAGCACCAAAAGTTTTTTCGTAACCCGAAAAAACATTCGTAACCCGAAACAATAATTCTCTATGGGATTTTTTCGTATCCCGAAAATTTCGTAACCTGGGTATTTCGTAACCCGAGGTACCACTGTACTGGCATATCCATCTGTCACCTGAGGAGAGCAAAGCAAATGAATGCAGATGTATCTTCCACATTCAGTTTTTCAAATATTATTATCATTGCTATTATTAGCTACTTTGAATATAATTTTTGGCAGAAAGGTGGGATATAAATAAATAAGGCTGACATCCTGATCAGCACTTTTGGAAGATAAAAGTTGCAGGTATACACACACAAAGAGTATTCCAAGACCATTCTGGTTCCTGTTCTAGTTGCTGTTTTGGGCATTATCATCATTGTCATTATCATCAATATTTATACCTTACTTTCCTCCCAAACTGAAGTAAGGTGACTTACAAATTAAACTGCAACACAGTCAAAACATACAAAAAAGTCAAAGCCCTTCTGAGAAGTAGAGTTTTTTCTTCATGCCAAGCCTTTAAGCTAGTTCACAGATCTGTGTTGGAGTGGGCTACTCTTTACACAAAGGGTTATTGTATACCTCCTTGAAATAAAACTATGAAGAATACAACTGCTGTGCCTAAAAGTACAAGAGTATGCAGGTCGAATTATCCAATAGGATTCCAAACTTAACGGCCTATTATTTTGAGGAAGGAAATGACCATAGATCTCTCAATTTGTTTTGCTGTGACTGACCTTATGAAAGTCTGGAATAGTTTACAACCCGCATGCAGAAAATGGCCTCTATTTGAAAACAGTTGTCCTTTCAGAAATTGCAGGGAAATACAGCACTGAAAAATCACTGTCAGATGGCAGCCAAGGAGCATAATTATTTGCTTCCAGCCATACTCAATAGTCACTGTCATATCAGTAGAGGATGTCCCTTGGAGATCTGATTGAACATGAATGTAATATGTCTAATAGGTCAGGCAAAATATATTCACAATGTCCTGCAATTTCATGTTTACAGAGGACAACACAATTTGTGCAGAATATGTAGTTTCACATTTAATGAAGGAGATAAATAATCACCCAAATGTCACTGGAATGATATTGGCACCATTCCCTTATTTAAAGTAAAAAAAGTGGGATTATTTTGGTGGGGGGATATTTATCTTTACAGTGTCCTTTTTCAGGTTCTCAGTTTTTTTGCATTTTATTTACACTCATTTGAATTGGATGTAAGACAGAAATCAAGTTTACCTTTTTCATTTTGTGCAGGTGCCATTATGACTTGGATACATATACATTGTATGGAGGGGGAGTTTTGTGTGTGTGTGTGTGTGTGCATGCACACACACTTTACCAGTTAGTAAATATCCCCATGAGGCCCTTAACTACACCACAGAAATAGTTTTATGGTGTAACTACTGGAATGCACTACATTGATATAACAAAGTGTACATAGAATTCAAAGTCATAGCCATGTTAGTGTGGAAAATCAGTATACAAATGGATCTTGTAGCACCTTTGAGACTGAAAGAAAGAAGCTAGCATCATGAGTTTTTGTAGACTTGAGTCTACTTCCTCAGATGTGTGCAGGAGAGGGTCTGGAGAAAGACCTATATAAGGATGCTGTGTGTGAGAATGGCAAAAGCAATGCAAAACCTTGTGGCTATGGAGATGAGGGGGCAGATTCAGTATTAACTATGGTTGTTGGGGGACAAAAGCAGGAGGAAAGATGTTGACTAAAGCCAGGATGAGTCGATAACCATATGAATGGAGATTGGAATGTAGTGTGGGAACCAGAAAGGAGATGTGATGGCCAAGATAGCCCTCATGAGGCTGGGAGGTTAGATAGTATTATAATGTGTGTAATATGCCAGAAAATCATTGTCTCTGTTTGACCCACTGTTGTACTGGAGTTTGTGGATACATTACAATTTTACTATTCCTCTTTCCATTCTTCCTTTCTAGGTTTTGTTGTTGTTATTGTTGTTGTTGTTGTTTTTGTCCAAGGACTGCTATTCTGAGGTCTGAGATGGAATGCCCAGGAAGATCCATATGTAGGCCATGGTGGCAGGAGTAAAAAAAGACACTGTGGGCAGTGGTCATGAAGGAAGTAAAGCATTGGAGAAACTTGGAGCCAAGAGGTTTGATCCGCCTTCCATCTCCACCATGCTGTGTCCCTGGAGAAAGTGCAACTGCCACTGTAACAAACCAACAGACTTCAGCTTTATGGCAACCAGATTACAGACCTCGGGAACAGAAATTACAGTTGGTTCTTCTTATACATGGATTTTTTTATACACGGATTCAAGCATCCACGGCTTGAAAATATTCAAAAAAAGTATAAATTTCAAGTATCAAACCTTGATTTTTCCATTTTATATAAGGAACACCATTTTGTTATGCCATTATGTTTAATGGGACTTGAGCATACACAGATTTTGTTATTCACAGGGGTTCCTGGAACCAAACCCTAGCAGATAACAAGGGTCCACTGTACCATCAGCACTACCATCAGAACCAAATGTTGATTGACTTCACATCTTCCATTTTTTACTGTTTCCTCCATGTTAGTTACAAGCCTTCTAAGCACAGCATTTTGTGTTCTGGGCTCATATATCTGCCAATTGCTGAGAGCCCACTGACAACAATTCTCATTCACATACTGAATCCTTAAACAGCATGTTGTTATTCAACTGGATGTCTGCCAGTAATAAAGCAACACCAAGAGAGTCTTGTTCATAAGCAATTGACAATTCACACACATGGTTGGAGAGACTATCCTGTGTACATTAAGCATTTCAGGTATCCAAGTGAAGCTAACTTACATTGACTTGGCTTGGTGAATTATTTTGCAGAAAATAAGTTATATTCAGCCTCAAAGTTTGAGGCTATCAAAAGAGAAGATTCAGTATGAAGGCTACTACTTCTGAGTTTCAGCTTTAATTACTATACAGTGGTACCCCGGGTTACGAAAATAATTCGTTCCGCCGCCGTGTTCGTAACCCGAAATGCTTCGTAAGCCGAAAAAGCCATAGGCGCTAATGGGGAAAAGCCGCGATTTCGTGCGAAATAGCGCCGAAAAGCACCAAAAAATTTTTCGTAACCCGAAAAAACCTTCGTAACCCGGAACAGTTTTTTCCTATTGATTTTTTTTCGTAACCCGGAAATTTCGTAAGGCGGCGCATTCGTATCCCGGGGTACCACTGTACTTTGTTCTTTCCTTTCTTTCTTGTTGAACCATTTTGCTGCAAAGAAAAGAAAACTGGTCAAAGAACCAGAAATACAAATTATATAGTTCTGCAACCTGGAAATCAGAAATTCTATGTGGGTTTTCTTCTTCTTTCTTTCTTCCAGTGAGGGGACATTCAAAAGGACTATGTTTGCCCAACCCATATTTAGTTTTTCCATCCCATCAGGCCGCAGTGAAATTGTGTAATTTCCTCTTTGCAGATATCTATACTCAATGAATGGCTATCAGGTGGCAGGAGTAATATTGGAACTTTGCTGTCTTTGATCTGCATATACCTTGTATGCCTCAATAAATCTTCAATAAGCCCTTTGACAGAGGACTATAAACAGTGCTGTTCAAAGCAGGTGGACAGAGAACACTGGAGGACTGAGGCTATCAGGATTATCAGCTTTCAAAATACAGACATGGTGTCATTGTTAATAAGAGCCACTTTAACAGAAACATAATAACTTGTTCAATAGAAGGGTCATGCCTCAATGATGATAGTTTTGGTCTATTAAGGTGTTACTTCATACTAATCTAAAACAACTTTCCCCAATTTGGCATCCTCTAGATATGTTTGACTACGACCCTCATCATACTCAGCCAGCAAAGCCAATGGCTTTCATAGCTAAGGAGAGTGAGAGTTTTAATCTATCACATTTAGAAGGTGCTAGGTTTGGGGATGACTGCAGTATAACATATCTTTCACTTATGTGCACACAGTTAATTTATTTGTTATGTTGATTGATCCCTTTAAAATCAAATTTTCCTTGCATATTATTTAGCTGACAGAATATTGTTTTATATATATTTGCCAATATTCTGCATGGGCTATTTACGTATGTATGTATGTAAAATTAAATAATATGTCCTGGCCCAATCCTGTCGCTAACCCACCTTAACAGCCAGGAGCTGCATTGGGTGAAGGAGGTTGGTTCAACTGCCAGTTGGGATGCAAGGAGGAGGATGTTTCCAGATCCCTCCCACCAGTGAATGAGGCTGCAATAAGGATTTGCAAGAGGGGCCCTGCTTCTATATTCTTACCTGCAATAATATTCTGCATTGTATTTTAAGATAATTGCCTTTTAAAAATTTGTATACTTTCATTTGCATAATATATATGTATGTTAATGCCAGATAAGATACATGAAATAATTATTCTCCAAAAGCTGACACAAAGTTAAGTGTTCCTTTGCCCCTTTCAGTGAATGAGTTTCAGACCTGCTAAATGTGCCAGATTGCAGCTATTGAATCTCTTAAGGAGGAAAAGAAAAAGTGTTCAGAAGGAGAAAATTTTGTGCAGTCTCTGTAATCTAAGTACATTAAGACATTGTTAAGATTCTGTGAGGCAGTTCATGCCATTTCTAAATGAGAAGGACTGTGTCTGCTTATCCTTGGAAGTTGCTTATTATTTATTGGTATTTTTAACAGTATTAAATGAATCTTGTTTAAGGGTCTGTCAGACAACATTACTATCATATGCTAAAGTAACACAATCATTTGCTTTTTTGCTAATGTCACCTAACAGAAGTATTGCACAGGCATCTACATCTGCTTGAATTGTCCTACAATTTGCTTCTACAGTACCTAATTTGAAAATCAGTTTAATGCTGATTATCTTTATAATAGTCACTAGAATTGCTACAGACTTCAGCAACATCTTTAAAATGTGCTAATGTCTGTATCATGCAAAATATAGCAGGGGCACTTTCTCTTAGAATCTAATAGTTTGATAAACACTGAGTGAAATTAGAAGAGAGTATGTTTAAATTCATTTCTCCTATAATAAAGCAGTGTGTTTGGCATTGTTTCTAACAATGTTGTTCTCATGTAGCGGTACAGATTAAGCAACCCAATTTAATCCCTTTGCATGTTCATGTGATAATGTAAACAATTACATTTGTATATAAATATACTGTAGTAGTAAAGGCTGAAAGAACAATACACTTGCACAGAAAGAAATATGTGTTCCCCTCCTAGCAGTGACAGCTTGATGTTTTACATTAAACACATTGTCCTATAAAGTTCTAAAGAGTAGTAGTCAGCTGTGGAACTCCCTAAAAATTAATAGACTGTGGAACTCCCTTCCACAGGAATCCAGGCTGGTGCTATTTCTATGAAGACCTTTTCTCCCCAGACAGACTTGTGGCCACTAACTGACTGCTGCAAATTCGATTTTTAATGGTTGGAGAAATTGTTGTCCCCACCCCTTTCCTTCTGTTTTTTTCTCATTTCAAACCATGGACAATCTTGATAGTTGTCCTTTAAGCCCTTTTATCCTTCTTAAAGTGCAGCACCCAGAATAGTACACAATGACCTGTATGCTATTGATTAGTCCAGGGTGGGAATAATGCAACCCTTCAGATGCTATTGAACTGCAATTCTCAGCAGCAATATAGGCAAAGATGAAGAATGTTGTGAGTTTACAGTTCAACATCTGGGGAGTCACAGTAAATTAACCCATAGTTCAATGCTGAGTCAATACATAGGAAAATCTCATTGATGCAATGTGATCACTTTAATTAGAACTAACAATAGAATCCAAGATATATGCAAGAATCTTGTTGGTTAGGTCCAGCTAAAGTAGACTTAGGTCCAAAACATACTGCAGAAATAATCCAGTTTGAGACCACTTTAACTGCCCTGGCTCAGTGCTAGGGAATCCTGGGAATTGTAATTTATTCTGGCAGCAGACCTCTCTGACAGAGAAGGCTAAATGTCTCACAAAACTACAGCTCCCAGGATTTGCTAGCACTGAGCTGTGGCAGTTAAAGCAGTCTCAAACTGGATTGTATCTGTAGTATGTTTTTGACCTTAGTCAATTAATTACTGAATAGTGAGTCAACTTGTAGGTAAATCAAATAGATTCAGTGGCTTTATTCTTGTAGTTGTTAACTGCCATCAACATCAATTTATGGCAATCTTATGAATGAGTGACCTCCAATTCACTGAATTAACTGCTCTGCTCAGGTCTTGCATATATAGGACTGTGGCCTCTTTGAGTCTATTCCATTCAGAATTCAGTTGTCCTCTTTCCCCACTGCCTTCTACCTTACCAAGTATTAACATGGCCACCCAACTAATCGGGCAGGCCGTGTTGCTGCCAGGGGGGCTAAGGCCGTCACCCAATCTTCTCTGGGCCTGACTGTGCCCCAGTATGCCTTGCTGGAGCGAGTGGACCCATGATTGGTTCACCATGGGGAAGAGGAGGGACTTCTGCCTCCCAGTGGCTGCCTGGCCTGGGGGAGGCGGGGCTGCCTCCCTCCCAATTCTTCCCACTAAATAGCCTATTTAAGGCCATGTGGCGTGGTGTCCAGCACCATTTGCAGCTCGGCCCTCCCACCCTCCATCCCTCAGGTTTGTGGTTTTCATGTCACAACTGTTGGGCATGGCAGCATAGGTAATGGATCTGGTGGGTGTGGTTTCCAGGGCTGCATAGCACTGGATTGGGATTCTCTGGGACACGGGAGCGCTAACGGCATATATTGTGGCCATTGCGGGGGGCAATTCATGACAGCGTCTCCCGGTGACTAGGGGCTTGATTGAGTACATGCAATCGGTCAGTTGCATGTCTGCAAGATGGTGTTTCCTTAGCCCCTAGGTCATCCTAAGCCTGGCCATGACCAGGCAGTTTGGTTCATCGAACAACCGGAGGGTTGTTCGATGTTCCAGATCCAGACCTCATGCTTTGGGCCAACCCTACCTTGGTTTCTGGTTGTTCAATAAAGTTGTAGCCTTTCCCTCCACATGCGGCTGTTGTATTTATTATGGCTACTCTCCTCCTAGGCAATTGACATTTCTAGTGAGTCAAGTCCTCTCATGATACGTCCCAAACTATGCAGTCTCAACTTAGTCGTGTTGGTTTCTAGGGAAAGTTCAGGCTTGATTTGCTCTAGGATCCATTTATTAGTTATTTTAGTAGTCCGCAGTATCCATAGAACTCTTCTCCAGCACTTCATTTCAAATAATAATAATAATAATAATAATAATAATAATAATAATAATATTTATTTATACCCCGCTCTTCAGCCAAGGCTATCAAAGCGGCTTACAATTAATAAATTGATTTTCTTCCTAACAGCTCTCTTCACTGTCCAGCTTTCACCACCATATGTAGAAATGAGAAATATGATGGCATAGACAGTCCTAACTTTAGTACTGAATGATATATCTTTACACTTCAGAATCTTGTCTGATTCTTTCACATAACTGCTCTTCCAGGTCTTAGTCTTATTTTGATTTCTTGGCTGCGCTCTCCATTCTGTTTAATGACTGAGCAGCGAAGTCTGGAAAATCTTGAACTATTTCAATGTCGTCATCATCTGATTTAAACTTATGTAAATCACATGTGGTCATTTGTTTTTAAAGAAGTTCAACTTTTAACCTTTCTTTACACTTTCTTCCTTGACTTCCTTCAGTGATCATTCCAAAGCTTTCCAGTTTTCTGCTAGTAGTATGGTGTCATCTCCATGTCTTAAACTGTTGATGTCCCGACTTTTAAGTTTCACACCTCCTGCTTCTGAGTTTGATCCTTCTTTATGTATGATATGTTCAGTGTACAAGTTAAACAGGACTATTACAGTGATCCCTTGGTATCTTTAGGGTTTTGGTTCCAGAATGACTCATGGATTTGTTAACCTCCCTTGAGTCAATCCTGACTCATGGTGACCCTGTGGGTGAGAAATCTCCAATGAACTTCAATAGGGAGAAATGTAAGATACTGCACTTAGGTAGAAAAAAATGAAATGCACAGATATAGAATGGGGGACACCTGGCTTAATGAGACTATGTGTGAAAAGGATCTAGGAGTCCTAGTAGACCACAAGTTGAACATGAGTCAACAGTGTGATGCGGCAGCTAAAAAGACCAATGCTATTTTAGGCTGCATCAATAGAAGTATTGTGTCTAGATAAGGGAAGTAATAGTGGCACTCTATTCTGCTTTGGTCAGGCTTCACCTCAAATACTGTGTCCAGTTCTGGACACCACAATTCAAAAAGGATGTTGACAAGCTGGAGAAGGGCCAACAAACTGGTGAAGGGCCTGGAAACCAAGCCTTATGAGGAAAGACTTAGGGAGCTGGGTATGTTTAGCCTGGAAAAGAGATGGTTAAGAGGTGATATGATAATCCTGTTTAAGTATTTGAAGGGGTGTCACATTGAGTATGGAACAACTTGTTTTCTGCTGCTCCAGAGACTAGAACCCAGAACAATGGATGCAAGCTCCAGGAAAAGAGATTCCACCTTAACATTAGGAGGAGCTTCCTGACAGTAGGAGCTGTTAGAGAGTGGAACGTACTCCTTCGGAGAGTGGTGAAATCTCCTTCTTCAGAGGTCTTAAAACAGAGGGTGGATGGCCATCTGTCAGAGATGCTTTGATTATAAGTTCCTGCATGGCAGGGGTTGGACTGGATGGTCCTTGTGGTCTCTTCCAACTCTATAATTCTATGATTCTATGGTTCCCTGTCTTTCACTGCTCTGCTCAGGTCATGTAAATTCATGACCATGAATTCCTTAATAGAGCTCATCCATCTAGCATGCACTATTTTCTCTTTCTTCATCCATCCATTTTTCCTAGCATTATTGTCTTTTCCAGTGAGTCATTCCATCTCATGATGTGACCAAAGTATGACAACCGTACCTTTATCATCTTGGTTTCCATGGAGATTTCAGATTTGATCTATTCTATTACCCATTTGTTTATCTTTTTAACATTTTGGCTCTTTTTTCAGCACCACATTTCAAATGAATTGATCCCCCCTGCATCCACTTTCCTCACGGTCATTTAATATACATAAGCATTAATAGTTGAACTCAAGGCCAGACTTTTACGAGCTGAGCAGAATGACCAAATCTGCCACTTCTGGTTCTCCCACATTTGATTTGCTTAAAATCTCATGTTCTGTACGTCGAACTTGGTAAAGTTCTTTGAAATTAATCCAAATTCTTAATCATCCCTAGATATGTTGTGGGTGAGGATGAATTTGATGAGGAAAGAAAATCCTGCTAGATATTTTCAAGACATTGAGCAGATCTCAAACAACATTTTGGATCCTTACTGAAATAATACTTAACAGTTCAGAAAAGCTGAGCCATCCAGGAGTGTATCCCTACTGCAGAATTCAAGCAGCTTGACAGCACTTTAACTGTCATGGCTCCATCCTATTGAAGCTTAAGAGTTGTAGTTTGGTGAAGCTCTCTAGCAGACCTGGCTAAATACTTCACCAAACTACAAATCCCAGGATTACACAGAATGGAGCTGTGATAGTTGAAGTGGTTTCACATTGTTTTAACTACATCATGGATGCACCCTAGGCATGTAGTACAACAGTTTTTGAATTTATTTCTGCAGCAGTGAAAAACTTCTGCCAGCTTTTTTTGGAAGGCCCACAGAACTTGTCAAAAACAAGTGAGAAGCATATAGGTAAAGTGGAAGAAATATTATTTTTATAAGTAAAACAGGATTTTGTTGAGGTGCCTTACAGTTAAAACTTATCTGTGCACAAACATTTGTCTGAACTTTCATTTCCTTGGAAATGCAACAAACAGCCCAGAGTAGTTCCACAATTTGCCACCAGCAGCTCAACCTTTTGAAGGAAGCTTGTTTTCTCTGTATGTAAAACTCATTGAAATTTGTGGTGTACAAATCAGTTTGGTTACTTTTACAAAATGACCTAATTTTCAGGAAAAATGTAAATGAACTCAAAGCCCGTCCTGAAGCCTGCTTTTCTAAGTTATGTGAAATTCATTTTTTTTTCACATATCTTTCACAGTTTACATTTTAGGATAAAGGACTGAAATATTCTTGAAGTTAAAAAAATACTGTTTTGGAGCAAATACAGTGTGATCTTAGGCCTATTAACTGTTAATGATTGCACGGTAATTTTTGAAATTTTGTACAACATACCTTCCATTTTACCTTTAAGGGTGGGAGGCCTTTAAAGGCAACAAAACAGACATCATTGTATCTCCTTATTTTTTTTTAAATGAACTAGCAAACACTTTGATCAAAAATTGTTTCAGGCTAAATTCAGAATAACTAAGAGACCAGAACCAAAGTATAATATGTATTGAAATGAGAAAAGACTTATTTCTGAGAGAATGTGAAGCCGCTCTGATTCCCAGTCCTGGGAAAAGAGCGGGATACAAATAAATAAACAAATAAATAAACAAAGTTGGGCTGAGAAGTAAAACAGTGCCAAAAATACAATTTATAGGTGACAAATTGAAGTAAAGGTATTTTTATCATATGATAAGCTTATATTAAAGTATATGCCTCGCCCATGTTCATATTCTGTGATTCTCCCTTTTATTATTTTCTCTTTCCTTTCTATTCTCCTCTTTATTTGTATTTATGTTTTTAAAATGCAATAAAGAAATTGTTTAAATGGTAAATTACATTTCCTTTAATGTAGACTACAGATTGAAAGGATGTACCAAAATTCTCAAATCTCCAAGCTAAGTATGACTCAAAGAGTATAGAGATGGAAAGTGACTCATTTTAAAAGCCTTATATAAAATGCCATCATGCATTTACTAAGAGAAAATAAAGGGCTAGAGGCAATGTAAGAGCTAAAGCCAACTAGTCTAGGGCAGGTAACAATAAAATACACCATCAGTGAAGAATTTTTGTCCTCTTGTTATGCCTGCTTGGTAAAACATGATTGTTCCAAGTTTCTTTTATATCAGTGCAACACAGAACTACACCAGCATAGTAGATGCAGATGCAATCTCTGATGTATGTATGTTTGTATGACTGAGGGAACACTTCTTTTGTACCTGTGGGTTGAGCAAGATGACTGGCAACCACATATTTCATGTTCTAGTGGAACATGAATCTGTCTGTTCATTGTGCCCATCTCACTTGCTATGCTGCACCATGATTCTAGAAGCTGCGGTCCAGAATAGTAACTTTACCAAATTAGAAGGCAGACATACATACAGATAGATAGGTGATAGATGTCATACTACTTAGCTCTTCATAATTCTATTGCTGTGCATCTTGCAGTTTATGAAGTATGGACTGGCACTTTAAAATGCTCCAGTGTAACAACATTAATCAGTCAATATCTAATCAAACCAAGGCATTAACAATTAAATTATTTGAAAACACAATAAGAATGCATGACATACAAATGTCATTTCCAATCTATTTTGATGTATTACCCTTTATAAATGAAAATGATGCCAAGATTCATTAGTATCTGAAAATGTCATGATCCTAAATATGTATCTTCTCAGTTATTTCTTTCTACAGTATGTATCCCAGAGATTCACAAATTCTACTCTGTTCAATAACATTGAGTATTTCCATCCATTATAATGGAACACTATAATTGTTCTGCAAGCTGTGCTTAAGTAGAGCAAGCTTTTAATTTGGAGAGTAGAAGGTTGAAAGTTATTTTCTAAGCAAGGTCAGTTTCCTACTCTCTTTGATGTTAACCTTCTTTTCTTCGTTAATCTCTCTGTGCTTGCATAGGGAACAACCAACATCTCTCAAGAAACATGACTTCAGTGCATTTATGTTAGGCCTTGGCAATAAGAATGACAATAACACTGGAGAACAAGACACCATGTTTTCTGAGTTTATTTCCTCACTTATTCTTGTGTCTTAGTTTGTCTGGCATTTTTCTACATTCAGTGATTCAGTAAGAACTGCAATTCTGCATATTTGTCCAGCCATAAAGAGCCCTGTAAAAGCAGGGCCATTTTATGCTGCATCATTATGCACTAATTCCTTTCTCCAAATTTAGGTTTTACATTAATGCTAGGAGTTTAAGTTTGATCCCTTCCTGAGGATGGGAATGTACCTTCAAAGCTGTTTTTTCACATATACAAAATTCGGGGAGAAGTTGCCCTTAGATGACCAATGACATGTCCTCAAGCTTCTTGAGGGCATTTTGCCATGTTTTCTGGCATGTTTCCAACCTTGTCTGAACCTCTGGAAGCCTTAATGGGGTTACACTCTATCTGAAAGACTGTGTGCTCAGCTTGGAGGTGCTTCTAGATCTGTTGCTGTAAATGACAGCTCAAATAGATGTAACAGTCAGGAGGTCTTACTACCAGCTGTGGCTGTTATGCTAGCTGCACCTCTACCTAGAGCTGGAGGACCTTAAGATGGCAGTGCAAACATTGGTAAACTCAAGGCTGGACCTTTGCAATGTGCTATAAATTGGACTATCTTTTTACTAAGTTTAGAAACTCCAATTAATTCAAAACATGGCAGCCAGACTGGTTACTGGGACATCCAGCAGAGACCATATTACACCAATATTAAAATTACTCCACTGGCTGCCAATTAGTTTCTGGGAAAGGTATAAAGTTTTGGTTATTACAGTACCTTTAAATCCCTACATGTTTTGGGTGCAGGGTATCTATAGGATCACCTTCTCCCATATAATCTGCCCCATACAGTCAAGTTCTCTGGAAAACATTTACTCAAGTCAGCCAGGACTAAGTTGGCAACTGACAGTCAGATGACCTTTCCTTTGGCTGAACACAGCGTCCAAATTTAAAACAGCATTAAAGACCAGTCTCTTCTGGCAGGCCAACCAAGTTGATTTTTGAATTTTAAATTTTAAATGATAAATTTTAAATGTGGACTGTTTTGATATGTATGTATGTGTCTTGGTCTGTTGTTCCCCACTTCGTCCATGGGGAGAGGCAGGCAAGATGATGATGATGATGATGATGATGATGATGATGATGATGATGATGATGATGATTATTTTGTTCAGCTTATACGGGCCTTCTTAAAACAAGATTTGAACAAAGGCTCATGTAAGCTGAAGGACCACTTGTAGTGGCCTGATAAAAGTGATGGGACTCCAAAATGTCTCAAAGTAGCAAAATGGCCAATGGAGCCTTTCAGGTCTTTAGAGAATGTTGTTGGATATTTCAATCAATTTTTGTTTGCCTTCTAAATTCTGGAGTTGATACTACTGAATAACTGAACAACTGAACTTTTTAGAAAACCAGTATTGGATATAGGACAGTTGTTCAATTGTTCAATTCCTCTCAACATTTGGCACCAAACCAGGTTCTGTCATATAATATGTGAAGTAGAGTATTTTTTCCCCAGTCTTCTAAAATGTCAGGTATATTCTAAGATCGCTAAAGAGAATGGGCATTGCTGTAACAAGTGGTACATTTCAGATAATGCAGGACAAAAAAACTTAAAATTCCCAGTGGATGGGTGGCATAGTCTGTGATATTTAAATCCAGCTGCTGTGAATCTTAGTCTCATCCAATGCTGTAATTAGCACAATCTAATCAAGTGTTTTGCTTGTCTGGGGAAACTGAGCACACACAGCTGTCCTGGCCTCAGGCTCCAAGGCAACTGTGGAATGAAAACAAAACAGAAAGTAACCAACTCATTTTCCACTGCCAGAGGCCATGTTTGACTGTTGGTGCCTATTTGCTAATCCCTGTGTCAAGAGGAGTAAAAAAATGAAGTTTCATATTCTTCACCAGCCACATGTACTATTTATTTCCAGAAGGAGACAGCTCTTTTTTTACAAATTGAGAATCCCCGCACAGAAAAATGGTCTTCCCTAGATCATTTGTTATTTGGAGCTGTGTGAAGCTCACAGATTGTTCAATTAAAGGATCCATCTCTACATTAACTGTCTCTATAGAGGTGAAGTATGTTTAACTCTGAGAAGAGAAGAAATGTACCATGTGGTGACAGAGACTGAGTGCTCAGCAAGCATGAGAAACAGATGTGAATCTGCACATCTGATCTAACCAGTTACTCTGCCCATCACATATCTCTGTATATTAATTGGGGATGGATGAATCTGCCCATTTCAGTTACATTCCATTTCTTGTTTTTCCAGTTTCAGGCCATGTTGCCCTGTTTCCATATTAGCTTGTGGCTTTAAAGAAGGTCTGCATGACAATTCATAGCCATTTTGTATACATTTCTGCTGATATCATAATATAGCATCTCTGGTTGCCAGTTTATTTTTAGACCTATAAAACACTATACAGATTAGATACGGGCTAACTGAAAGGCCATATCTCCTCCTATGAGCCTGTCTGGTTCTTAAGCTCTTCAGGAAAGATCTTATTCTCCATCCTATCACCCTTCCAAGCTTGAATGGTGAGGATACAGAGGAGAGTCTCCTTGGTGCCTTCTCCTAGGATTTGAAACTCTCTCCCAAAGAAGGTTTGATCTGCCTCTTCTCTGTTGTGTTTTCACCAGCAGGCAGACTTCAGGTCTTCAGCCTTGGCTGACCAGAGTGCAGTGGATTGCAATTAATTGTTCCCATCTCTCTTAGTGCAAGGGGGAATTGCAACAGGGACCCTGTTCCAGCCTGTTGCAATGGGCGTTGTTCATGAGAGGAGGTGGAAAGAGCAGACAGCTGCTTCCTGAGCAACAAGGGAATTGATTTCAAAAAGTCACAGTGGGTGGTGCTTATTAAGTGACGTTTGCAGGGGTTGCGCCAGAATTCAGGGCATAGCACTGTAACTGCAGTGCTTACACATACCATACAAGATTCTAGGCATCAGTTATGTCATAAACTTTTCTGGTGCTTATGCATTCTTATTTGCAAATAAACTCTACCTACAGTGAATTTGGAGGTAGACATGACTATTCCTAAGCCAACAAAACATTTGAAAGGTTTCATGAGTATGTAAAAGCATTTTGTTAGAATTAGAAAGTGTTGATTTTTCTACCACCACATTCCTGAATTGGTAGAAGAATGGGAAGATCCAGCTAGAAATACAAATGAATTTTTTTAAAATACATTTTTGGAATTTAAAGCTGTTACTTCCAGGTTTAAGAGATGCCCCCTACCCCCAACTTGTTTTTGTTTTTTTTAAAAGAACCACTTCTCATTTTTGTGTTTGTATCCATTGGAAAAATCTGTTAGTTAAGGTTATTGTCCCTTACATTTCCAGAAGTGGACTGGATGCAAACAATGGTTGGCTTTGTTACAAATGTTTCATATTCAATGTGCAACAGAGCAGCAGAAAGATTTGTATTCGCTCTGAGGTATTCCTTCTAGCTTGCTTCCTCTGTTTGGTACTAGTTACTAGGTGCCTGAGGGCTCATGACAAACAGCACATCTTGTTTCCTGACCTCATTATTCCCTGAGCCTCTGTTGCTCAAGTGTGAGAAACAGGAGCACATTTGAGATTTCAGTGAAAGATGGCCTGGCCTGCCATTTCAAGGCAATTGTCTTCTCCAGTCTCACCAACCAGCTGCCAGGGACGTAGCCAGGATTTTAGGAAGGGGGGGGGGGTCCAGACTGCCACCATTATAATGGGGCTTGGGCACGGCGATGCAGCAGCACGCACCATTCATTTTTCTAATAGAAGGGGGGTCCGGACCCCAAGAACCCCCCCCGGCTACATCCCTGCAGCTGCAGAAGTACAACTGCTCAGAACCACCAACATGTTGTCTTGCTTGCAACTGTGAATTAATGCCTATTATTACAATAATTTGAAGAAGGCTTTGAATTAGAAACCTCACTCACTTTAACTACAGTGAGCAGCACAAGCAAGAAAATGGGAAGTTCAATGTGAAGCTACCACAGATCATGGAAAATTTACATTTTTTATATTACAGTTCCCAGAAACCCACAGGGAGCTTTCCCTGTAGCTATACTGTCCAATTTTTTTTTTTTGACGCTCTAGTCCAAAAACGTAACTTTTCCCGATTCTGAATTAGCGTATGCTGATTTGTTAGTAAAGCACATTCTTGTGTCACCACATCTGCAACAATCCTTGTGCATCTCTTCCCTTGGAGCCTTAATCCAAGTGCTTCTGTGGGCTCTTTTCTCCATAACTGCCCCCTGATAGGTTCCTAAAAGGAAATGATGAGTAGAAGCAGTCAGTGGGGAACACAGCACTCAATAGTACTTGGTGGATGGTCTAACTGCCTTTTTATGTAGTGCTTTGTCAGAATCATTGTGGGAAATTTAAATGGAAACCTAGCAATTGTTGGAATGTGCTGAGTGCGCAGACTCCATGGATTTACTCAGAAGCTTCTTGCCAGAAGAACCACCAAGCAGACTGTCACAGAGCTGTGTGCCAGATCTGGAATCTCCTTCTTCCCTCCAGATGCTGAGAAAGCACACTGAACCAAGTATCTCTTCAAAGAGGCTCTTTAATCTTCCAGTTGCTATATACAGAAACAAAAATCCAAAGCTACACATCCACCACTGACAACCAACAAAACCCACACTGTAGAATGAGGCTTGGGCTTTATATACACTTTTGCCATGCAGCCACTAAATTCAGCCTCTTCCTGCTTTGTTACCTTAATTGTTGTCTCCCAACTATGATGACTAAGCATATTTACATTAGTTTTTTAACACTTCACAGTGCTTTCCAGCACATGATGACCTTGCAGATACATCACATGTCCTGTGCCAGCTGCAACCAATTCCTTGGTTATCAGGCTGCAAGTGACCCATAGTTACCTTTGTCACTTTCTCCACATATGGACATTTTATTTCAGGCTTTATTCTCTAACAGCAGTCACCTGGAAAATATGTAAAGAGAGGGTCCAAATGTCAGGAGGCCAGCAATTGTCCAATGATTATGGGTGCTGACATTAACCTTGATATAAATTAAAGGACCATCTACTTTGGTTCTGACCGCAATGATATGTAGTTGCCACATTAGCTGTGGACATTTCCAGGAATGAGGTAAAGTGTATATAATAAAAAAGGCTTATGCATGTAGTCTTGCCATGTTGCATATATTCAGGATCAATGCATAAAAGCTGGAGGCCATGAGAAAGCCATGTATAATTGGGGATGATCCAAGGGATGCCTAACTGCCCTTTGTAAATACTGAACCTCTTTGCACACACTGCTAAGATCCTACAGGTATGCATAGTTTCACATGTAAAGTTCTCTGTTCTCTCATGACCTGGCAGGTGTTAAGTCCTGGGAAATATCTCTTCCGCTGTCAATTACCTGTGGGGAAGGGCAGGAGGAGCAGTTCAGACCATACGGAAAAGGAGATCACAGCTCAGTCAGCAAGGAAGAAATGAGGTTGTATTTCCAAATGGAATACAGTTGCCCCTCCTAACTCACAGATCTGGGATCCGCAGCCTCAAATATCCACAGAGAAGCGACCTCCGCTATTTCAAATGGTGTGCACACACAGTGCACACCCCATTCAAGACTATATTGTGAGTATCTGTTTTTGTGGGGGGGGGGGGTCCTGGAACGGATCCCCCACAAAAAATGTAGGGCTAACTGTATATCCATCTTTTCCTGTTCCCAGGAGTTCAGAGCAGGTAGATCTTACTAATCTGAATTGCTTCCTCATTCCCTTTCTTCCTTTCATTCTGGTAGAGATGTAATTCTTCACTAACTTTCCTGTTGAAGATAATACATTCAGCAATTTTCTTCCCACTTAGAAGATTTTCATTCCTGCCTCATACCTGCCACATTGCTCAATCATCCTTAAAAGTTGGAGAAAGTGCGTGTGTCTGGAAGCCAGGCATGCATCCTCAATCATCAAGGAAACATCACACCCTCCTTTGCCTGTCTGAATTGTTCCTGGGGAATGGATTTCCTATGAACGCAAAGTTTGCGTTCATAGGAGGGAGTGACATTTCCACGATGATTGAGGAAGCATACCTGGTTTCCAGACATGCGCACTTCCTCATCCTTTTTAGGACGATTGAGCAATGTTTGTGGCAGGTATGAAAATCTTCAGTGAGAAAGTAGTTGAAAACCACACAGTTTTTGAAGGATATTCGCAATGCAGGACTTTGTGCAAAATTTGCATGTGACTATTTTGCACAAAAACCCAGCATTTTCTGCATGATAATTTTGCACAGAATAAGGCCACGATGTCTGAAAAGGGCATATATATTTTGTAACTCTATTACTAATCAATATTTCCAGCCAATTCACTTTGGACAAGCAGCCTTTTGTTTCAAAGATGCTCTTTGATCTCTTGTTAGAAACAACTTTGCCTACTTTCCAGTCTATCAGCAAAGAAGTTGATTTTTGTACATTTTTGTTGTTAAAGGGTCAGCACTTTCTTACACTGCACGTGTAAGATTTTCAGAGTGAATGAATAATTTTTCATGGGATCTATAGCTTCTTCCTTTGACAGCTCTGTTTGACACAGATTCTCAGATACAACCTCCTCTATATCATAGCCAAAAGAACCTCACTGAGCATAGTATCAGAACATAAGAAGCAGGGCAGGATTTCTATGGGGAAAGGCAGCCTTTGAGATAAGCTGATCCTGTGCTGTGTAATGGAAATTCATTATGGCTGGCCTCCAAGGTACCAACTTATTATTTGTTGCAATAGATGTCAGTGAGCCTCATACTAAGCATAAGAGTTCCAATGGCTGGCTCATTGAGGATACAACAGTAGCAGTAAAGTAGGCATTTTTGCTGCCTAAATAGTCAGTTGTATGTTTTCACATTCTTTTTAGTCATACCCATAGCAAGTCTTAAGTCAAAGGCACTCCAGGGTCCAAAATACATTGCAAAAATAATCCAGTTTGAGACTGCTTTAACTTTGGTTTAGTACCCTGGCTCAGTACTAGGGAATCCTGGAAACTGTAGTTTATTGTGGCACCAGAGATCTCTAACAGAGAAGGCTAAACTACAGTTCCCAAAATTCTGTAGCACTAATGGGGTGGTTTTAATCCTACCTGTCATGAGATATTCAGGGGGTGAAATATACTGAAATCTAAATATTTTTAGTCCTGACTAGAGTAGACCCATTGAATCCATAAGATTTTATCTATATGTTGAATCACCATTCAACATTTGATTGAATAGGCCTCCTCTAGTTGGAACTAACAAACAGGATTCCTGACTGAAAATAGGAGCCCTGGTGGCGCAGTAGTTAAATGCCTGTACTGCAGCCAGTCACTCACAGACCATAAGGTTGCGAGTTCAATCTCAGTCCAGGGACTCAAGCTCAACTCTGGCTTGCATCCTTCTGAGGTTGCTAAAATGAGTACCCAGCCTGTTGGGGGCAATTAGTTTATAGTTGTAAACCACTTAGACACTGTTAGTTTGGTATGAATCGGTATATAAATGAAGTTGGGTTTTTTTATTTGTCTCCTGTCCTGTGTGTTGAACCTGTGTTGCTACATAGGGCAACAGTTCCACATCCTTCATGGAGGCCATGAAGTCTTGAAACAGACGACTCAAATCAACCTACATGGAAACTGAATTTCCCCAGAGCAACCACACCTGAGATCACCTAGAGTAGTCAGGTGGATAATAAAGCAACAGCAGTCTCCATATGTTTCTTTGGCACAAACCACTATGTGAAGGCATTGAAAGCATTCCCCAAGGTGGACAGGTTTTTTTTTGGTTAGCAAAATTTAGGTGCGTACAGACCACCGAAAAGTGGTGGACTGTACCCGCCCCTTTCCCCCGGTATTGGGGTCTTAGCAGACAGAACGGCAGCCGCTGAGGCCCCGATCTGCCACTTTCCAGGTTGCAGGAAAGCTGCAAAAGGCGTGCAAAGGGTATCCTTGGGGCTTCAAGCCCCAAGGACACCCCCGCAGGAGGAGAAAGGGGCCGCTTGGCCCCTTTCTCCTTTGCGTTGCTGGGCACAGCCGTGTGAAGGCTGCGCCCAACAGCGCAAACCAGGAAGGAGCTCCGAAATGGAGCTCCTTCCTGCTCTGCGCAAAGGGTGCACTAAGCGCCCTGGCACGGAGCGACGACGTCACATCCGCGCTGCCCCGTATAGAGGCGGTGCGGTCGTGACGTCGTCATGGTGGCCCCCATGTAGATGGGGCACCACCATTTTGTACGGACTCAGTCCGTACTAAAAGGCCCGTTTGTAATGGGCCATAGTTTTGATGGACCACATCCACTCCCCTTCCATGACTCATTAGCTTTATCTGGTGCTGCACAGAGAACAAAGCTAGGTCAGTCCCCCTCCCAGGTGGGCAAAGCTAGATTAGTTTCCCCCAACCCACCCCCAGCCAGGTCTCAGCAATACATTTCAGGTCAATCCATTCACCCCTGAGCAAATAAAGGATGAGTTCAATTTTGTTATTAAAAAGCAACGCTATCAGACCAGAGGGCCCAGTAGCTGAGCAGGAAGACATGTGAGAGATGGAGACAGAATCACAGCCTGTAAATATCTGCACTTCGTCCTGCTCAAATAACTCATTCTGCCCCTGAAGTCAGATCTCCTATTGCCCACAGTCACAGTAATAGTGGCCTCCCTATTAGTCTCTCATTATCATCTGTTTCATCCAGGCACATCCTGACCCTTGTGTGAACTCATTACCAACTTAAAATGCTACTATACACCTTCCCAGCACTATGTGAAGGAATCAGAGGAGTGTTATTGCTATTTAAAGCTGGGTGCCTATACTGAATCTATGATTGGTGCATCTCATTGGATGACCTTGAGTCCTAATCTTATGGGAGGAAGGGGAAAGGTGCCTTTCTTGGCCCTCATAGTATGATCTCAGAACACATCACTAAAAATAAAAGACCCCATTGAGAGAAGCCTCTGATGATCCCTCTTCTGCTCTCTCTTGTTGTTGGTTTAATTTTGTAGGGGGAAGGGTTCTGGTGGGGGCATCTTTTTTATTTGTGTTATTTCACCTTAATAACATAACACAATGTTGAAATGCGGTGACATTTAATACCAGAAATTGTGTGCTGGGAAAACCTGAATCCTTAAATGTTTCTAGCACATTTCCAGAGAGGTCCCAGCCCTAAGCGTCAAAGCATAAAGATAATTTAATCCTCACCTGATAAAAGGGATTGTTAGAAATAACTCAGACCTTGTCTTATTGCATATAGACTAATTCGGGAGTTCATTATTTATTTGGCAGGTGTCTAGCATAACAAATCAATTTAAGATGACACCCGAGACCATGTAATTTATACTGGAAGTCAAAATCAAGATTAAAAAGGAAGATTAAGCATCCTGTTCGTATAAGCAGGATGTTTTGATCCATAATAAGGACTCCAGTGAGTAGCTGCTAAATAAATAAATAAATAATGGTTGACAGCATCACTACTGCAACAATTTGTTGTGTCAAAGTGTGGTGTTTTTTCTAGCTCTTTGCAATTTGGAGCATAAGACTAGAAATTTATTTTTAAATGCTGGAAGATAATTTTGCATACATTCAACAGTTGTCCAGGTTTTTTAATGCAAAATATGAATTGTGAGATGACAATATGGAGATGGACAATATTTGTATGTGAAATGTTTAATTTTGTGTGAAGTTTTATTCTCTCCTTGCCCTCACTCCCTTCATCTAGCTCTATAGCTCTTCTCATTTTGATTACACTGGGATTTACTCCCAGATATGGTTATAAAGACTTCCAACTTTCAATCTCATTTTTTCAATCTAACTGCACCTAATTGATAAATGAATGAGGAAACAAAGAAATAAAGAAAAGTGCATTTTCCCCCTTTCCCAAGGATTCAGAATTGAAGAATCTACCATAGTAAGCTTCCTGCCAATATTTGGTATGGATTTCATGCATAGATACTTGCTTTTTTAATTTCAAAAACAACTGCTTTGCTCTGATATTCTTGTTTTATCAACTAATTTGAGCAGCAGTATATGGAAAAGGTGAAGTGTGATTAGAAAAGTCACAATTTGCCCAGAATGCAAAGCTCACACTGAAGCATTGGCATTTCAATTGCAATTCATAATTTTCCCACACAAGTATGGGTGTGTTCATACTTGTGTGGGAGTGTTTTTCAGAAGTGTTATGCAGAATAGTTCAGTGGAAAATGAAAATACCTATAAACATCTCATTCAAAAGGTACAAAATAATGAAACTTTATGTCTTGAATGTCAAAACCAAAAAATACGATATTCAGATCATAAAGAAAATTGCCCCATGTGATTCTGTATGAAATTTGATTGTGTTTGTTTTTACAAAGTTTCAAAGATAAGATTCAAAGAGAAAAGAATGTTGGTTTGTGCTGCATTTAGAATTCCCCTTTACCATGTGATGACATTTCTAGTAGCTTTAGGTCCAAGGGCGGGTTTTGCCACGCCTGTAGGAAAAGGCTGCCCGAGAAGATGTCACATGTAGATGTTGTTACATAAGAGGTACCAAAATGGAGCTGGGAAGGATGTTTAAGCCATCTTTTCCTCAGTGTCTTCCTCTTTTACTTCAGATCAGCAATGGAGTGCATTTGCTGTCTTAGAGGGGTTATGGTGCTGCAACAGCAGACACAGTCAAACAGAGCAGAAAAGTGATTGGGGTGTGAAGAGGTCCTATGAAAGGGTGAATTGGTTTTCTAGGAATGGAAGGGGGATTGCAATCCTTGTGGTTAGGGTGTTAGACTAGGGGCTAGTCTAAATGGATTGTGCAAATTGCTGCAGATTTTTGCACAGTCACATTGGCACTTAATTGTCCCCACATCCCTTCCCAATTCACATCTATTCACATCTGTTCATACTCCCTCTGCCAGAAATGTACAGCCATGTGAATCCATAAAAAGCAGAAGGATGGCTAATCCACCATAGAACAATGGGGAAGAATTTGCTAGAGCTAACAACAACTAAATTTACTTCAACTTCTCAAAGAGCGTTTAGTATAGCTGCCCCAATATTTTGGATTAGTCTCCCAGAAGAGATCCGTCTTACCACCTCCCTGAAAACCTTCAGGAGGGCCATTAAGACAGAGCTCTTCCAGTGAGCATACCCACCTGATCTCCTGTGAAATATAGATCTACTTCCCTGTACAGGATGAGTGCATTCTGCCCCACCATTGCTTGTGAAACTCTGTTTTTTATTGTTATGTTAATTGCTATTTTTGCATTTTATGAACTTGTTTGTATTATTGTATTTTAACTATTTTATATTATGCTGTAATCTCACCTCCATACACCTGGGAGAGGAGGGAAAATATAAATAAATTTATTATTATTATTATTATTACATGTTCAACAATTCACATCTTTGCAGATATACCAGTAAAAAACATGATTCCATTTTCCGTGGAGTCTGAGGAGTTTTTCACCCTTTCCCCTGCAAAAAGCTCAAATTCCTCTGAAATGCATGCGGAAGAATTGCATTCGATTCAGATAGAATGAGGAGTATTTTAAACATTAGACAAGCCCTAGGCCTCAACCTAGGCCTATAGTTCTACTGCAGACCAAAAGCCTCCTCTTTTTATCTCTGCATGGAGCCCAAACTATAGTTTGGGAACTATCATATGAATGATGGAGGTAATTACTGCAATGTAGTGTGGTGCTGGCTGGGAACCAGAAGGGAGATGTGATAAACTGAACAAGAGAGACCTCATGAGGTTGGGACATTAACTAGTGTTATAATATGCGTAGTTTGACACGAAACTGTTTCTTCTGTTCAACCCACCGTTGATGGTCTGGAGTTTGTGGATATACAGTGTGCATGCGCCATAGGCAGGCATCCCATACACGGCTTCCTGCTTACGCAGAAGCTGCACAACAGGAGAATGAATGGTGCATGTGCCCATTGGCGCGTACATTCTCCCACACCATGAGCACGAGCCCCATTCAATTGAATGGGACTTCAGCTTAACACGGTTTTCAGCTTACGAGGGTGGTGGTGGAACAGATCCCCTGCATAAGCCAAGGGACCACTGTATTCCAATTCTGCTATTTCTCTTTACAATCTTCCTTTGTAGTTTTGTTGTTGTTGTTGTTCAACAGTGGAACAAATTCCCTCGGACTGTAGTGGAGTCTCCTTCCTTAGAGGTCTTTAAACAGAGGCTGAATGGCCATCTGTCAGGGATGCTTTGATGGTTCTATGATTCTGTGGTTCTATGACTGCTGTTCTGAGATTTATTAGGTTTTGGTTTATATTTCAGAGCTCAGTGCTGTATAGAGGCTTGGTCTCTGAACATCATGACAATGATATCACCAGGGACTTGACATTCCTGAAGTTCTTTCCTATGTGGGTTGCAGTGTTGTGTCTATGGGAAAGTGATTCAGTTCAACAGTGTAATTTTTGGTATGACAACCAGACTGTAGTACATGTGATTAAACACTTTTATATTATGATATGACAGAATTATTAAATTGTTACAGTCTTTACTTTGTGTTGTTTGTCCTTTAATGTTTTGTTCAATGTGTGGCATATTGTCCCACTGAATAATGGCATAGCAATTTCATTGCCTCACAAACAGATAGGGTGAGTATCTATCCTTATTCAGCCACAAAAAAGATGGAGGTATCAAGATGCTGAACAAAACATGGTAGTAGCAGATGTATATGAAAAAAACCAACCCTCAGAAGTTCAAAAGCTTCAAAGCTTCAATGAGAAAAAAAATGAAACTGCTTATGTGAACCTGGAAAAATGAAATGAAATAATACATAGCCCACAACGGCTGTGAACTGCACCTCAGTTGGAGTTCACAGCATGGCAAGCCTGTTCAACAATGCTCATAAAATCCAGAGGTCAAAAAATCTTCTTTTGTGAAAAGCATTTAATATGGTCTGACTTTTCCATTGTCATCCGTGAGGATGGTCATGAATCGAGTGCATACATGGGAGGCCTCACTTGCTTCTCTAAGAATCATATTCATATCTCTGTTTTTTTAAAATCTGTCTCAATTCATAATATATAATCTAACATCAGAGAAATTGTCAAAGAGTGGAAATTCATTTTTGCTGTCATCCATGAAAGGAAAGTGGAAAGAGAGACTGACCTTTAACTTTTAACTCCCTTTTTGTAATGTATCTAAGTCCTCTCTAGATAATTATGGAAGGACCAAAGAGAAAAGAAAAATCAAATCATTCATCCACACAATGAAATGCGTACCTAAAAGGTAAAAGATTAGGGGGTCTTTGGATTTCAGCTAAACTCAGGATTTGGTTCCTGAAGTTTTGATGAAATTAATAAATGGAGGATTAAGGTAAGTCATGAATTAATATAAGTGGGAAATCCTGTAATCAGCTGCAGTAATCAAAGTGTATTTTCCATTTCTTCCTACTTTCCTTTAAAGATCAGCTTTAAAAAGGAAAGGCGCATAGAGCTGAAAATAAAAATGTGCACTCTGTCCCCATTAAGCAACTGGTGAAGGAGTTGTAAAATACAGTTGGTTTGAAATAGCTCCAGAAAAGGCCCATCTACACATAAACTCTGTATAAGGGAGGTGAAGCATGAGAAAGAGAATTATTTTTTAAAAAAAGAATGAGGAGGGAGAGGCAGTTACAATCCTAAAAAACTTACCACAGAGTAAGAGCTATGAGAAGGGAGAGTTAAATATCTTAAAAGCACTGGATCTCATTTGAACTTGAAAGTTAAGTAGGTCAGCCCTGATTAGCACCAGTGAGAGACTTATGTGAAAAGTTGTCATATTTGTGTTAAAATTGAGGTGGGTGGGTTCCTGGACCCTCCATGTCTTCCCCCACTTCTGCTTTTAAAACTTGTCATCTCGATAAAGCTTATAACTTGCCCCATTTTGTTTTACAAAGGATCCTAAGTGAGCCAACCTATTTCTGAATCAAGCTCAAGAAACATCATGGCATGACTTATCAGGTAAAAGGAGCCCATCCTATTGAAAGGGGTAACCTATTACCATATATATTTGCCAATAAGTAAAAATGTATGCCTAAAAATTGTGACTGTAATGTGATAGCAGCTCTTTCAGATTTCCCCATGCAGTTTCTTTCTGTCTTGAGCCAAGCAGATAGATTCCTTGGTGATTGATTGACTGCTGTTTAACAGTCCCTCTCCCATTTACTGCCTCAGGAGTGAAGGCTGAAACACTGAAGCTTCTTATTGGAGGATATCACACGGGATGGGAGGCTCTCAATTTCAAAAGAGAAGATAGCAAGGTCAATTTGAAAATTCACACTATTATGTGATTATTTATTACACCTTAAATTTGCTGTAATGGACTCCCCAAACACGACCCAGATTCTAGGCGAAGTAAGCCATCACATCGGTGGGTTCTTAATTGCAAATTGGCACCCTTGTGCATGCTCAGTGAGACTCCAGATGACTGGAGCATAGCATATTTAGGTGAGTGAGAGAGAGGAACCAAGGAACCCCACAATTTACAAAAGAAGTCGGAGGGGAGGCGGGAAGAATGGTTGAAAGAATATGCGCTATTCACATTAAAATGAGAATATATTCATTCTTGTCACATTAAAACATGAATATAATGGTTATCCAATAGCTCCTGGTCAATGCCTCTTAATTAGCAGGCAGCAGCCTCCTTCAGCAATGCTGAAGGACAAGCGGAAGCAAAATTGAAGCAGATTTGCAGCAAGGCTTCATGGCAAACCCCTACTTCCAGGTTGGGGGGGGGGGAGGAACCAGGGCCAAAGGAGACATGCACATCACATCAAACAACAGTGCACTGAGTGCAAAGTTGCCTACGAAAAGGGTTTGTGACTTCGCTAGTTCACCGAATTTACTTAAGTGTGGATTGACGCGTGATTGCTTTTGGAGTGCGTTTGGACTGCCAGCGATCACCTGTAGTAACCTTTCACACAATAACGTGAATACGCATGATTGAGTTCAGGATGACACTGGATTATACTTCCAATTTCAGTCATGTGATATTCTCCATGACTGCTATTTCCCTCTTGCCACTCACATACACACACTGAAGAAGCCTCCAGTTTTACACTCGACCTAGCCATGGGTCATGTCAAAATCCATAATTTTGACCCCAAAACATGCCCTTGACTTATACATAAGGTCGACTTATAGTTGCGTATATACAGATATATATCATGTTGTGTTTATAGTTATACTTCCTTTTGTTGCTTCTACATGGATTATAACTCAACTGCACCCTGCTTATTTAGTGCACCCAAAAATCTTCTCAGTGAGAATACTGGTGACCTTTTTATTTCTGTGGGGGGCTGTACATACAGCTCTGAAGGGGCGGCATGCAGCCACCCCTTCTTCAGCCAGAGTGGGGCCATGGCAATTTCACACTGTGGCCCCAATTGGGCCTTCCAAGGGTGCAAAAAGGAGCTGCAAAGAGCAGCTCCTTTTTGTGCCCTTGAAAGGGCTCCATAGCTGCAGCGGCATGGCTATATGACATCCCTTCGACACTGCGTCAGGGTGCCCTGGGGGGAGGGGCAGAGTTGGACATGTATCATTAAGAAGCTGTGCCCTGACTCTGTCCCCACACCAGCCTTTCAGGCTGGTCTGGATATCCTCTAACACGTCAAGAAGAGATCAGTGCTAGGGTTGCTTTGAAACCAGCCTCAAGGAGAAAAAAGAACAGTTCCAGATACTTTATAAAAGAAGCAAAGTGGAGCATATATGACTTCCAGAATTCTCCACAGGAAGAAGGACAAGTATAACCTGTGCTCCCTGGAAGAACTTCCTGCTTGCATTGGACTCCTACCCAGAAGGCCTGAGCTGGCTATATTATTATTGTTTTTGTCATTATTGTTATTATTGTTGTTGACCTTTAATTGTAAAGCTAGCTTCACCTCTTTCTTTTCTCTGTGAATCCCATCCTTCCCATGGCTCGCCACATTTCTCCTAACCTGATCCCCATCCAGCCTCTCCCTGTCTCCCTGCTTTCCTTCCTCTGTTCCCTCTGGAACTGCCGCTCTGCTGCCCCTAAAGCAACAGCAATTCATGACCTCTTTCTCTCTAAATCCTTTAACCTCCTCGCTCTCACCGAAACCTGGCTCCCAGCCCATGATACTGCAACCTCCGCTGCCCTTTCTTTTGGTGGTCTCTCCTTCACCCACACAAGCCGTCCTGAGGGTCGAGGAGGAGGGGTTGGTATCTTGCTATCTAACTCCTGCCAGTTTCAAGTTCTATCTTTCCCCCCCAGCTATCATTTCTCTTCCTTTGAGTTTCATCCTATTAGACTCTTTTCTCCTCTACAGCTCCGGGTTGCAGTCATCTATCGCCCTCCTGGTTCTGCCACCCAGTTCCTATCTGACTTTGAATCATGGCTGACATTCTTCCTTTCAGATTCAGTCCCCACTTTGATCCTAGGTGACTTTAATATCCACGTTGACGATTCCAATAACCCTACAACATCTCGCTTTAACTCTCTGCTAGCTTCTTTTGGCCTCCAACCACATTCCAACTCTTCAACTCATTCTCTTGGTCACTGTCTTGACCTAGTTCTTGCTGCAAACTGCGCCATTTCTGACTACCTGGCACTTGACTTTCCACTACCTGACCATCATTTAATCTCCTTTGCTCTCACTTATACTCCTCCTCCTCGCCATACTATTCAACGTCTTTTTCGTGATCTTCAATCTGTCGACTCTAACCATCTTGGTCTGACCCTGGATTCATCTCTCTCTTCCCTAAATCTCGGGGATTCTGCTGATTCAGCTATGTCTTTATTTAACTCCACTCTTTCCTCAACTCTTGACCATTTTGCCCCTGTCTCTGTACGCACTTCTTCCTTCAAGACTAGACCTCAGCCCTGGCTTACCCCCAACATTAAGTTTCTCCGGTCCTGCTCTAGAGCGGCCGAACGTCTTTGGAGAAAGTCCAAAGAGTGGGCTGATTTTATCCATTTCAAATTTGTTCTTTCTTCCTTCTCACGCGCCCTCTCTATGGCTAAACAGAATTATTACAAATCATTGATCTCTGCCAATGAGAGGTGCCCGCAGCGTTTGTTCTCCACCTTCAACACTTTGCTTAAACCTCCCTCTCCTCCTGTCTCTTCATCTTTCTCTCCTAATGACTTTGCTAACTATTTCATCTCTAAGATTACCACTATTCGCTCTGAGATAGTCCCTCCTGATTCTTCTTCTGCTCTTAATCTTCTATCGTCTTCGCCTAACAAATTTTCTGTCTTTCCTCCTGCCTCTTTGGATGAACTCTCTACACTTCTGAACTCTTCCAAACCTGCTACCTGTCCTCTTGATCCTATTCCTACTCGTCTTCTAATCTCTATAGCTCTCTCCTTTCTGCCCTCGCTTCTCCATATCTTCAATCTCTCTCTCTCTACAGGCTCCTTCCCGTCGGACTTCAAACATGCTCTCATTTCCCCAATTCTGAAAAAACCTTCTCTTGACCCCTCCTCTTTGTCTAGCTATCGTCCGATTTCTCTTCTCCCCTTTCTTTCTAAGGTTTTGGAACGGGTTGTCTATTCGCGCTGTCTTGAGTTTCTTGAAGCCAACTCCATTCTCGATCCCTTTCAGTCTGGTTTCCGCCCAAGGCATTCTACAGAGACAGCTCTCACTAAGATCTCGAATGACCTTTTACAGGCCAAGGCTAATGGCCTTTATTCTGTTCTCATTCTTCTCGATTTGTCTGCAGCCTTTGACACTGTTGATCACTGTCTCCTAATTGACATACTCTCTGACCTTGGGTTCTCAGACTCTGTTCTCGACTGGTTTAGATCTTACTTGTCTGGCAGATCTTTTGCAGTAGTTGCAGGGGGTCTGACTTCTTCTCCTGTTCCCTTATATGTTGGAGTTCCCCAGGGCTCTGTTCTGGGTCCCCTTCTGTTTTCTCTCTACACACTGTCCTTAGGAAAACTCATCAGCTCTTTTGGTTTTTCCTACCATCTGTATGCCGA
This sequence comes from Sceloporus undulatus, assembly GCF_019175285.1. Lineage (NCBI taxonomy): Eukaryota > Metazoa > Chordata > Lepidosauria > Squamata > Phrynosomatidae > Sceloporus > Sceloporus undulatus. The sequence goes on along the minus strand of NC_056525.1, from coordinate 40,083,303 downwards.
TGACACCCAGCTGTATCTTTCTGCCCCTGACCTTTCTCCAAGGCTTGAACAGCAAGTCTCGTCTTGCCTTACAGCTGTCTCGCAGTGGATGCGCCATCGGCGTTTGAAGCTCAACATGTCCAAGACGGAGCTTCTTGTCTTTCCTCTTAAGCCCAACCTTCAACACTCCTTTTCTGTCTCTGTGGACAACATTTCCATTCAACCAGTCCAGCAAGCCCGCAGTCTTGGCTTTATCTTTGACTCTTCTCTGTCGTGTATCCCTCAGATCCAGACCACAGCCAAGGCTTGTAGATTCTTTTTGTACAATATTGCCAAAATCCGACCATATCTCTCCGCCTCTACTGCCAAGATCCTGGTCCATGCCCTAGTGGCCTCACGACTTGATTACTGTAATGTCCTCCTGGCTGGGCTTCCTTTTTCTCACCTCCGTCCTTTAATCTCTGTCCGGCATTCAGCTGCACGCATTATCACTTCCACCCACCACTCTGACCACATCTCTCCTGTGTTGGCATCCCTTCACTGGCTCCCTCTCCCTTTCCGCATTCAGTATAAGCTCCTGCTGTCGACATTCAAAGCCCTCCATGGACTGGCCCCTCCTTACTTATCAGACCTTCTTTCTCCTCACCTTCCCACCAGGGCCCTCCGTTCTGGTAGTCAAGGGTTCCTGTCTCAGCCCAGGATTTCCTCTGCCTCATCCCGGATTCGCCCCTTTTCACTTGCTGCCCCTCACTCCTGGAACCTTCTTCCTCCACAAGCAAGAGCCATCACTTCTTTAACCAGCTTCAAAACGGAGTTGAAAACCATCCTATTCAGAGAAGCCTTCCCAGGCATCGCATAATTGTCGCTTACTATCTGATGTTCTGTTGTTGGCTGTTTATCGATCCATTTCCTGTATTGCTATGTACTGTATATGTATTATCCTACTTGTGAGTATGTATTTTCCCTGGATAATGATTAACCTTCCATTTTGAAGCCAAGCCCTCCCTTCAGTCCATCTGCCTTGGTCCAGGCCTCGGAGGTTGAGAGGAACTGCTGGACCTCTTACCCTTTCCCGTCACCACTCCCTTGTCCTTCTGTGTCATGTCTTTTTAGCTTGTAAGCCTGAGGGCAGGGAACCGTCTAACTAAAAAGATTGCATGTACAGCGCTGTGTAAATTTACAGCGCTTCATAAATAAAGGTTAATAATAATAATAATAATAATTCTCCCTCCAATTCCCATTCTGTCCCAGAAGATGGAAATTTATGTGTGGTGTAAACAGTACACAAATCTCCTTTCTAAGCTGAGACCTCAAAATGTGAAGACAGAAGCCTCAAGTCAATGGCTCATGTCTAAGAATGATGGGTAAATATTATGAATTATGTATTAATGCATTTGTTAGATCCAGTATTTTTCCACATTAACACATAATTCTTTTTTAAAAAGATCTCTGCGGAAATTCCGAGTTAAATACATATAAGAATGTAAGGTTTTTATAATATAATTCTCTCAAAATTTTCATGTTTTAAAATAGGCTGGACTAATTCATGTCATCCAAATTTTAACATCCAAACTTTTATGAGACCCAGAATGAACTTGAGTAATAGAATCCAATTTTTTCAAAATTTTAGGGTAGCGTTTTTGCAGTTCAAAAATACTCATAGAATGTATGCAGATAGAAAAATGGCTAAACTAGGCAAAAGTATGCATAAAAGTTCATTATACTAAGAAAGAATTATTTGCGAAAGACCTCTATGCTTATGGTTATGATCTACAGTGGTACCTCGGGATACGAAATACCCAGGTTACGAAATTTCCGGGATACGAAAAAATCCCATAGGAAATAATTGTTCCGGGTTACGAATGTTTTTTCGGGTTACGAAAAAAATTTTGGTGCTTTTCGGCGCTATTTCACACGGAATCGCAGCTTTTCCCCATTAGCGCCTATGGCATTTCGGCTTACGAAGGCTTTTCGGGTTACGAAAGCGGCCGCGGAACGAATTAATTTCGTAACCCGAGGGAGCAGTGTATATGGTTTAGGTTTAGGCTATCAGATAGTATTTCCACATATATACCTCCTATGCTTTGATATCTTCTGGGGAGTCCTGTCCCTCTGTCCCACTTCCTCACAGGTACATTTGGTAAGAACATGGGAGAGAAACTTCTCAATGGCCCGTTACATATGGGCCTTTGCTCCGCGCCCCAGTACGTGCCAGGATTTGGCTGAGGACGCAGCGTCCAATCAGGCCTCACCCCTAGTATGTATTGGGGGTGTCAAAATGGTGGTGCCCTATACACATGGGCGCTGCCATTTTGACGTGACGACGCAGTTGTGATGCCGCAAGTGCGCCATTGGTGACTTGCGGCATCACAACTGCGCTGCAAGAAGAACCTGCTTTTTGTAGGTTCTTTTTGCTGTGCGGGGGAGCCGTGCGGTTTGTCCGCTGTGGCTCCCTCACGCAGCAAACATGGGTGCCGGCAGAGCACCCTTTTTGGGCGCTCTGTAAAGTGCCCAAGATTGGTTCTTAGAAAGGCTAAATTGGCACCTTCCTTGCTATCACTCCTTAGAGAAGAGAAGACTTCTTTTCCCCCCTCACCAAACCCTTGAAGACTGATTTGTTCATAGAGAAAAGGCCTTAAACAACGAACCCTTGCTGATCTACAGAAATGAAACAGATCACCAGTATTTTCATTAAGAGCACATCTAGACTGATTGAAAAGTCCCAGTTTTGTTCCTGTTTTTTCTGATTTTATAGTAAGTTAAAATAAACTGATCAAGGGAGCTGGTATAAAAAGTCTCTGATTGGACTGGAAGCTGACAGAACATATTCTGGGATAAACAAGGCTTGCATGGATCTCCAAAATGAAAGATGAAAGAACAGAGATGGAAAGTGAGACTTTCTGGTGTTTGTATCAGTGCAGATGCACCCTAAAAAGATTATTGGGGTGCACTAAAAGGGCTCCCCTCTTATTTTAATGAATGTCCTTTTTATTGTTTTTAATTCTTTAATATTTAATTGTATCCTAATTTGTGCATGATGCCTTCTTTTAACTGTACTGGTTTGGAGTAAGCCACTTTGAGTCCAAGGGCTGTGCATACAGTGCACCCGTGCCATACGCGGGCACACTATACGCGGCTTTCAGCATATGCAAGCGGCGATGCATCCCATATGCAAGTGGCGATGCATCCCATTAAGCTTAATGGGGTGCTCACCCATGGCGCACATGTACCACTGCACTGCCAAGCCATGCACAAGCCCCATTACTTTCAATGCGGCTCAAGCATACACTGGGTTTTTTTTCCGGGGGGGATCCCCCGCGTATAAATAGGGCGCATTGTGCTAAGAAAAAAGGTAAAGAAAGGTAAAGGTTTCCCCTTGACATGAATGTCTAGTCATAACGAACTGGAGGGGGCATTGCTAAGCCAAAGAGCCAGTGTTGTCTAAAGATGACTCCAGTGGTCATGTGGCCACCATGACTGCATGGAATGCTGTTACCTTCCTATCCCAGTGGTACCTATTTATCTCATAAATCTCATTCATATCTACTTGCATTTGCATGTTTTTGAACTGCTAGGTTGGTAGATGCTGGGACTATTGACAGGAGCTCATCCCATGCAGTACCCGGGCCTCGAACTGCCAACCTTCCATTATTCCAACAGTCATAATTGGCATCTTAACCATTAAGCCACCACATGCCTTGCATACTAAGAAAACTGAATACAAAAATGCATGTATTATGGGGAAAACCTCAGAGTAGTTAAATAGTTATATTTTGATTACTTTTCAAAACAAGTCACACTCTGTGCTCAAAACAAGCAAACAAACAAACAAACAAACACTGGCCAGAATTCTATTTGTTTACTGTGCTGACAGTTGCTTTTTTCCCAGTGTCATGCTCCAGTGCCAAAGGATGGCAAACTTAGGCCCAGTACAGACGGGCCAAATGTGGCATGGTGGTGGCAGTACTAGGGTTAGGGAGTGTGCACCATGCAGACATGACGGATGCTTAGCATCCACACGTCGTGGTGCACTTGTGACATCATGAGTGCACCATTGGTGCGCTCAGGTGTCACAAGTGCTCCAGAAAAAGAACCTGCTTTTTGCCGGCAGGAAACCGCACAGTTTATCTGCTGTGGCTTCCCGCTGGCAGAAAAGGAGGCGCTGGCAGACTGCCATTTTTGGGTGGTCTGTATCCCGCCATAGTTTGCCAGCCCTGAGCAGTCTGTTTCTCCAGTACCTTATTTCCTCCATGGATGCTGTAATGGTGGCTTTTTTCTCCACCACCTTTGATGAAAGCATCAGTTCCATCCACTCTCCTCATGTCTATTTCAGCATCCTATCAATACGCACAACAACGAATGAGCTTCAGCATGGCCCAGGACTTATCCTTCCTCTACTATGTAGTGAGGCTGCATCCCAGTAACTTTCATCAGTCTAATTAAAAAGTTACTACCATAAAAGCAATTATATTTTCCATCCTTTAGTTACAATGATAGTGTGCTCCAGTTATTCCTGGAATTTTTTTTTTACTAACTAGTTATGATTTGTGAATGAATAACTACTTCTAAGTCAAGCTCTGGAAATAGTCATGGTATTTGAGCTGCACCACTCAAACAGTCCAGTATCAATGACGTACCTTATGCAGTACTGTTTAATTATGTGAAAAAGCAATTTCCTGTTATTTTTAATTGATCGTAAAACTATAATGGTTTGTCTTCTAAATAAAGTAAAATAGAAACCTCATTAGGCTTTCAAGTGCATGAGATTAGTACTTACAAAATTAAAATGTAACATATCACAGGAGATGGCATGTAACATTTCACATACACCAGTCTTTGTCCCACCCCAACTGAAATTCAAATATGTAAATAAATGATGCTGTTTAAAAACAAGAGCTGTAGGTTAATACATGTTCTACTTGAAAACTGGATCAAGATCTTCATAGTTGCTTTAATCTACCAGTTCACCTTTACAAATATATTTAGAACATCTAGGTTTAAAATGATTTATTGAAGACAAACGCTAGTGTTATCACTGAAGATGTAAATCCTAAACTAATAAAAGCTGAGATTCATGTAAAACAGAAATTAATCTACTCTCAGAACACCCAAAATGTGGGTATTAACAAACTGCTATTCAAATATATATACAGCGAATGTCATCTGATACTTTCATTGATGTGATTTTGGCAACCAAATTTTGTGTCTCATTCCTTGCAATAAGAAAAGAAACCAGAGTGAATTTCCTTAATGGAAACACTTCTGCTATCCCTGCATATAAAATCCTCTTCAGAACCATCCCAAAGTAACACATTCTATTTCTTTTCACTTCAATAATATAGAGTGAACATTTATGTGTTGCCAAAAAAAGAGGATACACTTCACCAATTAGAAGAGAGAGAAAAACCCCCACAGGTTAGCACCTTTGTTACTTTGGTTTCTAAGGGGCTAGACAGATTGGCAGAAAAGGGCAGTGAGACTTCACCCCATTCTGCCCTGGATGGAGACTGCAGCAACCAAATGTCATGACCTCTGGAAGGCGTAAGAAGAACCTGCTCCTGGTGGATTCTTTTTAGGCTGGGCACAGAGTGTCATTGGCATGCTTGCATGTGATGATGACATCCATGCAGTACAGTGCTGTTTGGGCGCTGTGCCGCATGGATGTCATCATCACACGCCCCGTATGGATGGGTGTGCACAATGATGGAGGCCAGGGTGCATGGTTGGGTTGCTGAGCATGTAAAGACTCAGCCCCTGCACACCCCTACTTCAGGCTGAGGCCGGCGCAAAGTCTGTCCAGGCCCTAAATTTCTATCATTATACAGTGAGATATTGAAATTTGTTCACACCTAGAACTTTTCTATTTGTTGTATTTACATTCCCTTGGAAACTTTGTTGTCCCCTTTGCTCTGGCTGCCTAAGCTGCATTTCTAAATGCTCAACTGGAATTTTAAGTTACAGAAATGTTAGAATTTGGGGAATAAAGGAAAAAATAATGTCGGGGGGGGGGGGGGGAGAAAATTCTTATTTGTAGAGTAATCCCCCCATGAAATTCTCCTTCAGTCATTCTTCTCCCCCTCTCGCATAGCTACACCTTTGCAAAACCTCTATGGATAAAGAAAAATATTAACTGTGATTTAATACTTTGTTTGAAGCAATTGTCAAAGGGTAATCAATTGCCTAGTAGACATGGCATTTGGCCTAACTGTCACACCAAACTTCTTGAATATTTTAAATCTGCTCCTTAAAACATAGAATTGATTATTGCTTTTGCCTTTCATGCCCTGTATCCCAAACACTGTCATAGCTTATGTTTCTTTCCTTGATGCTGGCCTGCAGCCACATTTCCCAGTGAAGGCAGCTATGAGGAAGAATAAAACATATGCAAACAGGGATCTACCAAAGAAAAAAATCACCACCAGAATTAATAAAATATACTCTGTATATGCATTATGAAACACATCTGCCTGCAGAGAGAAATGCCAGCTTTAATTTTTACTAAGACTGGAACTTGGAAGAACTGATAGGGAAGGAAAATAAATGCTTTATGGGAAGTGGCCTCCAAGTGCACATAGCTATGATGATCAGAGAGGTGTGGGGACTAGTATCTGGCTGGCTGAAACTGCAGATGGGAAGAAAGGGGATATAGATGATGACAGGTTTATGATCAGGAACACATGGGAGGTACAAAATGAATCCTTCCCTCCCTTCCCCACACACCATGCCACAGAAAAGGAGATAACAAAAAGTGAGACACAGGGAAAAGAAATCAGAAGTTGCACTTTCAGGCCTGTTACAGACTGCCAAAATAAAGCTGTTTTGGGTCTCTTTGGAGGTATGCTATTTAAATGATACATGGGTCTTAGGAGTCCAGAGGTCGCGCCAAAGCCACACCCCATTCCTAAGTACTGGAGTGTTTGGTGAAGCTTCTGGATTCTTAGGATGCATGCATCATTTAAATAGCATGCCTCCAAAGAGACCCGAAGCAGCTTTATTTTGGCAGTCTGTAACAGGCGTTTCCATTTTTTAAAGCTAAGAAACTTGCCAAGAATTTTGGTGGGACACCAGCAAAGAACCATAAATTGTGTTAAACTCCAGTGAGTGACATGTGTGCTCTCTTCATATGCCTATATCTTTGTGACAGCTACAAGAAAAAGACCATTAGCTTCTTTGGCCCCATCCAACTCCCTCTTCAAGAGCAGCCAAGAGAAGGAGGAAGGTGGTTGAGCACATAGGATGGCCTCTTGTCCCCCTACAGTTTGTGAGATAAAGCAAAGGAACTATGGGCCAACACAGATGGCCCAGTAAAGCCAGCTTCTAACCAGCTTGGGGGGGGGTGGCATTTAGACACACCACACACCTCGTGTCACCCAGAAGCCATGCTGGCGATTACACGCTGGCCAGTTTCTGGGTGACTTGAGGGCATGGTGTTCCGATACCACTTGCCCAGATCTGGCAAAAAACAAACAAACAAACAAAAAAAACAGTGCTAGAGGTGAAGGGCCAGCTTTTTTCTGCCAAAATAGGAGCAGACTTTTTCTGCTCCTATTTGGGGTAGAAGCTGGCCGGACTGGAGCCGTGGCATGCGGTTGCCATGGCACCAATCTGGCTCTCTCAGAGGTGGTATGCCCTTCGGGGCCATCTGTTTTGCCCCTGTATCAGCATTAATTTCTGTCCCTCCCTTTCGCCCCCTGTTTCACAAACTGCTGGGGGATAGGAGGCAGTCACCACCCTTCTTCTTCCCTCTCTCTCTACTAAATGGCTAATGGAATGACCCCACAGGATATAGATTATCTCATTGTATTTAAAGTGACTTATCCCTGAAGAGATACAGTTGTGTTTAATTTTGAAACCGTGTGTTATCATATACACCTGCAGCCGGCAAGTGCAACTAATATGCAGCTTGGATCCCAGCCACACTTATCCAGTGGCTTTTTAAAAGGACGAGCATTTGTAAAAAGCTGCAGGATAAGCACGGCTGGGAACTGAGCTGCATACGGGTGGCACTCGCCCAGCCATGGCTGTGTGTGATAACAGCCAGTTTTAAAATTAAACGTAACTGTATCTCATTGGGATAAATCATTTTAAATGCAATGTGATAATCTCCTTGGATGTTTCCAGGAGAGCAGATGTGGAGCTATGCACATGAAGCATGTATGCTCTTCGTCAGCCATCTTGGATCTTGACCCATATGTCCTAGGAATCAAAGTTACTAGCGGAAATTTCATGGAGTTATATCAGAGCTGGAATCTGTGCATCTCATGGGCCACATTGCCATTGGTATGACTGTGAAACACACAACTAAGTTTCATTGATGACAGCACCCTGAGCCTTTTGATCCCACCGCTGCCACCAATTTATGTGATGCACACCCACCACAATCCACTCCTATGATGTCAAGCTGCCACAAAATTATGTAAAGACAACACTCCTTCACCTTATTTCTTTGCCTTAGGATGGCAGTCCTATGGGGTTTTCTGACCCCACCTCTGCCACCCCTGTTTTGCAATGTGAGTAGCGTGGTATGTCCTTCTTGAATCAAACAAATCATACTTTATTTACAAGACAGTTTAACAGTGTTGTTTTTGATATATCTTATATAATGTTACTTTTACTTTGTTATAGTTATCATTGGTTTTATAACTCTTTAGCTAAATCACTAGTTTCTTATAACTAAGATTTACACAGTCCTTCTATTAAGTTCCTCTTTTAAACTTAGTCCTAACAGCCACCAAAACTAGCAATATCCCAAAAGATATCACACTCCAGTCACTCCCTTTTCTAGAGTCCTGGAAGTGTAACGGTAGGGAGCCCTTTTCCACTCAGACTCTACCCCTAACCATCCTTCTCTTTCCCTGGAACCCTCACTCTCAGGATTCCAAGGCCTAACTGCCCCTCTCTGGATGTAGCAAGACCCTCTTGCTCTGAAAACCAAACCCTATCTGAAGTTCTTAACTGTCACAAGGGAACTTTCAATCTCTCCCTGCCAGCATCTCATTGGCTGAGGGCAGCTGGCTCGTGATTGGCTGTCGCTGTTGCTAAGCTAATCCATCTGTTCTCCACAATGACATCCCTCATTGTCTTCCTTCACTGATAATAAATAAGCAATGCATGGAGAATTGTGTCAGTTTGCATCCCTATGGCCACAATTTTCTGTTAAATGCTACACATCACCCACCCACTTTATTTATGTCCATATAGCATTTTTGTGAAATGTGCAGTGACTGATTTTGATAAAATTGTGACTGGAGATAGAAATCTAGGGGAGGGGTGGAAAATGAGACGGGTGCAACCTCTGTATGGAGGTCCAGCCCTTGGTTAAATCAGTGGGTCAAGTTAATTGTGACTACAGGAGGCCTTCAACATTCATGGGGATTAGACCATCTAAGAGAAGGAAACTCTAACCAAACCTACGACCCGAGGACCTCGCTGCCACCGTCCATGCTTGTCAAGTCCTCAGCTGATGAACCTCTGGTTTAAAGGGTGAGGCCAGTTCTGCGCACACTGCACTCCACCAGAAAAATCCATTGCACAGGCTCAAAGGATACATCCAACGTCATCAATGCACTTGTAGAAAGCATGGATGAGTCCTTCCTGAATCTTCATTCATGAAGTAAAGCCAAGAAGAAGAAGGTAGACTCTGCTACAGTAAAAAAAAGAAACAAACAAACAAAAAACCTTTGACTCACTCCAAGGCTGCCTTCACCACATCTCCATCATCTCCACTGCTGGTATCCAAGCCTTCCTGACAAGAAAGGCTACCCAGGTAAGTCTTGTAGTTGTGAATACTTATTTAAAGTTATGAAGATATGAACTTAAAGGGATGGCTATTTCTGGAATCTTTTAAAACTGTTTCAAGAACTGGTGAAGACTGATGAAGACTTCTTGAAATGGTTTTAAAAGATTCCAGAAATAACCATCTCTTCTAGTTCCTTGAAACCAAAGGATTCTAAACCTAATGTTCTATAAAAATTTACTTCCAAGATTCCTTCAAACTGTTGGATCTTCAGAATTAAAGTCCTGTGAAACTCAAAACAAAAATTTCATGAACTTCATATTTTTTTAAAAGGACTTATATTTGAAATATTGGACATGACCTTATTTATATTTCATTGTTCTCTTGATTTTTTTGTTTGTTTGTTTTAGCTATGCCATACCTTACATTATGGTTACTTTAAACAGTTTGCTGGATCATTATTTTCTAGATGGTTTATAGGTTTTATTATTCCACTGGATGTTTAAATTGTATTACTGTAGTAAAAATGTGCAATTTATGAGTTTAGCAAATTTTTGCATTATCCTTAAACAAATTTTCACAAATAACAGACTTTCCTGGGGAATCATAGAATCATAGAGTTGGAAGAGACCGCACGGGCCATCCAGTCCAACCCCCTGCCATGCAGGAAATCCAATCAAAGCATCCCCAATAGATGGCCATCTAGCCTCTGCTTAAAGACCTCCAAGGAAGGAGACTCCACTACACTCCGATGGAGTGTGTTCCACTGTCGAACAACCCTTACTGTCAGGATGTTCTTCCTAATGTTGAGGTGGAATCTCTTTTCCTGTAGCTTGCATCCATTGTTCCAGGTCCTGTTCTCTGGAGCAACAGAAAACAAGCTTGCTCCCTCCTCAATATGACATCCTTTCAAATATTTAAACAGGGCTATCATATCACTTCTTAACCTTCTCTTCTCCAGGCTAAACATCCCCAGCTCCCTGAGTCATTCCTCATAGGACAAGGTTTCCAGACCTTTCACCATTTTAGTCACCCTCTTTTGGACACACTCCAGTTTCTCAATATCCTTTTTGAATTGTGGTGCCCAGAGGGAGGCTTTCTTAGCTTAGAGCCCTTCTGTGTACAAGTATATTGCTCTATATTTACCTTTTGGTTATCCAAGCCTCCCTTCCTGTGCCTCCTAAGACAATGACACTGCTGCAGAAATCAACTGCAGGACAATCCTCCTTCTTTCAAGGAGAGGAACAGAAGGAAGATGACAGAAAGGACATTTTTGCAGCAGTTGTGGCAGGATTGGGGTGCTGATAGTACCATTTTGTTACCCTCCTCTTCTCCTTTTTCCCCATCAACAGCCCCCTCCAGCCCATGGATCATGTGGTCCACAATTGAGGTGGTTTCTCCCCACTGCTTGCCTGCCTGCCCCCTTGCCTGTCTACTTGCTTTCCTTCTCCCTGGCTGGCTTGTTCAGCTTGCCTTTCTCAGGCTGCGTCCCATTCTGGCAGCCCCTCCATCCACTGTCCATCCACTGTCCCTCACTCCATCCACTGCCTCCTCCTTAGCCTCACCAAGGATGCTAAGTTGTGGCTAACTAGAGTGAGAGGGACAGGGGAGAGGGAAGTTGGGAATAAATCAAAGAGGCACTAGTTTTTCCTGCTTGTGATGGATCTACCAACTTGGAGGAAATCTATCATGGTTGTCTTTCTTCCTGCCTCCATTCATTTGAAATACTGGGGACGTCTTCACATTGTTGTGAATTTTTTTAAAAAAAAAATCATTACATCCATTTCTCCTCCTCCCACAGATTCACTGCATGTCCCTCACTGGGAAGAAGAAGAAGAAAGAACAAGAAGCATCCCCTACACTATCTTCTCTGCTTCCCCTTGCCCCTCTCACTCTAGCTGGAAGGGTTGTGGTTGTTCTGCTTAAACCTCATCCTTCCTCCTCTTTGAGGGAGAAAGGCAAAGCAGGGGGGAAGGAGAGATTAATTTAACTCCTTTAAAAAAGTTGCATAGAAATGTAAGGATGTCTCAAGCGTATAAAACAAGCAAAGGAATATTATAACAGTGGTATATAGCCATCAATTGGGGAGGTATGTATATAGTCATGTATATTTGTATTTGTTTAGCAGTATAGGTAAATTTGTTTTTGTCATTGGTATTGGTACATGTATGTTGTACTGAAATGTATAAGATATTTTTGAGGTTGTGTTTAAGTTTAATAAAACGATTTTTTAAAAAAATCTGTGGAAGTAAAACCTGAGAAAGTTGTGGGCCTACTATAATGTAAGTTTCATTGATTCAATGAGTCTGTTCTAATGATGACTAAGGCCCAAAATACATGGGCCAAATAAAGCAGTTTCCAAGCACTTTGGGGGCATTCAGATGACACCACCACCCCTCCCAAAGCAGCTGGAAGCTGCTCCTTTGGACCAGATCAAAAATGAACCAATAAAATCTGGCTCCTGGCAGTGGCCAGCTTGGGACTGCAGCAGGCAGCCGGCTTTGGAAGTGTCCAGTGTGATCACCATGATCTCAGCACGAGCACACCCTGATTGTGGTTGGAGCAGCCTCCAGCTACTCCTGGTGGGCCATCTGCTTCATCCCTTAGTCTGGATCAGAGCCTGGGGGTAACTAGTTAGAAGTAACATTGTTTCCCATAGCTACTCACTTTCTGGGTAATAAAGCCATAGCAAATTTTCATTTTAAAAGCAGTGTAACAAGTAATAATAAAGTAGCCTTATTAGTGAAAAGTAACTTTTCAAGCTCTGGTATGGATTCAACCGACAGCTTTCACAAAATTGAAGAGCAATCATATGGAAAGCTCAGTTCAGATCTGGATACTTCATAACTCAGGCTAATGTTTCTGAGAGAGCAGATATTTATTGAACACTTTGCTTTATCTTTTTATCTAATTATAAGAAAAGAATTCATAGACCCCTTCTTTTCACTGAGGGAATGCATAACACAGACTGGATGGGCTAGCCCTATCTAATACTGGAACCATAGGCCTTCGCTTGCTCTGGGGAATGCTCTGGGGAATGCCCAATGGGAAAATGTGACTCTGTTGTTTATAGTCTGAAGTATTACCACTTAACTACCATTTCAGGGACAGACATCCTGACTATGACACAACACAGAGATCATCCTGTGATGACACCTTTATTGGACCAACTATTGATACAAAATACTTCTCAATAGTTTTGGAAGCTTTACGGGCTTCTTCATCATACTTCATGTATGCTACCATCTCATTTTTCTGCTTAGGTTATGCCAGACCAAATGACCAAAAAAGAAATGGAGAGGCATTGATTAATATTTTCCTTTTGGGTCTTTTTTTACCTGACAAATTACTACACCCCGAAGTTTTTATATCATCAACTACAAAAAGATAAAGGGTCCTCATAGCCTCCCCCCCACAAAAAGCAAGATGGGTTGGGCACTTTGAGCCTTATGCAGAAACATTCCACAAGACAAATCTTCCACTCAGAAATAGGTTCCTCAAGGCTACTTTGACTTTTAAAAAAATCACAGAAGTTTAATCTGGGGAAAAAATGATTTTGTGGACTACAGATTCCATAATCTCCAGCCAAAATGACCACTGAGTCTGCTCGCTGAGAGATTCTGGGAGTAGTCCAAAAGGCAGCATTTCCAAGCTTTGCACAGATGCCCTCAGTCATTTACTCATATCAGCTGAAACCTCCAGCCAGAATAGTTATCAGGCACTCAGTGGGGAATATTTTGTAATGCAAATGGCTTGCTATGGGCTTTCAAATATTACAACCACAGTAACAGATTAACCCCTGAAAAAGTGGAACCCACAGTGGAGTTCAAAAACATAACGGGTTCTTTAAAATACAGAGAGAGAAATTGAGAATATGGAGGTTGGGAGGGATAGAGAGAAAGTGCTCTTCAGTAATAGCACCAATTCCCTGTGTACCAACAGAATTGTTTGTTTCCCTCCTCAGTAACCTTGTATTCCATCTGTAGATCGTTCAACAAAGGGGGGGGGGGGGAGCCAGTTTCCCAACTCTGACTTTGAATGGAGCTTCAGTTAATAACTAACAGGCTATTGGGAAGCAAATTTCAAATGAGACCATCTATTACTGTGAATCTCCTGGGATCTGAATTTATTTTAGCTTGCTGTTATGGTGCCAAAATTCCTTGTGCATCTGAGCTTGGGAGGATGGGTGGCATAATAAAACAAGCTGTGTAGGGCTATGTGGTCAGTGCTTCTGATTCTCTTTCTTTGTATGTGCCATTGAACAATATTCACAAGTGCACTGAATGAATCGATCAGCTCTGGTCAGTTCTCTCTCATAACATCCCATCTCTTTGTAAAGGAAGAATGGACAGTGGGTGCTGCAGCTTAACAACCCTGAAGAGAAGCTAATAGAGAATGAACAAAGAGAGAATGAAACCAATTACACACAAGAAAGAGACTGGAAAATTATGGTGCATTAAAGAGAGTAGAAAATTGCCACACCAGGATTTGCTGTTTGCCACATCTGAGGGTTAAGGATGACTCACAATTTCTCAGGATGCAGCACAGCACTCCAAATTCCAAATGTTACACACATAATCCATATTACATACAGCTAATATGCAGTGGACACTAGTTCAAAGTCAATATGTAGTGGTACAGAAAAGGATAAGTTAATCAGGGGGTTTGCTTTGTGATCATTTGAATTTTAGATTTTTAATTCTTTCTCCAGTTTTCTACATTGCACAAGACGTATAACTTCTTGTTACCTTTACCTTTATGAAAAACTAAAAATAAAAGACAATATTTTTGGTAGCACAAATGTTCCTGCATAAAATCACATCTACCCACATACATAAGAATGTGATGAACAATGATGCATTTTATTATTTTTATTATTAATTCTATCAAATCATTAAATTATGCACTTTTTTACATAAAATAAAAGAACATGTAATTATATGCTATTTTATTGGGGTCTTTGTACTCTTGAGCTTTAGATTTTTTGAATTTGTTGAACTGAATAAAGTCTCAGGTGTGAACTTCACAGGAAGTGATTCTGGGACAGATTGCATAGAAACTGATTCTCAACAAGTACACTGTCACTGTTTCCCAGTGAGCATTCACAGTAATTTTTATACAAATTTTGTTTCAATTTTTTATGTTTCAGAATGGAGCAGATACAAAAGATGATCACTCAAAAAGGCTTCTCCCAACACTATAATACATAGTCTCCTAGGGGTGGGCATAGGTGGTACAGGGATGAATTTTACTAATTTATCTGTTCAAGAGGCAAAAACAGGTAGGTGGTGGAACACATGAGTAGTTGTTCCTGTTGAGTGTATTCTAATACAATATCAAATACAATCCTTATCTAGTAACACAAATGATACCTCACTGGTGTTATAATGACATACAACATGAGGCTTAAAATCAGTTGAGTATACATGGAATTTGTTTTGTCGGGAGAAGGGGAAAATTCCTTTCCTCTCATTCCATTGTACTTGATGGATTTTCACAAGATGTCAGCATTATCCTTTATTGGATCTAGAGCTCATTCTCAGATGGAAATTACTCCATTCAGAATTTTAAAAAGAGGAATAGAGAGGGAAAGGGGAAAGGAATGTAGCGGCACCTTTAAGATTCATTGGTTTTGATTTTAGAATGAGCTTTCATGGATATAAACCATTCAGGACTGTACATTTAAAATGAGTGGTGGTGGCATGGTGGTGGCATAGATTTCCAGGAGTTGTTGGCATATTAAATACTCCTTATGTTACCCAGTAGTTAAAGCTCAGTTGACCAGCTATTGTGGTTTGTGTTCCTGAAAGGAGATTCAATGATGTGTGATATAAAGCTTATACCAACAGGCTGGTATGCTATAGTTATATTACCCAGAAAATAATGTTGCCAGGGTGCTTTCAACTGTCTAAAGAGCTCTTTTGTCCACCATTCTAAAGAAAAAACACACATCTTTTCGGCTGGTTAATGACACTCAGTCCTGCTATGAGCAGTTAGTTTCATGATCATTTTGGCAGTATTTAGAAGCTAGAGTTAAAATAAAAACCAAAATGTCTAAATGATTTCACTGTTTTTTATATGCTTGTTTTTTACATGATTTTTTTTTGGGGGGGGGGAGGATATACTTTATTGTTGTTTGCCTTCAAGTAATTCCAAACATAAATGGACCTGAAGCTCTGATCTCAGCACACAAAGGGATTCCACCTGCTCTGGTAGCCATGGCCTGTGAAAGAGGCCATCAATTTAGGCTCTCAAAAAGTGCCCCCCCCCATCCTCCTCAAGCCCCACCTGAAGGGAGGGGCCACTCAATTTTTGGTGGTCTCCCTTGTGTATCTTTGAAAAGGAGCTAGGATCACTCCCATATTCTGTTCTTCACTCTCCATAGTGTATACATTGTGTTGCTTGATGTAGTCTAGAACAGCATCAGGAATCAGGTATAGGACACTTTGGTCCCTCCTCAGGGCTCTACGGATCTTGGTGGCTGAGATCTCATTGTTGATCCATTCCTCCACCAGAAGAATATTATCCTTGTGACTCCAAAGCATGTTGGAATTATTGATGAATCTCTGAGTATAGTTCCTAGATCGGTTGATGCATATCATACCATAGTTGGTTAGGACAAAAGTTAACAAAATGAAATTCAACATGGAGAAATGTAAGGTACTGCACTTAGGGAAGAAAAATAAAATGCACAGATATAGGATGGGGGACACCTGGTTGAATGAGACTACATGTGAAAGCGATCTGGGAGTCCAAATAGACCACAAGTTGAACATGAGTGAACAGTGCGATGCAGCAGCTAAAAAGGCCAATGCAATTTTAGGCTGCATCAATAAAAGTATAGTGTCTATCAAGAGAAGTAATAGTGCCACTGTATTCTGCTTTGGTCAGGCCCCACCTGGAATATTGTGTCCAGTTCTGGACACCACAATTTAAAAAGGATGTTGAGAAACTGGAGCGTGTCCAAAGGAGGGTGACTAAAATGGTGAAAGGTCTGGAAACCATGTCCTATGAGGAACGACTCAGGGAGCTAGGGATGTTTAGCCTGGAGAAAAGAAGATTAAGAGGTGATATGATAGCCCTGTTTAAATATTTGAAAGGATGTCATATTGAGGAGGGAGCAGCAGCTTGTTTTGCTGCTCCAGAGAACAGGACCAGGAACAATGGATCCAAGCTGCAGGAAAAGAGATTCCACCTCAACATTAGGAAGAACTTCCTGACAGTTAGGGCTGTTCGACAGTGGAAGAAACTCCCTCAGAGTGTAGTAGAGTCTCCTTCCTTGGAGGTCTTTAAGCAGAGGCTAGATGGCCATCTGTCAGGGATGCTTTGATTTGGATTTCCTGCATGGCAGGGGGTTGGACTGGATGACCCGTGTGGTATCTTCCAACTCTATGATTCTATGAAGATTTCTGTGATGTCTTCTGGTTTCCAGAGATTGGAGACTTCGAAAAATTCCAGGACATCCATTCCGCACAGCATCTTCAGTTGAGGGACAGCTTTTGTTTGTGGCTGGTTTCTCTTGACAGAGGGTTGACCTCCTGCTTCCCGCTTCCTCTTCTAGCCCATTTTATTCTGAGGAGTAGCATCGTCAATGGCTAAAGCACAATACAAATTCTTCAGGTTTTGCTGGTGATGCCTGAGGACTTTGACGGTCTCCTGCCATTCCTCCTGGCTGCTCTCCCAATTGTCCACATCCACCCAATCAGAGCTCTCTGTTGCAAGGTTTGCCATGGCCACCCGGTGCCTAGCGCTGATCAGGCCTTCCTTCTTATAGGCATCCCCCACAGGTGAAATGATCCCTTTCACTACTTTGTATTTCCCTGTTTCATGCTAGTAATCCCTCGCCAGTTCAAAGAGTCGGAGATGCATGTTGGTGATTGGATTGAAACACCCACATGCAAGAAGAACCACCTCAGTCCTGGTGTCTGAATTCTCCATAGTCTTTTGAGACAAGGGGAGAAACAAGGTCACACAATCTCACACCAAGGCTAGCATATTACTTTCAAAATTGTCACTACTGACAAGGTTCCAGGTGTCACTGAAATCCACAGGCATGGCTAAAGGAAGGAGCTCAAGACAACCAGAAAATACAAAAATGCCTGTGTTTTTCATGATTTTGACCAAGCCATCAAAAGTTCACTTTAATAAGCAGATATCAGTTATTTAAAATCTAACTTCAGCAGATTCAGAAATTTATTTTATTTTATCCTTGGCCCCACTCTTTATCAATGATAAGTATGTAGAGAAGAATGTTCATAAGAGATATATGAAGGTTCCCCTTTATTCTTGTATGTCATCCACTGAGGCTGAGAGACACCAGGCTGGGAAAGTACCTGTCTCCATTAACATCTGCCAGGCTGGGAAGGACCTCTCTCCATTAACATCTGCCAGGACTCAGGACAGAGGCACAGCAACCAGGGCGTGGCATGGAGCAGCACTCTATAAAGCTGCCCCACCCCTAGAAACACAGGCCAGCCACTGAGGCTGAGAGCACCAGGCCAACAACAATGGCTGAGAGATACCAAACCAGCTACTGAGGCTGAGAGACACCAGGCCAGCAACTTAACGCCGGCTCCCCAGCCCTCCAGAAGACTGCTCCAGTCTGAGAGGAATGTTATTATCAGTTAATGCCTGAGGTAGTATTAAGGACCAGTCTTTTGTTGTTATTGTTGTCTTGCATTTTGCATTGTATTGTATTTCTGCTGCCAGGATGGAGTTAGACATTGTCAGTTTTTGCTATTATGATTTGTTGTTATTTTTGTTATTGTTATTTGCTATGTATTCTGGGGATTAATCTTGAGTTGTATTGATTTGATCTGTCAATTGTTATGCAGTTTTTATTATTGTTGTTATTTGCTATGCATTCTTCTTGCTATTTATTATTATTGTAATTTATGTTATTTTTATTCTATTGTTATTGTGATGTATTTTTCTTACTGCTGTAACCCGCCCAGATTCTTTGTGATTGGGCGAGATATAATTTATTATTATTATTATTATTATTATTATTATTATTATTATTATTATTATTATTATTATTATCTGGCATGAAAGAGAAAGGAGAGTTTATTCATCTGATATTAATATAAATATCTTCAGCGGGATACAGACCGCCCCTTTGGGGCAGCCTGCAGGCGCTGCAATCCCTGCCGGATCGGGGCCTGAGCAGCCACAGCAGCAGCCCCCAGAGGCCCTGATCCGCCACTTTTCTAGGCCTCAGGGAAGCAGCAAAACGCCGCTTCCCCCTGGCCTGGAAAGGGGTGTCCTTGGAGCTTCATGCCCCAGGACACCCCAGGGAGCTGCTGCTGGGAGAGAAAGGGGCCACTCGGCCCCTTTCCCCCCAGCTTCATTCCCGCAGCCATTTGGTGGCTGCGGGAACAAGGCAGGCGCTCCCCAGGAAGGAGGAGTTTTAAAAAATAGATAAGCAATTAAATAAAAATATTTATTTATACAATCTAAAAAGCATTTGGATCAAAATACTGAAGATGAAGTGGTAACAAACATCACAGCCATGATTTTTAAAGGCAATTACCACATATAAATTAGGTTGTAAGTAGGAAAAGGTACAATAATGTTGAAGCATCTGCTTGTGAATTTGTGGTGCCAAAATCCCAAACAGTTTCTTTACACAATGGCAGCAATCTGTCATACAACACGGAAGGGCAATTTTCTGTCCATTGTATGGAAGTTGCTTTTTCACCTGGTTGCCTTGATTTTTATGCATATATGCAGCAAGATCTTTCCATTCAAGCAGAGATATTGTGCACATTAGGCTTTGTTTCTACCAGAGGTCTTTGAACATGACAGTTCTCTTACAAGGAGAATTGTAACACTAAATTTGACATTTCCACGACAACACGCCGGAATATCATAGAGAATTCTAACTTTCAATGTCACAAAAGAGTCACTGACATTAAACTAAAAACAATCCTCATCCAGACACAACCATCTTTCACAGAAATAGTGGTGCAAGAGAAATGGAAGCATCTATATTTCTGCACTACAACACACAGGCTATCTCATCAAAAGTATGTCTGGGGTGAATATCCTTTTTTAAGCAGCTTGCTTAGATCATATATCCAGAGGCATAAAATGCTGAAACAACATTCCTATTCCAAGAACAAAGGAAGAGGAAGCATTGTTCTACTTGTTTTTTCCCCGTGACAAAAAGGTAAGTTTTGTTTAATACATCTTTATGCAACCCTTCAATCAAGAAGGACAGGGTTACATAAATAGTTCTCTCACTGACATTTCCTCATGGTAACCCTGTGTGTTGGCTGAGGCTGAGAGATTGACATAAGATCACCCAGTACATTTCATGGTTGAGTGGGAATTTCAGTTACCAGGGAAGACTATTTATCCAGTACTGGCTACTCTGACAGGCAACAGCTCTGCAAGATCTCAGGCTCATGCATTTCACAACCTTTCCTAAATGGATCTTTTATCTAGAAATGCCTGTGACAAAACAAGGCTCTTTCTGCATGCAAACCATGCACTCTAACTAATGAACCATGGTCTGTCCCAGGCAGAGCAGTCCTATGGAGGAGGGACAGGCAAACATTGAGGCAGAGGAACCACCTTTTTCTTTGCTCTGCAGGCTGATGGTACCATTATAGATGGTAAGATGCTAGGGATTTTCTTTTCTTTTAATGTTTTTACTTAGTCTCTTACAGTCGTTTGTTTGCTCATTTTAAAATATTTTTTCATGTCTTGCTTCCACTGGGTGGAAAATGAATTCCACTAGCTCCAAGGCTGGAGTGTTTTATCAAATCATTCTGGGACCACTGTAAGTGATGTGGGAAGGCTTTGGATTCTGTAGATCTCAAAGTCTCTCTTATTATTCTGCAAGCATGCCTCCTTTTTGTCCTCTCTAGGGAAGTAATTATCCATTAAATTAGTTCTCAAAGGATGCAATAGGGAATTTTAACAATTTTCTTCCTACCGTAAGTACTTTGGGACTTGTATAGAAAAAAAATCATTTTCTGCACAGGAATCAGCATTTTATGAAATTTTCTGTACAGAAAATGGCATGGTTGGGAATTTATTGTGTGAAAAACTCATACATTTGTGCAGAAAATGCTGTTTCCTGTCCAGAAAATATCATTTTCTGCAACAAAAAAAATGTGAATTTTGCACAGAGTTAGTGCTGAACTGAACAGAATAGTGTGTCAGTCATGTTGGGTGTAGAAAATTAACTTCTATAGAACTGCTCATGTCTGACAAGGCCAGGACATGTAGCTAAATGTCCTTGAGACCACACACCATGATGTGGATTCTGCTCTACACCTCTTTGTGCATGACTCACAGGATGAGACAATGGCTTATGTCATGGAGTAATTGCACCAGCCAAAGGTATATAAGGCTGTGTCTTATTGTGAACAATGTCGGTTACAAGTTGTGGGTAACAGTAGTAGGTGATAGTGGTTACTAGTAGTTGGTCAATTGTTGTGTGACTAACTGTGATGGAGCTATTGTTAGTCATAGAGGAGTTCCATTAGTGATTTCCAATTGACCAAATCAAATACTTTTTCTAAATCAAAAAAGAACAATCCCAGTTTTTTAAATCATTATATTGTTTATAATATTCAATAATGTTTAAAACATATCTCAAGTTATCTTTTATCCACCACCCAGGTTAAAAAAAACCCTTTGATCTTTGTTTTCGTTCTGCTGGGAAGATTCTGCTTCAGGCAAAGAGGACTAGACTTTTGGCAGTGACCCAGCGCTCCTTTTCAACAGTTGCTCCGAGACTCTGGAACGACCTGCCGGATGAGATCTGTCAGATTACCACCTTGGAAACCTTTAAGAAAGCTATTAAGATGGATCTCTTCCGGCAGGCCTTTCCAGACTAAGTCCACCTCTATTTTCCTGCCTCCCCCTCTTCCACTTCTCTCCCCTTTTCTCCATCCCTTTTTCCAACCTATCTGGTCCCCGCTATAGATTTCTTTTTTACAAATCTTCCATTGAATTTAACTGTGATTTTATACTACTGTTTTAATATCTGTTTGGTTTAATCTCTTTTTAGTATTACTATGTTTTTATACTGGGGGGAGGGATAGGGGTTTTAGAATTTTAACTGTATCCTCTTTTATTGTTGTAATCTGCTTGGATTCCAAGTGATTAAGCGGAATAATAATAATAATAATAATTTCACTTAGACATAATTTTAGTCTATTATCCGATATTTTTGTCAAAAAATTATAATCAATATTAAGTAATGATATTGGATGGTAATTGGAAGGATCTTCTAGATGTTTGTTTTCTTTTGGAATTAAAGTTATACCTGCTTCTTTCCAAGATTCCCGTACTTCTTTCCTTGCACTCTTTTACATTAATTGCAATGGGGTACATAATTCGTTCTTGAATGTTTTATAATATATTGCTGGGAATCCATCAGGCCCTGGAGACTTACCTTCCTTACTTTGGCTTTATGGCCTCTAAAATTTCTGCTTCCAGTCTCTTTTTCTGAGTTTCCTCCAATTTCACAGTTTCGTTTTTATCTAAGTATTCATCGAACTTTGTTTTATTAATGGGATGTTCTGCATATAATCTCTTATAAAAATTCTGAAATACTTCCTTAATCTTTTCATGTTGTATAAAGATCTTGTCTATCTTAATTATCTGCCTATTTTCCTCTCTTTTCTTAAATTATTATTATTATTATTATTATTATTATTATTATTATTATTATTTATATTCCACTTAATCACTTGGAATCCAAGCGGATTACAACAATAAAAACAAGATACAGTTAAAAATTTCTAGAAACCCCTATCCCTCCCTCCCAGTATAAAACATAGTAATACTGAAAGGAGATTAAACCAGAAAGACATTAAAACAATAATATAAAATAGCAGTTAAAAGCACTAGATGATTTATAGGAATTTTTAGGGACTTATATCCATATGTAGTTACACTGTTCCAAAATTACTCACTTTTGGCATGATGTGATCAACCAAATTGCTTCAATTACAAAACAAAAAATATTTTTTTTGCCCAGCTCTTTTGTTATTTTCAATATATATAAAAGGTAATAATTTTTTTAAAAATAAAAAGTTGATATCTTTTTTGCTGACAGCAGCTCATCTAGAAGTGGCTAATAATTGGAAAACAGGTCTTGTATTCCTAGATAGCTGGTGGAAAAGAGTTTGGGATCAATGACTTATGGAGAAATTAACATATAACATGAAATATAACTCAAAACAACAAAAGCAACCTGTTCAGGAAAAAATGGTCTCCTCTTATAGATTATATTAATACAAATTTTACATCCGTTTCTCCTCCATCTAGCCACTGTTCTTTATGATCAGATTTATTTTAAATTAATTGAATTGTGTAAAACTTTAATAAGGAAAGTTTTTTTAAATGACATGAAACTTTTTTATACCATTGTTTTATGATTGCAAGATTTTGTATGATATATTTTGAATAAAGTTTTTAAAAAAATCTGTATCCCCCTCTATTACCAGATCTTTTTTGAAGCTTTTTTGCACAATTAGATCTCTTGTTTGTTTTCTAACACAGTACACGACTATGTCCCATAGTAGATTGTTAGTTTTCGCTACTCTCCCATTTACATTGTTATTTAAAAAACCTCTTATTTGGCCCACATTAATTTAATTTACCACTGGGTGCTGCCTTTTCCTTAATTCTGTCTTTCTCTGCCTGGCCTTTCCAGATTTTTTCAAATTCTAGAGACTAAACAAAGCTTACTTGTGTAATCAAATTCCCCTTATCTGTCTCTGTTTACTTTTTCAAGGTCACTTTTTTCACTCTGTTCTATTTCAGTTCCAAGTTGATTAATATATCATAAAAACATAGACTAATAATACAGTTCCTTTTAACTATGTCCCTTAAACTTAAATATTAAATCCAATAAGATTAATCAATTCCACCCCTCATCCTGTTGGTCAAATATCATTCAATTAATTCAATTAATCAAATTATTCAAATTGATCAAATTAATCAACTAAACTAATTATTCAAGTCAATCAAATTCATCAGATCAAATTAATTAGAACACTTATTCCTTACTTTCAGTATAGAATATCAATAACAGATCAGAAGATAAGACAGAAAATAACCACTATCACCTCTAAATCAAATATTAAATATCAAATAGGAAATATTAATTGAGAGAGATTATGAATATAAATACCGAACAAATTAATTATGAGATACAATTAATCAATAAGCTCACAGTAAACTAGTCTTGTTGCAAATTAATTAGGTGGCAGCTCTGTTGTTATTTTAATTTGACTAAGTTTTCTTTCCTTATATCTGGTTCCATCTTCTTGGAATACTCTATAGGTAATTTATAGTTGCATATGTAGCCTTTTCAAATCCATAGACCTAGCTCTTCTCTTATTTTTAATTGGATTTTTTAAATAGCATGCTGTGTTTGATAAATCCTGGTTCTTCTTAGTATCAGGTTTTCTTTAATTCCAGTCGATATACTCTTTAAATTGTCAAATTTCCAATTCTTTCCACTAATTTTTTTAATTTGTGCTTTTTAATTTATAGTTCATAATCCACCTCTTAGCCCATATAAAACTGCCATTTCAAAATTTATTTCGTCCATTTTTCTCTCTAATGTCACTTTCAGTTTAATGTCTTCTCTCACTGTCTCCAAAATAAACCTTTCTTCTTGTTGTTTGCCTTTTGGACACACTGGGAGTACATCAGGTACGATTGTGGGCCCCTCTGATTCCTCTTTATCAGGGGGACAAATTTCTTCTGCCTTAAAATCTTCAAGGCAGAAGTGATCCCTGCAACAAGTGATCACCACTCAGTGCTTTCTGCAGTGGTGACCATCGAAACCTCCATTACCACTGGTAACTATCCTTTGGCCTCTCTGAATCAGTGTTCTAACATAAAGATATGGACATTTGCACACCTTTGGTGGGATTGGAAAAGAGTTTCAGTGGTTTTGACATTCTTGCTCATGCTTGCACTTCCTGAGATTCATTGTTACAGAAAGCTCTTTTTGTCTCAAAATTCACCCATATACAAGGTGACTAGTACATTATTGAATCAGGTACAAATTTTGAAAATGAAAATACTCAAAAAAGGATATGTTTGAGAAATATGCACCAATACTCCCTAATTAATAGGGGGAAATCTACATTAAAAGATATGCTTTAGTAAAGGGACATAAATAAATGTCATAAATAAATGTAAATAAATTAATGAAAAGACAGAGGGAAGCATCCAAATTTTCTTGTAGTAAAGAATAAACAAATATTGTGTAACCTAAAATGAGCTAAATCACTCTACATGCATACTATACAGTGGATGTCTTCTACCAGCAAAGCAAGCTGGAGCACAATAGATGATGGAGATGTTCTGAACACAAAGACTGGGCTTTTCTGATCACTATTCCCTTCTGGAAAGAAATAGTGAGATGTATCAATTTTGTACGTAAAATACACTGGGCTTTTTGAATATGAGTTGCTACTAGGACATCTGCCTTTCATATGGAGCAAGGGAAGAGGACATAGACTGGATTTAATAAAAATCTAGTGGTCAAGCATATTATCTTGCAAAAATAGAAATTTACAACCATGCCACATATAGAACACTGGACAGTAGGCTTATTGGAGTTTTCTATGACAGAGAAAATGATTTAAATGTACATGCTATGTTTCATAGAAGGAAAAAAGTACCAAAATATATAGTCCAGCTTTTTAGAAGTACTTTTAGAATGCAATGATGTTGAGCATTCTAAATGCATCTCATTTACTATTATGGTTCCTTCTTCATCCCCACTATGTGATTGTCCACTTTGTATGTGTATACCTGTTGCACTGATGCCTTATCTGTGCTTAAACGTGTGTGAAACAATAATGCATTATAGAATTATTTGTAGTTAGTGTTTTATATGTGGGATCATTGTGCACAAGGGTCATATTTTGGAAGTGTGGGTGATCTGGGTCCAGTGACATCACTTGGGTTGGTGTTACCCAATTCAGTAACAGATGCTTCCTCCTCCCATCCATCCACCAGCCAGGCTACCTCAGCCAGGCCAAGGTTACTCAACAGAGTAGAAGATGTGGTGACAGCCACTGTGTGCTTACAAGGATCCCCACCCCAGCCCAAACCAGCCCTTTCTTCACAGCCCTGCTTTTCCTCCACAGTGGCAGTGGAGGCAATGGTACAGTTGGTGACAGCAACCACTCTACCACTGCACCCAGTCAAGCCTCATAGTGACACTGCTGCTAACTGGCCATTGAGGCCACCACACTATCAGGGCCTTTTTTTCATGGGCCAGTGGCATCACTAGGGTTTTCTTCATGGGCCAATGGCATCACTGTGCCCTGGCCTGACTCATGCCTCTCCATCCTCTGTTTCCATGGTGGCAGTGGCATCTTCATAAAGGTGCTCCTGCTCCAGTCCAGGTGAGCTGGGAAACTGAACATGCTTCCCAGAGGTGCCCCATCACTGTTGCCACCTTGCCTGCTAAAGGAGGAAGAGGAGGAGAAGGAGGCCCCTTGCATCACCTTAGCTACCCCTCTAGACTTGAGGCACCCACCTCTGGTCTGCCTGAATTTTACTCTGACAGCTTAGGGGAAATGTAAGCAGTCACCAGGGGAGAAAGACAGGGAAGAAAAGAGTACTTGGAGGGAAATTCAGCCACTCTGCCTCCAGTTTTCCTTAAAGTGTTCTCCCCCCCCCCTTTCTCCTTCCACCTTCCTCCAGTTTTCCTCCAAGTGCTCTTCCCTCTGGTTTTTCCCTCTTGCCTTCCTCTGATTTCCATCCATGCTTGGAAGAAAACTCAGCCCCATCCACCAGGCAGGCTGAGTTTTCCTCCAAGTGCTGGGGAAAACTGGAGAAAGACAATGGGGAAACCCAGTCCACCAGGTTGGGTGGGTTGGGTTTCCTTCCAGGAGCAGAGGAAAATCAGAGGAATGAGGGGAGAAGAGCACTTGAACTGCTGTCCAAGCACTCTCACCACCCATCTTCCTTTGATTTTAGAGGCTTTCCTCTGAGCAATTTTCTCTCCCCCCTCCCCAGTTTCCCTGGTTTCCCTCAGGTGGGTTTCCTCAGCTGGGCAGCTGAGTGAGGCATCAGGGAGGGCAGGCCAATCTGCTACTGCCATCCAGCAGCCTTTTCTGGGTCCGGACAGATGGGAAGGTGAGGCAGCAGTAAGGAAAGGAGGGCAGGACCTCCTTCTCTTCCATACTCTCCCTCCATTTATTTTGCAGAAGCACTTGGCTGGCAGTGGAGGGATGGAGGATTGGGACCCATCACCAGTGACCAGTGACCAGTGACCCCCCCCCCCCCAACCAAGTGTTCACCAATCTCTGAGCTGTCACCCAGTGAGGTCCACACCACTTGTACCCCATAGTGATGCCCCTATCTGGGGCTGACAATAAATTGTCTCTATAATATCAAACCCCAACAAAAAACCTGAAGCAGGGAGGAATGGAAATGAAAATCATATTTGGAGAAACAGGGAAAAGAAAATGAGTTTTTTCACACCTATAGTAGGAGGCTAGAAGTAGGAGGCCTTCCTTAACTAGAAGGAAATTAGGGTGGGAGGGGAATCCTGTGTTCCCTCCAGGATACCCTTCAAGAGATGAAAAAATTGTTCTCCAAATCCATTTTACCATTATAAATTTTAACTCATGTGGTGGAGGAAGTGAAAGATCCCATCTGCCCCCCCCCCCCAAGTTATGAGGGATAAACATTGGCACATAACTCCCTGGATAGCAACTGATTTTAGATTGTTATGAACCAGCCAACAGTTTGTAACCTGTAAATTGTGGGGAGTATTGAAAATTATAGTTTAGCCTTAAATACCCTTTCTGTTCTCTTTCCCAGATTTACCATCTCAAAGACATAAGTAACTCTGGGAGTGTCAAGCTACCACAATAATGCCCACCTAGCCAAAGTGTTATTGTTTATGATGCCTTGGTGCCACAGCTCTGCAGTATATAAATAGTTGAATTTCCTGAGAAAAAAATATCCTGTGGATTTTGTTGATATCTGCAACAGTTATAAACCTTCGACACATCCCCGAGAAGTGGTAATAAAATAAAGCTATTTATTTAAAGATACATTTTACAGGCTAAACAAATGCAAAAACACATTTATGTGTTTGCTGGAGTAGATTTTCAAGAACTTTCTATTTTCTTTTCAGTTAAGGTTTTCTTCATGTTTTGAAAGATGGGGCTGTATGGTCTGATTTTAGACTAAATGGCAGTATCTGAATCATTCTTGGGATGAAATGGATTAAGACAACAGAATCAGGTTTTGAGGCTCCCACACACTGTTTTCAGTAAACCATCATGATCAAATCACCAACAAATTAACAACTAAGAAGAGTTAAGTAGTAGTGGTTGGTGGTTCTCATGTCACAGGGACATTGAACTGCTCTGAGTTGTAATCCAGACTTAAAAGAAATTCTGTAAAGTGTTCAACTCTTATCTTCAAAATAGGTTCAGCACCATGCACAGCTTCTTTATCATTCAGTCTTAAATTCAAAGTGGATTTGCTAAACAACTGTCCTGAGAGCTGCCATCCACTACCAACTTGTAGTGCAATCCTGTCCATATTTTTGGAAATAAATTAACTTTATTCAGGTTTGCCTTAGGGCTGTTGTAAGTAAAAAAAAAAATGGCTTGGAGACACATAAAACAACATTCAGGGGGACTTCCTTCCAGGTTCAAGGGAAAGTACTTTTTCTTCCCAACTGTGTCATCACAACAAACATTTCTCTGAGGTAAATGAGTCTGAGAGAATGTGGATCATCAAAGTTAAGTTTCATAGCTCAGTGGGGGGGGGGGGAGGCAAAGCTTTTGAAAAAAGAATAAACAGTTGACCATGATAACAGCATATGGCATGTGTCTACTTTCTATTTGCTACCATACAAAGGAGAAATAGAGGCACGCTGGAGGTGGGATGCAGCCTACAAGGGAAAAGGGGGTCTTGGGGGGAACTGACTGTCCTCTCTCCCAGTTGTGCACCACTGATCTGTACCATCTGCATGTGAAAAGCTCTCAGTCTCAATTTTGTTGTATTTCTCCAAATCTCACTTATATATTCTTTTCTCCCTTGTTCTGAGGTTGTAACCAGAATCCACATGGTGTATTATGTTAGTAGCTGCACTTTTCGGCAGAAGCACACAGTGATCATAAATGAAAGCAGACAAAATCAGTCAGTACCAAACAACCTATTTCTTCGCATTTTCATTTCCTTCACAGCTGCATCAACACCAGTGCAGCTAGAGTGGCATAGCTTACCAGCATGCTTTTGGCCTTTGTTTTCACTTCCCATACAGAAATTAATGCACATATCTGGATGCACTTTTCTTATTCATTTTAAAAAGCACTTTGATTTATGTATTTAAAGGCCACTGTCTAGTGTATCTTTACCCATTTTCAAAGAAACACATTTTAAGTGTGAACATTTAACTTCTGGATAATTTGAAAAAGAAAAAGAAAATAATCTGACATCCCTAGTTTTCTTTTGACACCAGAACACTGAAAGATATACATGTGCTTTCTTTAATAGACTGTCACACCATGGATAGGATAGGCTCATTATCTTAGTTACTTGTCTTTTTTTTTCTGTCCCTGCCTGTAGATGACATTTTTACATGCTAATATAAACATGTTGTTACTGTAAATTGCCTTGAAAGAATTTGTCTCCTAAAATGTGGGATATAAATAACTAATAATTAAATCTGTAACATTGAAAGAGTCTGTGTCTGTATTCACCATAGCCCAAGACACCTTAAATTTGGTATGGAGATACTAGGGAAGTGAACATCAGGGTTATGTTAATGCAATTCTGTCTGTGGATTGCAGAGCCATCTTCAGTCACTAGATGTTAGACCTCCCTAACCTTCCCTGGATAAAGTTGGATTCAGGGCTGGGGTATTCCTTTCTTCAGAGGGCTTGTAAAAAGTTCCTTGCAATGATTTCCCTTGGAAGAACCCTGAACTCTTCAAATACTTGAGAGACAGACTGAGAGAAAAAGAAATTTCTGCTACCCAGTGAATGGGAAATAAAGGTTGTATTTATACTGTAGAAATAATGCAGTTTCATGCCACTTTAACTGCCATGACTCCATACTACAGAATCCTGGATTCTGTAGTTTTGTGAGGTATCAGCACTCTTTGGGAGAGAAGGATAAAGACTTTGTAAAACTACAAATGTCAAAATGTCAAAAAGTGCATTCTTTCTACAGAGTGAACGCACCCAATGATTCAGCAGAGAGACAGGCTGAACAAGCAGGAGGGGGAAGAAGTACCAGAAAGAAAGAAAGGAAGAAAGGAAGGAAGAAAGGAAGGAAGGAAGGAGCCAGGAGAGAAGAGAAAGAGTATCAAAGTGAGTTTCTAACACTTGTGAAGCTAGCTATTTCTGTTAGTTTTTATATATAAAACAATATAAACACGTTTAAGTAATTTATACATATCATTTTTAAGCAAACCCCCATTCTTAATTCAAGTGTGGTAACAGGAGTACACTGTTTATATGGTAACTAAGAAATAGAAGACTCGTTAAATTTTATTTGACAACATGTTTATAAGCACTAAAATTAAGGAGCTCCTCAGAAAATGTTCCACATTTTAATTATCAGCTTTAAAAAGTTGCACATAAAAGAAAGCAAAACACTTGCCATTGTATTGTAGAAAGGTAGGTGAAGTTGGGAGTAAAGACTGCTATTTAAAACCTATTTATCCTATGATGCCAAGCAGTTAAAAAAAACAACAACCCATGTATCATTTAATTCCAAAGAAGTTGTGACATGAAAAATTAGGATGGCACTTGAAAATATCTGAGTTTTTATGTGAAGCCAACCAGCTGTGCAAAATCCATTGCAAACAAGCATCTTATTAGCTTCAGATTTAGGACTAGGCAATAAATTTCAGGTAACTGAAGATTATGTTCAAGAGAAAATGGCTCCAATCCAGAATTCTTTGTGTAATGCAGTGTGGTACATGCAATATATTGACTGTATGTTATGCATCACATGGTAAGTTACCACACATAACTAAGATCTAAGCTCTACCTGATCAGGCTTTGAGGTTGGTGTAAGAGGGAACCTTGAATCTGACTCCAAGGCAGGGGAAGGACTAGATCTCAGAGTCAGAACACAATTTTTTTTTATGCAGAAGGTCTTCAGTTCAACCTGGCACATTTCTAGTCGAAAAGGTTAGGCAGGAGATGATGTGAACTGCTTCTGCAGTCTAGTAAGAGTAAACAATAGCATGACACAAATAGCATGACACATGGACTAATAATCTGATCCACTATCAGGTAATTTCCTGTGTTTCTAGTACATGATCAGCACTATCAAAAGAATCATTTTCACCATTTACAGGGAGTGGAGAAGCATTCTTTATTGAGCTATGCAATGGATATTACACACTTCTCTATTTCAATACCTTTAGTACACATGGAACTCACCAGAGTTCTGTATTCCATACTTGGTTTGCACCAATTCTGCAAATATAATAGAACATCTAAATTGTTATGTAAACCAAGCATTTCATTAGTCAATCATTTCCCATCAGATGATGATAAACTTAAAAGTCCTTGATATCTTGTTTGTTTGTTTGTATCCCAGCTTTGTCCCAAGGGACCAAAGAGGCTATTATCAATTGTTTCTGATTAATTTCTAGTGACCCAAGTCTCAATTTAGCATTGCCTGCCTAATGTTTTGAGCACCGGATTACAACACTGGGGTGCAAAACTCTGAACCCAAATATCCCAAGCACAGATTTGCCCTATTACAATGGCTCTATAGAAAAATCAGTATTTTCTCACCTATTAGTTAACATTCCAAATCTAAATTTAATATAGTTGTGGAGCCCTGACTAGAAACAAGAATGCCTTTATTCTCCTGTCACATTACCAACATAAGGGCAAAACATGCTCAGAGAAGCAACAGGGGTTTCAGACATGTCCTTGATGTTATGTAATGTTTGTTCTGCCTGTTGTATCACCATCATTTGCATGGTTGTCCGAGGTGGGAAAGTCTTTGTGAGTGAACTTCTTTGCACTGAGGCTTCCCAGAATGATGTAGCCATGTACAATCAGGCATCCAGAAACATAAGAATTCTTTCATGTAAAGAGGTGTTTATGTGAAGGCCATATAGAGCAGATCAGATATCTACATCAATGGACTGTAGAGACAGAACTGGAATGATGCCAGTTGTGTGATTAAAGGGGTGCATATATGCACACGCATGCACACACACACACACATGCATGAAAGTGGTTTGTCCTCACATGAGTAAGGCCTTTTCTGTGAAACAAAGGTAGTGAATTTGCTCTGATTTGTACAGTATTCCTCCACATGTATCCCCCACATTCACAGGGGATACATTTCAAGACTTGCCATAGGTAATGAAAGCTAGCTATTTCTGCTAGTTTTGATACATAAAACAGTAAACCCTATATTTATCTGAGAAATAGACGATAAAGTCATGCTGGAGGACTTCTAGATGCCTGGAGAGAGTTTGTTTTTTGGTGGGGTATTTTTGGACATGAGAAAGTTAAACCCCAGATACTGGTTCTGCAGATGGGGAGGTTGTACTGTAGTGTAGTCTGTAGTGTAGTTATCCAAGTTTCTGAATGTTATTTCTCAAATAGGAGCAGCACTTTGGATAGACTCTTTACAGTGCAGATTAAAAAACTGGAAACATCAGCTGTCATTAAAAGAGCCCAACTGAGAACTATGCATAGAATATGGAGAGGTTAGCAAGAAACAGGAAATGTCATTGCATCTGTTACTTCAGAGCATTACAGGACTAACATCTGGGACTGTTTTTAGCCAGAGATCCTCTTCTGCTTAACAAATACTGGCGGGTTACAGACCGCCTCTTTGAGGCGGGCTGCACCTGCCCCTTTCCCCGCCGGATTGGGGCCTGAGCTGCCAGAGCTGCAGCCGCTGAGACCCCGATCTGCCGCTTTTCAGGCTGTGGGGAAGCAGCAAAACGCTGCTTCCCTGCAGCCTGAAAAGGGGTGTCCTTGGGGCTTCAAGCCCCAAGGACACCCCGCGGCAGCGGGGAGGGGGAGAAAGGGGCCGCTTGGCCCCTTTCTCCTTTGCTTCGCTGGGTGCAGCCATCTGAAGGCTGCGCCCAGCAAAGCAAAGTGGTGCCGCGGACCAGGAAGGAGCTCCGAAACGGAGCTCCTTCGTGGTCCGCAGAAAGGGCGCCCTAGGCGCCCTGCCGCGGATTGAGGACGTCACGTCCTCGCTGCCCTGTCTAGAGGCGGTGCGGCCGTAACCCTAGTGCGTGCTCGTCACGCACTAAAGTGCTGGTCTGTAACCGGCCACGGTTTCTTTTATACTGGTGCTTGTTAACAGTTTCTTGAAATAAACCAGCTTTGCTTTAGATTTAGCAATTCTTCCTGCTGTGCAGAGCACATGGTGGTCTTCAAGGCCCCCACTGAGAAACTTAAATGGTAAGAAACAGCCTTGGCTTCTGTCTCAGAGTTTTTTTACTTGGCATTAGAGCTCCAAACCATGGGAACCCAAGGGGAGGGGGGTTTCTGTACACATCTGCCATATCACCATCTTGTTGAATTTTAAAGATATAGCTGTGTTAGTCTGTAGAATCAGTATGTAGAGAAATCTTCTAGCATCTTTGAGACTAACTGAAAGAAATAAGTATTTTGTGGGTTTTTTGGGCTATGAGGCCATGTTCTAGAAGAGTTTATTTCTGACGTTTTGCCATCAGCTGTGGCTGGCATCCCCCCCCCCCAAAAAAAAACCACCACAAAAAACTATGGATGCCAGCCATGAAAGCCTTCGACTTCACATTGAAAGAAAGAAGTTGGCAGCATGAGTTTTCGTAGACTTCAATCCACTTCCTCAGATGACCACCAAAAGCAACTAAGAAAGTGGACTGAATTCTATGAAAGCTCATGCTGCCAACTTCCTTCTTTCAGTTAGTATCAAAGATGCTACAAGATCTCTCTACATATTTCTTGAACCTTGTCTTTGAGCAATTTAAAGAAAAGACAAATGAGAGGTCTTTCCCATGAGTACCTTAGAGAATAATTTTTTAATTTTTTAGATTAATTTTTAAATTCATTTTTAACACAATCAAATTTACACTTAATATTCAGTCAAATATAAACTGGAGGGAGTGAAGAAGAGGAGGAAATAGAGGAGGAGGAGAAAAGAGGGAGGGGGGGAAGCAAGAAAGGAAAAAGTAAAAAAGACGTAAAGCTCTGATCCCAGTCCTGACTGTAATGAAAAGAAATGGCTTAGAGGCAGTACAGACTGGCACTTTGTGCTGGTCTGACTGCGTACTAGGGCTGAGCATCCAGTCTCATAATGACTGTCCCCAGAGACTTCACATAGATGTTATAACCAAGCTGGCACCCTCTAGCACTCCACAACACATCTTGCAAGATGCCAAGTCACAGTCATCCTTGCGCTACTTTCTGTAACGAGATCTGTAAGTAGTCGTGGAAGTACTGCAAAACAGCTCTCCCAATTCTCAGATCATTGAGACAAAACAAAAACAGCTTCATTTCTGTACTGCTTCATATTGAACTAACAGTGTCTAAGCGGTTTACAACTGTAAGCTAATTGCCCTTAACAAGCTGGGTATTTATTTTAGTGATCTTGGAAGGATGCAAGCCTGAGTCAAGCTTGGGCCCTTTTGCTGGTATTGAACTCACAACCTTGTGGTTTTGAGTGAGTGGCTGCAGTACAGGCATTTAACCACTGCGCAACCAGGGCTCCTGAAGAATACCAACGCAGAATGCCAAATATCAGCTGTAACCTCAGGCTAGAGATGGATAAATCAGGATTAACAGAGCCTCCGCCTACCTATCAGCCACAGGAGGTCATCTTTCAAAGTAAGCAAAACCAAACTTGAACCTGTACTGCAATGAATCAAGATACTATTTCTTCTCCAAAAAGACCTGCAGCAATCTCACTGTCAGGCATTGTTCCCCCCAAAGGGGGTATTAGGGAGCATTCGTATATGTGTGTTTAATATTAAACAGATGTCATATATCATCAAGTAAAAAGATTAAGACCTATTTCTTCCAGTTCACATTGCAAGTGCAACTTCATATGGCTGAAGCCCTTCTGTAAAATAAATAAATGAATCCCTACACACATCCTATAAATGAATTCCTACAGCATCCTACAGCATCCTATGCAGAATATGATATGATACAGACCAGACACACAATTACTTTCTCTCTGAAATTTAGATCAAAGTATGGTATTAATTCAGATAATCCATCTTTGTGTCATTGGCAAAAAAAATTGCTTTGTTTTTGGGAGTATTCCTCCTGCATTTAATGCCTCTGGATATATGAGCTAAACAAATAGCTTAAAGAAAGCTACACAAACCTTTATTATGTTTACCAGATTTTTCTAATGAACACCCTGTTACCTTTGCCACTACTTTGCTTTGGTCCCAATGGGAAGGGGTTGATTCAGGAGTAAGACAGGTTCCAGTGCAGAGACTACATTGAAAATATCTCTTCTCCCTAGTGCTATCTGTTTGCTTCTAGCAGTGGATCATATTCCAAGCTGCTCTGGTATGTTCCGAGGTTCAGCAAGTTAATATTTCAGATGCCTTATAGCAGTGAGATCTAATTTCCTGGCCCCACAGTGGGTTTACAGCATGTCAAAGCAGTTCTCATTTATTCCAGTTGAACTGAATATGATCCTCAAGGGATTCTGCACCAGTGGAGGATTGCCAGAGTGTAATGCTACTCTGTTTGCACCTTCTTTGCAATCTCTGACATGCTACATATTCTGGGTCTGGGGAATTGATGATGTACTAATATGCCAACAGTGCTTTGTTAGGAGAAGTGAAACACTGAAGAAGTTTTAACAAGGCTTATTTAATGTGATTGAAACTCACAAAGAAGGAGTTAGCAGACTGCAATGCATCGGAAATGATGGTGTTTCAAGGAAAGGAAGAAATCAACAATGTTATTATTGTAAAGCAGCCAGAGAACCTATGCAGCAGACCTGTCGTATAACTTGGATGGAAGTTGGGGTAATTCATTCATGGTGCTTCATAATGGCATCCAGTGAACATAATCTTCTACATTCCTATGTAAACTTCCAGAAGGGAGCTAGGGGAAGGAGGCACTATAAGTCATTTAAGTGTTTAAGTCATTTAGAGTAACTGCCTGGTTCCTTTTCATGTGCCTACTCAAGTTGCATAAGAGGTTGTACTCAAGGAGTAATAATCTTTAATAATCTTATAAAATACTTGGGTTCTCTCATTTTGAGTGGAATAAGTCTGGTATTAGAGAGTTCTTTGATATTTAGTTATGTACTTATTCTTTTAAACTATTTACCCATGTTTTGGAACTTTACTTAACATGTGGTCAGCAGAAATTAATCTTTCATGCCTTCCTAACTGTTACAAGACTGACCACATTACCATACTACATACTTATAGTGCTGCTACTCCACTTTTACTGCTCTGGCTGCCTCCTGTTGCATTCTGAAGCTTGTTGTTCAGTGAGGTCTAAGAGCTCTTTGGCTGAGAATTCTAAATTCCCAGCCTTAAACTCTAAATTCCAGAATGTAACAAGCGGCAGCCAGAGCAGTTAAAGTGGAATAGCAGCACTATAAAAGTGTAGTGTGGTAATCTAGTAAGCCTATACAGGCTGGCCTGTGGGCAGAGTCAGGGTGTAGCATCCTGACAACGCATGCCCTGACTCCGCCCGCAGGCACCATGATGCTATATGTTGCTCCAGACAGTGTGCAGCATCATAACACACCTCCGGCACTACATGCAGATGGCACAGCACTAAAGGGGCATCATACAACAGCGCCATCATGGTTTTGGTGCCCTTTGGAGGGTGCAAAAAGGAACCACTTTTTGTGGCTGCTTTTTGCACCCTCCAAAGGCCAGATTGGGGCTGCGGCATGAGGTTGACATAGTCCCAATATTGCCAGGAAAGGGGCAGCGGGATAGAGGCGGTCTGTATAGCCCAGTGATACTTTAGTATTGGAGGGATAACTTTTCCCCACCAAGGGAGGTAGAAAATTTAACAGTACTTGTAATATTCACAAGTGATATATCAATGTAACCTACAAATGGATTTATCAGATATTTGGTCTTCTTTTACTGAAATTTATTAACAATGACTTTTTCCTTATCCTCTTTCTCCCTTTTGCTATATTGCTTAGAACATCAGAATATATAAAGGAAAACCTTGACTTACTTAAAAAAAAAAAGCATGAACGCATAAATGTGTGATTTTGTAAATTTTTAAAACATTCTCACACTAATGTAGAAATAGGATGAAATGGACTTATATGACTAAATACATGCAAAACTGAGAGAGACCAGATATAGATTTACCTATGTCTATTTTCTGAAAGTGCAAAGTTCTCTGCAGTAGCAAGAGAAAGATAAGCAGTAACACAAGATGGACAATAGTGGACCACAATGCGTTGTTATGAATAACAAAGCCTTTGTTACCTTCAGCTTTTCTTCAGCTCTAGAAAAAGCAGGAGAGAAAAGTAAGCTAAACTACACAGAGACCTTATATTACTGCAACAAAGGGCGTTTAAATTGAAACAGCAAGAATGGAGCCAGCGTAGCTTCTGATTTTTGTGCCAAGTAGATTAAACAGTTGTTGGGATTAAACAGGAGACACAGGGGCAAAAAACAGTGTTTACATGCAAAGCTACTGCAGATCCCCAATTGCAGCAGATGCCCCAACAGCCAGTCTATTGAATTCCTTCCCCCTTGAACTCATATATTTTATATCTCTCAGGAAATGATGCTCTGAGCCTTTCAGACTATCTAGATCCCAGCAAACCATACAAAGGCTAAACAATGTTATGGCCAAGACTGCCTACCGGGGCAAATTTCAGCTGATTAATTCTTTCAGCTAGACAGGGATGAAGTACTGGATACATGCAAGAATACCAACAAAAACAAGACCAAATTGAAAGTAAAAAGCTACTAATTGGCATAATCTCTATGCAGCGTTATCCTTGCATATATTGATTCTATTTATAACCACTTAATACAGTCAAATCCCCATACTCTAAGCCCCAGTTATCAATAACAGCCACTTAATCAAACTGTGTCCCTTGTGTCACCCTGTAAAATATTAATATCACAACCGTTTATCTGAATATTATGCCCTAGATGTTAACCAGCATGTTAACCATTTCAAGAAAATCTGAACATATGAGACAATGTTCTTAGCCATCATTTCCCTTCTTCCATTATAGCACCATTATCTTTCTTCTGCCAAATTTATCATTGTTTTTTCTTGTTTCTGGCAACAGAGATGACCAAAGCAAAAAGTAAGGAAGCTCACTCATTCCTTCTGTCTCTCTCGCTCTTGCTGTCTCAGCCATCCCTTCTTTCTCTCTTCCCTCTCTAGTGAGTTTCAGGAGAAGGGACAGATTACTCTTGCAGAGGGCTTTTGAAACTGAAGAAAGCTTTTGAAATTATGTGGAGGCCCACATGTGGTTATAAGACTGCAGGTTGTACACTTCTGACCTATTGGATGAGAAATTTCTCTTCTTATAGGATTTCCTCTTACAAGACTCCCTGTCTTACAGTAGCCAGAACTAGAAGACTCTCTGCACATTCAGGCATCATTCTGACATTTAGATGATAGTAACATTCTGATAAAATGGAAATAGGAATCAGTGGTGCTACTTTCCTGCAGTAGTGGAATTGTGTGCTCTAGTAAGTCAAGAGATGATGTTAATGGTAA
This sequence comes from Sceloporus undulatus, assembly GCF_019175285.1. Lineage (NCBI taxonomy): Eukaryota > Metazoa > Chordata > Lepidosauria > Squamata > Phrynosomatidae > Sceloporus > Sceloporus undulatus. The sequence goes on along the minus strand of NC_056525.1, from coordinate 40,044,900 downwards.
TAGTGCTGCTAGTAGGGTCTGCCATATCAGACAGGCTTTTGATGAAGAGGCAGATTAATAGCAATACCACTGTTAAAGCATTATTATTCCACTTTTACGACTACAGCTGCCACCTGTGAAATACTGGGATTTGCAGTTTAGGTAGGAACATTTAGAATGGTCAGCCAGAGAGCTCTTAGGCCTCACTAAACTACAAATCCCAGAATGCCACAGCCACAGCAGTAAAATGGAATGATAGGTACTATAACAGGGTAGTGTGCATTGGAATAAGTGTGCCAAACAGGTACTGGGCTGCAGAAATAGTGAGGGTGACACTAGTGGTGGATCTGTCAGAGACAAAGGCAGTGATACCATAGCTGACACTTCTTAGCACTACACAGAAGGAGGCACGGTAAACTGAGTATCTTTTACCACAAAAACTCTATGACAAGACCATCCAAAATGAAACAAGAGATATTGTCATAATTGTCATAAGATGGCATTCCCAGGTCAGATGGCACTCAACAAGCTACTGGGGTACAGCAGAAGACAAGTATGAGTAGCACTGTGGCTATGGCAACAGGACATTCAGATGCTGATGTGCTCAGAGGTGAAAGAAAAGTCCAAAACTCTACAACACATATTATAGGAACATAATATGGTAGTCTGCAGATGGCATCTTCACTGAATTGGGTGACTGTAGATCAAGCATATTCGCTAGAATCCTGTTGATTATATATGCATAACCATCAGTTACACCTCTATATGACTTTTTTAAATAATGTTACAGGAGGAGGCATCCTGTACCTCCTTTTTCAGTGCCCTTCTTGCCAGGTTTGCAACAGAAGTCAGGCAGAGAGAGCTCCGTCCTCCTGGCCACTGACTGGCTGCCCTTAGGCACTCTGGCAAGGAGAAGTAGCTTTATGTTGGGGACAGAGAGTGCTCCTTCTTCCCCAGTTTAAAAGACCATGTCCAGCAAAGGTACAGCTATGGGTGTGGGTGGCAAAATAAGGGCATTGCCCCCCAAATAAGGTTTCTGCCTCCTGACAGGAAAATTTCCCCCAGTCTCCAAATTTCTACCATGGGACACTGAAAACCATTCACACCAAGAAGTCTTCTACTTGCTGTGTTCACATTTCCTTGATAACTCTGTCTGACTCTTTTCTTTGGATGATTAAATTGCATTTCTAAATCCTCAGTTGAAACTACTGTAGTGCTAGAAATTTGGGGACTGAAGGAAAAATATATGGGGGGGGGGGCAGAATTCTTATTTGGGGACAACACACTCATTTTGCCCCTCATCACTATACCCATGATGATCAGGTATAAGCCCACACCTGATTGGTAGCTAGGAGGAATGGGGCTATACCCACAAGTTTCCCAGAAGCTGTTGTGCACCTGGATAACAGAGGCATCCAGAAGATCTATTGCCACAGGGCAGTGAATCCTCTCTGTTTTATAGCCACTCATCCTGCTGTTTCTTTGTGCTGTATGAGGGCTCTTCTGGTGCCCAGCTTCTGTCAAGGTCCAATATCTGGGTTATTCCCATACAATTTAGAAGCAATAAAGGTGGTCAGTCTGAAAATCTGACAGTAGTTTTCCTGTCTTTGGCAACAGATCCACCAGCTACCTCTATTGGTCAGAAATGAGAAAGAAGGGCCAGCTTCCACACTCTGAAGATGGTATAAGTTCCTCATTGCAGGATCTTTAGAAATTCAACCTTTAATTTGACTTGAATGGGAAATAGCCAAAGCTCTCCCCTCCTCTCAAAACAGGAAACTGCTCAATTTGTTTTCAAAACAATTGATGTTCCTTATTTGATGTTCAGTCATCACTAACAAGCATCCCACATCCCTGGCTCATCATACAAGAATTTCAAGATGTCAAGAGTGATTATTATTATGTTTCTGTGGCAAGGTAAAGCAACTTTTTCTGATGATATATAGGTACAATTTATTTATTAGGATTCAAGTAGTTTATGCATTACTTATGTCTGCAACATGTTTCTGGAAGCAGCTATGCCTTTGCTCATCCTTTGTGCATTGCTATTCATCATTAACACAATATATTTTATCAACCAGTTTTGAAGGGCATGAGAAATTCATTTTAAAGGAGTAAATTGTTGCATCAGTGCTTAATTGCAAGCTGCCTTTCAGTGATAATTGAGCAATTGGGATAGGCTAGATTTGTTTTTGTTTTTAAAGTGTGCAATCCAGGATAGTTCTTAGTTGTCAGGACAGCTCAGCAAATATCCCCAGCCTTCTCTGCCTTTGCAGATGAGAAGACTGAACTGTGAGTTGTGTAAATAGAACATTAATTTTGCTGACAGTCCAATAAAAAGGTTAGTAAATCAACACTTGGACTCCTTACATTGCCTATACTATAAAAATTACATGACATATTTTTTTATAAATGGTTCCCTAGAGAAATGACTAATCAAATGTTTACACATGTGACTCTTAACAGACTATTTTGGGTTTTTTTTTAATCAAGGAAAAGGGAAATGTTTCTCATTGTTTTGTGTGCCTTGTTTTGCTTTACGTGAGAGCATAAGGCACAGAACAAATTTATTCACACATCAGGCCCAGCCAAAATAATCTATTTCCTTTTCAGTTTAGTGAGGTTTTAAAAAGATTGTCTTGAACTGTTAGTGCTTTTTCCAAACTTCATTTAGATCATATTCGCGCATGTTTCACCGTTGCTTGTCCTGTGAGTTTATCACATGGACAAAAACCTTACTGCACCCCAATGGGATGCAGCCAGGTTGCAGGATGCAGGTGGGAATTATCACACGTAATTCACCACCGATTCCACTGGATGAATGCAACCCAGCTGTATCCCAGATCCCAGGCATGCTTCTTTTTCTTCTAGACACAAAGTTTGTGTCAAGAAGAATCTCCCTGCTTCTCTGCTTTCTTTGCAATGATTGAAGGACGCTACAGAAGGAGCTCCGTTTCCAGGGCGATTAATGAGCGCTTCCAGCCTTCAAACACAGAGGCTCCTTTCCCCTTTTAGCAACTTTTGGAGGACTATTTCCCAGCGATGCAGGCAGGTCTGAAAATCTTCATAGACTGTGAAAATGATCCAGCACTGGACTTCCACTGGCAGAACATCAGAATCCCACAGAAACGAGAAGATGATCTCCTTTCACTTCCCTCTGCTAGCTCTCTGTGCTTGCATGAGATTTGTACTTTCACAAGCAACCTCTTAAGTGATGGACCATGATTCTCCCTCTTAGTCACCATTTAGTGGACTGGTTAACTGCAGAGGAGTTGTAAAAGTATGGTTGGTAACCTCTGTGCCCACCTCATCATGGCTTCTCTTTGATATTTGCCAGGTGTAAATGGAAGATTGCAGATGAAAGTTTTGCTGGTCAAAACACAAAATCCTTTCATTGTCACAGGGTTTCAGAGTTCTGTTTAACACTGAGTAAGGTGCCAGAACATCCAGGGGGATGTTCTTTCCTTTCAAATGTTCCATCTTAACATCTGGAGTATAACAACCATATCAAAAGAGTGACCTGACCCATTCAAGGTACCACTTTGGGAATAAGGTTGTGTGTTGTTAAGTTCTTCAAAGAGTGCAAGCAAAGCATCTACCACAATCAGAGGCTGACAGAGAAGGGAACCATGTTCTCTTTTTTTAAAATTCTCTTCTTTTGTGCAGTGCTCAAAACATCCTGGGTCAACTTTTAGAACCATTTAAAACACAGAAGGGAGTCTCACAGACCCACAATTAAAATTATTTGAAAATTTTTGAAATAAGTAAAGATTAAATTTTATTCATCAAGTTCATATGCAATGGCCTTATTCGTACACTCTTCCACCCTCACCCTCAGAGGAGGTTGCACAAATCAGACATTGGTTATCTGTGCTTCTGTGGGGAGAACTCCATACTTAAAGTGTAGAATGAGAGGCTCACATCTCACTTCTGTCATTTAAACTTGCTAAGGCATCCACATATTTCTCTCTTTCCCTCTAGTGTTAATGAACTACTGGCTTTCTAAAGCCAGGAGGCAAGGAGGAGGAGTACTATGGCTGTAGGCATAACAGAGCTTCATCAAATCAAATTGAATTAAATCTAATTTCATTTGCTTCAAGCCAGTAGCCACTGCAATTATAACAAATACAGTTGGGACCTAGCTGCATGAAATATGGGTGTGGTGTGACTATAGGGAGAGCTTCTGAATGTCTCCTAGCACTTGTTATGGAGATGAAAAAGATGACCTAGCTCTACACTCCTTCTAGACTGTAGCTTTCTTGTTGTATGAAAGTGAGAAGATGGAGCTGGAACTGGAGGTGGAGACAAGCTTCTGTCAGGACTGTGAGGGACAGATCCTTTGTTTTCTTGCTCACCACACTGGAAGCAGAGACTGTGACCAAGTATAACTTCTTTGGTGACTGACAGGCCAGGACATCCAGACAGAGAACATCTTGGCTTGCAAAGATCATAGTGAATCAAGTGATGCATCCCAAGAAGATGGGGAAAGTACAAATGAATACAAGAGAAAGGAAACAGCCTTATCCAAGGATGCTCCCTGTTTTCCCCACCAGCCACTGCTGAGGTTGCCTGAGATGGAATAACTTGGCCTCTCTGGAGATCTTTCAGTTTGGATGCCTTTTCTCTTTCCCGAGTCTCCAACCTTTTTCTAGAGATATGTCTCATCTTTTTCCTCTAAACTGAGGATAACTAAAGCTGGAGGTTTTTAACTGGCATTTGCCTCAGACTGGCTTTGAGACTTCTTCAGCAGAAGGGTCCGTGGTGCCATGCCTGTCTGGCCTCTGGATGCAAACTCCCTGCATCCGGGGCTCTGCCACTGCAGTTGATATCCACCAGAAGAATATGCAGTGGTGCAGGTGTTCATCCTCCTAGTAACATCTGGTAATCAATTCATAGAGCTATATATTTGTTTGTTTTATTTTCAGTGTGTGTGTGTATGTGTGTGTGTTTTAGTGATATCACCATTGTGACATGACACAGTGAACTGTATTACCATGCTGAAAACAATGGGCTAAAACAGAGTTCATATGAGATTTTTCCAGAAAGAGAAAGTGAGGAACCAGAAGAAAAGCTAGTAGAAGCTGGCAATGGCAGCTAAGAAGTTCAAAACACTGAACAGCAGTACAATATTTAAAGAAAACTTTGGAAATACTGGTGTTTGGGAGAACTGGGCAATGATCATGAGACTTTCTGAAAGCCCTTTCAGCACTATACTCACTTAAGCCATTTTTTCCCCCTGGAGTTCCCCCTCAAAGTCATTTTTGATGGGGATCAGTCTTTGTGAGTTGGATTCAGTAGTATAACCTTTCCCCTCCCTCTCCAGCTCTTACATACCTTGGAAATGCTACTCAGGGAATCTTTCTGGAGGGAGTTGTTGTGGTGTAGGGACACCCCTTAAAATCTGGTAGAGGCACCTTATATGAGTGATAAGCCTTATGTCCATGGTAGAAAAATCCAAGACATAACCTAATATATGCATTTAATGAGAAGAGATGCTTTCTTTTGAATTGTAGGCTGAGCTCTTGCACCAGGATATGAGGTATAAAGTTTCACTGAGATAGAACTAGACCCCATGCCCTCTTTCCTCCCCACAAAACCTATGTTTTATGTGGCGAACCCCTTTAATGGCCATTTACTGTTTGGTGGAGAGGGAGGGCATTGTGGTGGAGGAGAAGTGTCTAGCCCTGTTGTTGCAACTGGACAAAGAGTAACAATATGATCCTCCAGTACTTCCAGAGAACCCTCAAGAGGCCCTAGAGAATGTTTCATTGCTATGTGTCCATCCACAAGCACATAGCTGCATGTTTCCCTATGACTCACCCCTCCACTGGCCAGTAAATAGCCATGTGCATCCCATAAAATATACAGAGGGTTGAAGGGGAGGATTTGGTTGTTGTACAAGGGAGACAGAAAATTCTGACCTTTGCAATGACAAAAAGAAAGAGACAGGATGGTGCAAGCATAATACCTGCATGTGTCGCTATCAAGATGCCAGTCCATGTCTCTTTTTCCCCCCTTTTTGTCATCTATTTTGGGAGCTAGGAAGTGAGCCAGCCTCTGATTCCCCCCCCCCGCTCTTTTTCTCTCCCTTCATCTGTCATTCAAATGCAACCAGTTGTGCTCTTCATAAACAAAGTGGAGACAGCAATATTCAGCTTGACTGAAAGGTGTGTACATTTCAAGCTGATTCAAGGCAGCTAGTTCTCACATTGGGTTCCTCGCTTCCTGGTATGTGATTTTCACACCCCATATGTAAACATGCTCCCTCTTCTGTTGTGTGTTGGATTTTCTCATACTTCCTTATGCTTGTCTCAATAACATCAGCATGAGCAGGTTTTTTATCCATCTGAATCTTAAAGAACTAAGATCTGCTTAGCAGGACACATGTGTACATGTTTCAATCCCATAACAACTAGTACTTAATTTACTGACCATTTTTTAAAAGCAATCCAGTTAAGTCTGGGTGCCTAGCATTGCAAATCTCTTTGGTATCTTGTATGGATGGTGTAGCAATCCAAATGAAAGGGGGGGAGATGAGAGAGTCCCATGTGGTTTGATTCTATTCTTAGCAGAATACTGGAGAAGGGCTAAACTTAGATATCATTCATCACAGTTTTTATGGACCTCTTAAAACTGGAGAAAAGATATAGTTTCTATAGTCAAGGTGATACATTTTATTGTTCTCGTCTGGCAGCATAACCTTTGTTTAACTTCAAGTTAATGGAATTTAGGGTAAAGAAAGAATAAAAATAGCCAGGGACCAAAAGAAAGGGAGGGGCAGAAGAGACTGTTACATTCTAATGACAGTTACCCACCATACAATCTAGTTTTCAGTTGAACTCAGGAAGACACAGATGACATATGAAGGGCCATATGGACTGTTTGCTACTTTGCAGTCTAGCTTACCTTTGAATTCATGAAGACAAAGCTGACCTAGGAAGGATCATCAACACGGAGGAGACTACAGCAGTTAGACATTGCATTATGTTCACATCAGCCTGGTTCTTGACAAGTCTGTAACACAAACCTTTTTTTTTTTTTTTTTTTTTTTTTTGAGAAGTCACTCTTAGGGATATACACAACCCTGAGAATCACTTGGTCCTAAATTTAATAAACATCCAGCAACATATGTCTCACAATATTGGTCAAAATTAGAAAAGGGATAAAAACATCTCCTCAAAGTAGCACTACTGCTTGCATTATTCCCAAACATTTAGGTGAAATGAATCATTTGTAGTAATTATTAATGATAAACAAGGTCAGAATAAAGATATTATACTCCAGGTGCCTCATTATATTTCATTTTATTTCAGTGTGTTACTCATTGTCCACATGTCATTTTTTTCATATACTTGGTGTGCATACATGCACTTCTTTCTCTCATTGTGAAGTCTTTTTTATGCCGAATGCACACAAATGTTTATTACCAGCAAAGAAAACAACAAAAAACAAAAAACAAAAGATTGCCAGAAAAGCCTTATGGATTTGCCAATAAAAACACATTGATATAGACTGACACATATGTTCATACCATAAAGAAACAAACATCAAATGAACAAATGGAAGAACTGGACATGGTTAGTTGTAAATACTGCACAGAAATCAATATTTGACAAAACATGCATACATTTATAAGTGAAGAGCAGCTAACATACATGACAATAGAAGCAGAAGCCATGTATCAAAAGCTATGAATAAACCAGATGCATTTCCACTTGTTCTGTCTTCTGCAGTGGCCTGTAAAACCCCTTTGCTACATTATGTCTTCATGCTCTCATCAGAAAATCAAAGTTAAAACAGAAAGTCTGAATTGTATCTTAAAAGAGAGTCTCTATTGTCTATTTTAGCTTCTCACATTCATCAGTTGGACTCCTCCTTTCCTAAACAAATTAGTAATTAGAAATAATCAGCAGTGTGTCTTTGACAAATGAAGGAGTTTGTCTAATGTCAGTGTAAGATTGTTGTTTTTAGGACAAGGCATTAGATTGTCCATGATGAAGATCTTTGCAAGATTAAAAGGTGAATCATGGGGATACTAATGAAGTAGTAATAAGTTTTTCTACTTGTCTATTCTGTGCTGACTGGGAGTTGCTCATGAAGCTCTTAGACAAAAGTCCTTCACATCATTTGCTAGTGCCTTTAGCTGGAGATATCAGAAAGTACACAGCATAATTAAAGCACATAGCAATTTTGTTGTCTGTTTTATTGAATCATTTCCTGTATTACTATGTATTTTATATGTATTATCCTACTAGAGAGGCCCCTTCCCCACCACGACTCCCCTTGTGTCGTGTCTTTTTAGGTTGAAAGCCTGAGGGCAGGGAACCGTCCAATTAAAAAGATTGTATGTACAGCGCTGTGTAAATTTACAGCGCTTTATAAATAAAGGTTAATAATAATAATAATAATAATAATAATAATAATAATAATAATAATAATAATAAGAGTTTGAGCAGGCTTACACTCCATTCGTTCATAGACCTAAACACATTCACATTCTCTCTTTCCCTGGGTCACACCCTCTTTCCCACCCCATACCAGTCCTTTCCATGAGACTGGCCTTGAAGTTCTCGGCACTATCTCTGCTGCCCACACATTTGCTTGTTAACTATCCCAAAGAACATAAAGAGCCAACACCATCAACAATTTGTGACATCCCATGCCATCAGCCTGTAATTAATTAGCTTCACTATTAACATACTACAGAGATTATCCCACAAAGCTTCCCTCCTGGTGCTGTTGCGACTTTTTAAACACCCAAAACAGCAAGGATTCTTTTCACATTCCCATGCAATTGAGATTTGATAACAGGTTGCAACACATCTTATCACAACACCATTCTCTTTACTCATCAGCTATCCGAAATTAAGTAAGTAAAGTTGCCTTGCCTTCATTGGGCGTGCGGTGTGTGCAGTGAAACCAGTTTAAATCCCTTTTCTCCTACCCAAGAGGAAATGATTGCCTCTTCAGCAGTAAGAAGTCCTGCTTTCATTGGGAATGGGGGTATATGTCCAGTGAAACCCCTTTAAATCCCCTTTCTCCTGCCCAAGATGATTTATTGCCTCCTTAGAAGTAAGCGGTCTTGCTTTCATTAGGAATGGAGTATGTGTGTAGTGAAACAAGTTTAAATCCCCTTTCTCCAGCCCAAGATGAAATTATTGCATCCTCGGGAATAAGAATTCTTGCTTTCCTTGGGAAAGAGTGTGTGTGTGTGCACAGTGAAACCAGTTGAAATCCCCTTTCTCCTGCCCAAGATTAAATGATTGCCTCCTTGGGAGTAAAATCTCTTACTTTCTTTGGGAATGGAGGGTGTATGTACAGCAAAACTGGTTTAAATCCCCTTCAGAATTATCTGTGAATGATCTATGGTACATACTTCAAAAATGGGTTAACTACGGGATTTTCCCATTCATTAAAAGCAGAAGAAGAAGCACGGATTGACTACAGGATACCTACTACCTAGCCACAAGATTGTGCGATAGGATCTGGCAATTAGAGTTACAATCCTGCTTCTATCCCACTATTTAAGAATAGTGTGATAATCTCCTACAAGCAGACACATGGTTATACGGGGGAAATCCCATGCAAAAGTGAGGGATTAAATTGGAAAAAAACCTGCAAAAGTGGGTTTATTTTCACACGACATCATTGTTAAACCAATGTTAACCCAAATGGAAAGTGGAGGGAACGTGGACAAAAGCTGCTCCTTTTTACTTTCGGACAATCCCAGAAGTAAAAAGGAGCTGCTTTTGTTTATTTTCCATTTGGGTTAACACAAGTTTAACAACAACATGTATGAAAATCAACCTGCTTTTATGGGTCTTTTGTATCTTTTAAATCCTGTTTCTGCATGAGATTTCCCCAATATGATAAACTCCTATGACAAGAAATCTGAGGGACTAGAATCATGACAGGGCTTCAGCTCTGTGAAGATGTCTTGAAGAGGGACATTGTTCCAGATCCCAAGACATTGTTCCAGATCCTTATTTGTTGCAACATCTAAAAGGGAGTATGGATATATAATAATAATAATAATAATAATAATAATAATAATAATAATAATACACTAACATTTATTTGTATACCGTTTTCCTTAGATCAAAGTGGTTTACAGACCAATAAAACCGTTACAATATCTCATAAAATAGATAAAATGCAAAATAAATTTATAAATCTAAAAAACAATCATTCAAGAGATAAGGCAAAGAGTCAATGGGATTGGGAGTGCACAACTTATTTTCAGCGGGGGAAGGCTGACAGAAGAGGAAGGTTTTAAGCATCTTTTAAAATGTTTCCAGGGGGTCACAAGACAGAGCTCCTCGGGAAGACCATTCCAGATTTGTGGGGCTGCCACTGAAAAGGCCATCTGGATGTAACATGTATTTGGAAGATGGAATTTCCAACAGGTTCCCCAATGTCCTAAGTGTGTGGGGCGGATTATATATGAGGAGATGGTCCCCTAAGTAACTCGGGCCACCAGCCATGTAGGCTTTATAGGTGATAAACAACACTTGTATTTTGCTCGGAAGCGAATAGGCAGCCAGTGAAGATCTTTCAGAATAGATGTTATATGGTCAACCTGGTGCTCCGGTGACCATTGGCTGCAATATTTTGTACTAGCTGAAGCTTCCGGGCTTGGTACAAGGTAGCCCCATGTAGAGCGCATTACAGAACTCTAAGTGAGAGGTTACCAGAGCAGTACTGCGTTTCAAGGTCCTTTTGGCCCAGGAAGGGTCGCAGTTGGCTATCCACCGAAGTTGATAGAAAGCACTTCTGACCTCGCATCTCTTGAGATGTCACTGCGAGAGACGAGTCCAGAAGTCTCCTAAACTGCGAACTTCGTCCTTCAGGGGAGTGTGACCCCGTTCAGGACGGTGGATAATTTCCTTCCCTGGGCCTGTACTTCCATCAGTACTTCTGTTTCTCTGGATCAGGCTGAGTTTGTTTTCCATCATCCAGCACGGCATTTAGAGGAAGGGACTCCATCCTTAGTCACTGCAACAGTCCGAGACACAGAGAGAAGCATATTTGGTGTCATCAGCGTACTGATAACACCGCGCCCCGTGTCTCCGAAGTCTCTCCCCGCGGTTTCAGTTAAATGTTAAAGTGGGGGACAATATAGCTCCCTTAGGGACACCAGATGTCAATTCTCTTAGAGGAGCACATGTCCCCCAACTGCACCATCTGGAATCTGCCAGAGTTAGGAACGGAACCACTGGAGGCAGTGCCCCCGTACCCAACTCCCTCAGGAGTTCCGGAGGATATCGTGGTCGATGGTATTGAAAGCCGCTGAGATGTCCAATAGCACCAACAGGCCACACTTCCCCTGTCGATGCCCAGATGGAGATATCGACTAAGGCGCCATGGCAGTCTCAATCCATATCCTGCTCTGAAGCCAGTTTGTAATGGGTCCAGATAATCGGTTTCATCCAAGACGACTGGAGTTGGAAGGCAACTGCTTCTCCGATCACCTTACCTAAAAAGGCGTAAGAGACGGCCTATAATTGTTCTTATCAGGGGTCCAGGGAGGGGTTTTTTAGTAACGGTTTGACTATTGCTATTTTAAACTAGATGGAAATTTCCCCTCCCTGAATGATGCGTTAATTATGCATTGCACAATTAATGTTTACCGCTTACCACCCTGGGCGGCCAGCCAAGAGGAACAGGGATCAAGAAAGCACGTCATCTTCCTAACACTTCCAAGGAGCTTGCCCACTTCATCAGTATGTACAAACTCCAAAGTGATCCAGTATAACAGAGTCCCGAAGCTCTGGACACCTCTCCTATTGTTTCTGTGAAATCTGCATCGAGATCAGTCCTTATCCGAGAGATTTTATCTGTGAAGAAGTTGTTAAAATCGTCACAGCGGCCTAGTTGGTTCTAAAAAGGGTTCAGAGTTCTCCTTTAATACCTTCCCTCCTGGCCTCAGGATTCTCAAGAGGAAGTAAGAGACACAAAGACCCTGCGCTCTCTCCATACCTTCCCTCCTGGCCTCAGGATTCTCAGAGGAAGTAAGAGCACAAAGACCCTACGCTCTCTCCAGACCTCCCTCCTGGCCTCAGATTCTCAAGGAAGTAAAGGCAAGAAAGACCCTGTGCTCCTTTAGACTTCCCTGCTTCCATTGGACTTTTCCACAGGAGAGTAAGAGCAAGAAGACTTTCTGCTCCCTCAGACCCCCTCCGTCCCATTGGACTCTTCCTCAGAAGGCCTGAGCCGGCAATAGCCTCAAACTGCTAACACCTCAGAGAGCCAGCTACACTTCTTTCTTTTTCTTTCCCGTCTCTGCCTTGTCTCACCTTCTCCTGTTGATCCCTGGGCAGTGAATCCTATCCTTCCCATGGCTCCACACATTTCTCCAACCGATCTCCATTCAGCTCTTCCTGTCTCCCTGCTTCCCTTCTCTGTAAACCCCCGCTGCCCTTTCTCTTGGTGGTTCTCTCTTCACCCACTCCAGCCGTCCTGGGGTCAAGGAGGAGGGGTTGGTATCTTGCTATCTAAATCCTGCCCAGTTTCAGTTCTATCATTTTCCCCCGCTATCATTTCTCTTCCTTTGAGTTTCATCCTATTAGACTCTTTTCTCCTCTACAGCTCCGGGTTGCCGTTATCTATCGCCCTCCTGGTTCTGCTACCCAGTTCCTCTCAGACTTTGAATCATGCTGACATTCTTTCTTTCAGATTCAGTTCCCACTTTGATCCTAGGTGGACTTTAATATCCGTTGATGATTCCAATAACCCAACAACACTCACTTTAACTCTCTCCTGCTTTTTGGCCTCCAACCACATTCCAACTCTTCAACTCATTCTCTTGGTCACTGTCTTGCCCAGTTTCTTGCTGCAAATTGCGCCATTTCGACTACCTGGCACTGGACTTTCCACTATCTGACCATCATTTAATCACCTTTGCTCTTACTCCACCTCCTCATCACATGTTTAACGCTATTTCGTGAATCTTGTTCTCTTTCCCTAAATCGTGGGGATTCTGCTGACTCAGCCATGTGTATTTATTAACTCCACTTTCCTCGACTTGACCACTTTGCCCCTGTCTCTGTTTGCACTTCTTCCTCTAAGACTAGGCCTCAGCCTGGCTCTCCCCATCATCAAGTTTCTCCGTCCTGCTCTAGAGCGGCCGAACGTCTTTGGGAAGTCCAACAGGGGCTGATTTTATTCATTACAAATTATTCTTTCTTATTTCTCATGCACCCTCTATGGCAAAACAGAATTTACAATCATTGATCTCCGCCAATGAGGGCACCCAGCGTTTTGTTCCACTTCACACTTTGCTTAAACCTCCTCTCTCCTGTCTTTCATATTCTCCCATGACTTCGCTAATTACTTCATCCAAGATCACCACTATTCGCTCTGAGATGTCCCTCCCGATTCTTCTTCTGCTCATAATCTTCTTTCACCCTCGCCTAAAAATGTTTCCTCCTGCTTTTTGGTGAACTTGCTATACTTCTGAACTCTGCACAAACTACACCTGTCCTCTTGATCCAATTCCTACATCTTCTAATTTCTTGCTCCTTCTCTTCTGCCCTCCTTCCATATAGTCAATCCTCTCTACTGGCTCCTTCCCGTCAGACTTCAAACATGCTTCATTTCCCTAATTCTGAAAAAAACTTCTCTTGACCCCTCCTCTTTGTCTAGCATCGTCTGATTTCTCTTCTTCCCTTTCTTTCTAAAGTGGGACGGCGTTTTTCTCGCTTTCTTGGTTTCTGCAGCCAACCATCCTCGATCCCTTTCAGTCTGGTTTTTGCCCACGGCATTCTACAGAGACAGCTCTCACTGAGATCTTGAATGACCTTTGACGGCCAGGCTAATGGCCTTTACTCTGTTCTCATCCTCTTGATTTGTCTGCAGCCTTTGACATGTTGATCTCTGCCTTCTAGTTGATATTATTACCTTTATTTATAAGCCGTGTAATTTCACAGGTTTACATACAATCTTTTAGTAGAAGGTCCTTGCCCTCAGCTTACAATTAGAGACACGACACAAAGGAGAAGGGGTGGTGGTGGGGAATGGGATCAGTCCGCAGTTCTCTTACCTCCGAGGCCTGGACCAAGGCGATGGACTGGACGAAGGGCTTGGCTTCTTAATGGTTAAAGGGGCTTCTGGGTCAGAGGGGATCACCTCGGGAGCTTCTCTAAACAATATAGCTTTATCAGTTTTGAAACTGGGTAAGAAGTGAGAAGTGATGAGGTGTGCAGTGGGGGAAGAAGGTTTCCAGGAGTAGGGGCAGCAAGCGAGAAGGGACGAATTTGTGAGGGGGCAGCGGCAGTGGTTAGTCCTACACTGTGACAGGAGACCTTGACTACCAGAGCAGAGGGTGGAATGTAAGGAGCAAAAAGTCAGATAAGTAGAAGGGGCCAATCCTGGGGGCTTTGAAAGTCAATAACAAAGCTTTGTACCGGATCAGGAAGGGAGCCAATGAAGGGAGGATAAAAGAGGAGAAACATGATCCAAGCGGTGAGTGGATTGTTCCAATATGGGCAGCTGATACTTGACAGAGATTAAAGGTGGATGGGTGTGAAAGAGGAAGCCGTTAGAAGGAGGTTACAATAATCTAGTCGCAAACCACTAGGCATGGTCTAGAGAGTCTGGCAGTAGAGGTGAGAGGAATGGACAACAGATCTGGCAATGTTTGTGGAGAAGAAGAAAGAATTTACAGGCCTTGGGCGGTGGCCTGGATCTGGGGAATAAATGACAGAGAAAAGTAAAAAAAATGAAGCCAAGACTGGGCTTGATGAACGGTTGATAGACGTGTCGTCGACCGAAACCGAAAAGGAATGTGAAGGGTGTGGGTTTAGGTGGAAAGCAAGAAGCTTAGTCTTAGACATGTTGGCTTCAAGCGCCGAAGCGCCCATCCACTGAGAGATGGCAGTCAGACAAGAAGAAAACTTGTTTTTCAAGCCCCGTCGAAAGGGTCAGGGGTGAGAGGATACAGCTGGTGTCGTCAGCATACAGATGATGGAGAAACCAAAAGAACTGATGAGTTCCTAGGGACAGTGTGTATAGAGAGAACAGAGGGGACCCAAGACGAGGCCCTGGGGAACTCCAACAGATAGGGAACGAGGCGACGTCTGACCACAGTGACCTGCAAAAAGATCTGTCTGACAAGTAGGATTTAAACCGTCGAGAGCAGAGCTGGAGAACCCAAGGTCAAAAGTAAATCAAACAGGAGACAGTGATCAAACCGTGTCAAAGGCTGCAGACAAATCAAGAAGAATGAGATAGAGTAGAGGCGTTTGCCTGGCCCACAAAAGTCATTTGAGATCTGGTGGGGCGTCTCTGTAGAGTGCCGTGGCAGAAGCCAGGACTGGAAAGGGTCATCCGGATGGAGTTGGCTTCAAGAAACTTATACAGAGAGAATAAAGACCCTTATAGACCTTAGAAAAAAAGTGAAGAAGAGACAATTGGCCGATAGCTAGACACAAGGAGAGGGGTCGAGAGAGGTCTTCAGACTGGGGACGAGAGCATGTTTGAAGTCCGAGGAAGGACCCATAGAGAGAGCGAGATAAAAGATATAGAGGGAGCGAGGGCAGAAGAGGAAGGGGCTAGAGAGATTAGGAGATGGGGGGAATAGGATCAAGGCAAGGTGTAGTTTGGAAGAATTTAGCAGTATGTAGAGTGTCATCCAGGAAATAGGGGGAAACTCAGAGAGTTTATTGTAGATTACCAGGAGTAGGTTGTGTAGGGAGCAAGTCGGGAGGGAACTATTTCAGATTGAATAGTAGTGACTTTAGTGATGAAGTAGTTGGCGAAGTCCAGTGGGGGAAAATGATGAGAAGACAGGGGGAGAGGAAGGTTTTAGTAGTGTATTGAAGCAGGAGAACAAACGCTGCGGCGCCTCTCATTAGCGCAGCTCACAATTAAAATAGTTCTGTTTTGCCATAGACAGAGCGCATGAAAAAGATAAAGGATGAATTATAATGAATGAAATCGGCCGGTTCCCTAGACTTTTCCAAGACGTTTGGCCGCTCTAGAGCAGGACCGGAGGAACCTGTATGTGGGAGTGAGCCCGGGCTGAGGCCTAGTCATAGGGGAAGACATGCGACAGATACAGAGCAACTGTCCAGAGTGGAATTAAATAAAGACATTGCTGAATCAGCAGAGTCCCCCGATCAAGAGAAGAAAGAGATGAATTCAAAGTCTTACTGAGATGGTCAGAGTTAACAGACTGAAGGTTGCAGAAATGGCGCTTGGCAGTACGACGAGGAGGGGGATATAAGTAAGAGTAAAAGAAAAAAAATGGTGGTCCGACAATGGAAAATCAGATGCCAGGTAGTCGGAAACAACACATTTAGCTGCGCAAGATTAGGTCGAGACAGTGACCAGAAGATGGGTGAGGATTTAGATGAGGCTGAAGGCCAAAATAGCAAACAGGGGAGCTAAGGCGAGATGAAGAAGATTGTTGGGTTGTTGAGGTGAATATTAAGTCACTAGTGATCAGAGAAGGGCCTTCATCAGAATGAAAAAATGTCAGCCAAGATTTAAGTACGATAGGAACTGGGTAGCAGAACCAGGAGGGCGATAGATGACAGCAACCCGGAGCTGTAAAGGAAAACAGAGTCGATACAGTGGGACTCGTGAGAGAAAAACAATAGCTGGGGGGGGGGGAGAGAAAGAAACTTGAACTGGCAGGAATTGGACAATAGTATACCAACCCTCCTCCTCGACCCCAGGAGCTTGTATGATGAAAAAGGACCGCCAAAGAAAGGGCCGGATCGTAGCAGTATCATGGCTGACCAAGGTTTTCTGTCGAGAGCAAGGAGATTAAAGATTTGGAGAGAAAAGGTCAGATTGCTGCTGCTTTAGGGGCGCAGCGCGACAGTTTCAGAGGAACAGAGGATTGGAAGCTGGGAGATAGAGAGGTCAAATAGGATCAGGTTGGAGAGATGCGTGGAGACCTGGGGAAGGATTAGTAAGCGTAACAAAAGAAACAGAATTAACAATGACAAAGTAGGAATAATGCCGACTGTTCTGGTATGCCTAGTACAAAGGCACAAGTTTATGAGAGGAAGGGGTGGGAGGAGCCTTGCTCAAGGTCCCAGCTGCTGAGAGTGATGGAAGGAGAGGTGGCGATGGATGCATGGGAAGGAAAGCTTCTATCCCTGAGGCAGGGCCCGATAGATCAGACTGTCTTCAGATGGATGTGGAATGGGAGTCCTTTCCCTTGTGCGGCCTGGGGATGAAGTCATCCTCACGGGATGCAGGAAAGAGAGGCCCTTGTGAGGAGGCCGTGGATGAATACTTCTCAGATGGCTGCAGGGAGGACGGTTGGAAGTTGAAGGTGTTACTGGCTCTTCTTCCTGTGGAAGGATCCACTGCAGGCAAGAGGACGGCCTAGGAAGTTGAAGTGTTACTGGCTCTCTCTTTGGGAGGATCACTGCGGAGAGGGGCCTAAGACATGAAGTGTTACTTGCTCTCTCTTCCTGTGGAGGTCCACGCAGCAGCGGAGGCTAGGACAGTTGAAAGGTGTTAGGGCTCTCTCTCCTGTGGAGGTTCCACTGCAGGCAGGGGGAAGGCCTAGACATGAAGTGTTACTGCTCTCTTCCTGTGGAAGGTTCCACTGAGAAGGAGGAGGCCTAAGACAGTTGAAGGTGTTTACTGGCTCTCTCTTCCTGTGGAAGGTCCACTGCAGGCAGGGAGACGCCTAGAGACCCGTTGAGGTGTACTGGCTCTCTTTCCTGTGGAAGGTCCACTGCAGGCAAGGAGGACGGCTAGAGACAGTTGAAGGTGTTACTGGTCTCTCTTCCTGTGGAAGGTCCACTGCAGGCAGGGAGGAGGCCTAGGACAGTTGAAGGTGTTACTGGCCTCTCCTTCCTGTGGAAGGATCCACGCAGGCAGGAGGACGGCTAGAGAGTTGAAGGTGTACTGGCTCTCTCTTCCTGTGAAGGATCCATGCAGGCAGGGAGGACGGCCTAGAGAAGTTGAGGTGTTACTGGCTCTCTCTTCCTGGGAAGATCCACTGCAGGCAAGGAGGACGGGCCTAGAGACGTTGAAGGTGTTACTGGCCTCTTCTTCTGTGAAGGTCCATGCCGCAAGGAGGATGGCTAGAGACAGTTGAAGGTGTACTGGCTCTCTCTTCTGTGGAAGGATCCACTGCAGGCAGGGAGGACCTAGGACAGTTGAAGGTGTACTGGGCTCTCTCTTCTGTGGGGTTCCCTGCAGGCAGGGAGGACGCCTGAGACAGTTGAAGTGTTTAGGCTCTCTTTCCTGTGGAAGGATCCACTGCAGGCAGGCGGAGCGCCTAGAGACAGTTGAAGTGTTACTGGCTCTCTCTTCCTGTGAAGGATCCACTGCAGGCAGGAGAGGACGGCCTAGAGACAGTGAAGGTGTTACTGGCTCTCTCTTTGGAGGGTCCACTGCAGGCAGAGGGACGGCTAAAGACAGTGAGTGTTACTGCTCTCTCTCCTGTGGAAGGATCCACTGCGGCAGGAGATGCCTAGACAGTTGAGTGTTACGGCTCTCTCTTCCTGTGGAAGGATCCATGCAGGCAAGGAGGACGGCCTAGGACGTGAAGTTGTTACGGCTCTCTTTCTGTGGAAGGATCCACTGCAGGCAAGAGGACGGCCTAAGACAGTTGAAGGTGTTGGCTCTCTTCCGTGGAAGGTTCCACTGCAGGCAGGAGATGGTCTAGAGACAGTTGAAGTGTTACTGGCTCTCTCTTCTGTGGAAGGTTTCCACTGCAGCAGCGGAGGACCGGCCTAAAGACAGTGGCAGGTGTGCTACTGGCTTCTCTTCCTGTGGAAGGATCCACTGCAGGCAAGGAGGACGGCCTAGAGACAGTGATGAAGGTGTTACTGGCTCTCTCTTCTGTGGAAGGTTCACTGCAGGCAGGGAGGACAGCCTAGAGACAGTTGAAGGTGCTACTGGCTCTCTCTTCCTGTGGAAGGATCCACTGCAGGCACAGGAGGACGGCCCTTAGAGACAGTTGAAGGTGCTACTGGCTCTCTCTTCCTGTGAAGGTTCCACTGCAGGCAGGAGGACGCCTAGAGACAGTTGAAGTGCTACTGGCTCTTTTCTTCTGTGGAAGATCCACTGCAGGCAAGGAGGACGGCCTAGAGACAGTTGAAGGTGTTACTGGCTCTCTCTTCCTGTGGAAGGTTCCACTGCAGCAAGGAGGACGGCCTAGAGACAGTTGAAGGTGTTACTGGCTCTCTTCTTCCTGTGGAAAGGTTTCCTGTGGAAGTTTGATATTTCTGCCCTTGGGTTCTCAGACTCTGTTCTGACTGGTTTAAATCTTATTGTCTGGCAGATCTTTTGCAGTGGTTGCAGGCGGTCAGAGATCATCTCCTGTTCTCTATCTGTTGGAGTTCCCCAGGGCTCTGTTCTGGGGTCCCCTTCTGTTTTCTCTCTACCACTGCTCCTTAGGTAAACTCATTAGCTCTTTTGGTTTTTCCTACCATCTGTATGCCGTGGCACCCAGTGTATCTTTCCACCCCTGACCTTTCTCCAAGACTTGAACAGCACGTTTCCTTGTATCACGGCTGTCTTGCAGTGGATGCGCCCATCGGTTTTGCAGCTCAACATGTCCAAGCCAGCGCTTCTTGTCTTCCTCCTAAGTCCACCTTTCAACACTCCTTTTCTGTCTCTGTGGACAACATTTCTATTCCAACCAGTTCAGCACGCCCACAGCCTGGTTTTATCTTTGAATCTCTCTGTCGTGTTACCCTCAGATCCAGACCACAGCCAAGGCTTGTAGATTCTTTTATAACAATATTGCCAAAATTCCGACATATCTCTCCGCCTCCACTGCCAAGATCCTGGTCCATGCCCAGTGGTCTTACGACTGGATTACTGTAACGTCCTCCTGGACTGGGCTTCTCTTTCTCACCTCCGTCTTTCATCTCGTCCAGATTCAGCTACAAGCATTATCACATCCGCCCACCGCTCTGACCACATCTCTCCTGTGTGGCATCCCTCACTGGTCCCCACTCCCTTTCCGCATTCAGTACAAGCTCCCTTGCTGCATGTTTAACACCTCCATGGACTGGCCCTCCTTACTTATCAGACCTTATTTCTCCTCACCTTCCCATAGGGCCCTCCACTCTGGTAGTCAAGGTCTGCTGTCCCAGCTTACGGATTTCCTCTGCCCCATCTCGGATTCGCCCCTTTCACTCGCTGCCCTCACTCTGGAACCTTTCTTCCCCGCGAGCAAGAGCCTCACTTCTTTAACCAGCTTCAAAATGGAGTTGAAGACCCTCTGTTCGAGAAGCGTCCCAGGCATTACATAACTGTCACTTGCATTTGATGTTTCTTTTGTTGCTGTTTTATTGAATCATTTTCTGTATTGCTATGTATTTTATATGTATTATCCTACCAGCGAGGCAGGCTAACTCCAATAGGCCTCACTGGAAGAAGTTTCTTACCATCCATTAAGACCAAGCCCTCCCCTCCGTCCATCTGGCTTGTCCGCGCTTGGAGGTAGAGAAGACAGCTGTCCCTCATCCTCTTCCCAACCCACCACTTCCCTTCCTTTTGTGTCGTGTTTTTTTAACATTGTACGCCTGGGCCGGGGAACCGCCTAATTAAAAGATTGTATGTACAGTAAAATTTACAGCACTTATAAATAAAGGTTAATTAATATAATAATAATTCTAATAATAGAGTGGGAGGAAGCTGAGTCAGCTCCCTCCCCACCCTGAACAGCTCTCTGGACGTGGACTCCTCCACAGATGCAATACGTGCAGCATAGAAGGAATTTTTTGCGCACATATTGCCACTCCCATAACACTTCAAAGAATATGTCATGTAATCTGAATTTCCATGGGTTCATTTCACTCACAGGTTTCCAGAAAATATCTTTTTTCTTTGGTACTTAGTTTGCAACAGTATCTCCTGAATATGTATTACCCATGGGTATCATGCTTTTCCCACTCTTTCTAATCCTTGACTTATATCTACAGTAAAACGTGAAGGCCTTTCCAGGGTTGCAACTCCCCTGTTCCCTCCCCTCCTCTCCCTGCAATGAGTGGTTTGGGAAATGTATGGCATGCGAGTGAGAAGATATTTGTGTTTGTATTTGTGCAATATGAATGCACGCTAACTGCTCTGTTGGCACCCCTATTCATGGCATCTCCAGAGATTGACCCCTCTTCAGAATAAATCTGCATATAAAATAAAACAGAGCTTTTCTTTGTATTAGCCACCACTACCACCCCTGCCAGAACCTTAATGCTCACATCTTCTGCCTTTGGTCTATGCTGTGCGCAAGCTGCTTTCACACTAAAACAGCCAGGATTACCGGAACTTTTAACACACCCATCTGGGGCTGGCATAATTAGGTTAGATTCATTTCAAGTGAAAGTGGAATCCTTACTCAGACATGCAAAGACACATCCATAGAGGGTTTGAAGTAAACTGCATGGCGAGAGCTGGAGGCTAAGAATCTGGGTGACTTGATGAACTGGACCCCACAAACAAACAGAATTAGCTGGGTCTTCTTTCTGTTCAGCAGGGTCCCATGATTCCGACTACTTTTGTAGGGACAGCCTCTGGGCCACCAGGAAGCCACACTGTCTTTCAGGTGTCAAAAAATAATCCAGGTAGAATCTGGGTTGAATCCCCTATTGTTCACTGCATTTTGAATGCATTCAGTTAAGGGTTTTTTTTTAGGGGGGGGGGACTGCCAAAATCCACTTACCATGGATAATCCATGTCAGAATTTTTTCAGTTTTTCTAAAAGTCACATTCTGGCTGTGTGAATAACCAATGACCCGGAATAAACCAGGATTATAACTCTGCCATGCCTTCAATGTGTTTGATAATTCACAATCACCCTTTATCAAGTGCTGAAACGTGGGCAATTGAACTTGTAGAGATGTGCAGTTGCAGTTCCAAATGTGAAGAACAACCTGATTTCACATGTCCACTAAAAAACCATCTGGTATGATCTCTAGGCAATGCAGGCTGGTACTTTAGCTGGCCTAAGCCTAAACTAGGTTCAAATAGGGTGACCGTGCACATGCTCAACCCTTCTGCCGGCATAAGTGCGTCTGTGCATGCCTGTCCATATTGGGGGGGGGGCACATGCGGTGCGATCCCAAACGGCGTGGCCGGAAGGGGCGTCATATGGTGCATGAGCGTACTGTGACACTTCTTCAAAGAAGTGCCGAGAGCTTCTTATGAGTTGGGTCAATGCCAAGCCGTACGGCTGCTGCGGGCCAACCCGGGATACAGGGTCGGTGTTGCTGCCGTCTGTATGCCCCTAAGTTCCCAGCTCCATCACTTAGCACAGGCTAGCATTCTGACTTTCTTCCCCTTACCAGGCAGTTCTTCCTTTAATACTTTCTATTAATGGGCTTGCTGGTATTAGTTACTGTAACTAAATACAGTGTCCCGGGCCTACACAGGCTCACCATATGAGATTTTTGTCACGGGTGGTGAGGCCCATTAAATGATGGGCTGTTTCTTTTACGTGGGTGGGGGTGGGGGGGTGTCCAAAATGGTCCCCTGCGTAAATTGGGGTCCACTGTAGCACAAAATCTGAAATCCACAGAAAAGCAATACCATTTTGCCAACCCAATGCAGGGAGAAATAACTCATTGACTTTTCAAAAGCATCACTGGCTTTGCATACAGGCAAAGATTGTTAAAAATCATGCGGGAGAAACACATGGTGTGATAGGTCACAGGGCCTATCTTCTGTCTGAGACGTTACTCTGTTGTAGTTAAGATGGTACTGAAAGATTTCAGTGCAGGCAAAAGCACTTCTTGGACATATGAGGACTGAGTTGAAAGGGCATAAAGCAGGGAATAAATTTAAATCTTATTTTGTAAAGACATATAACAAGAGATAAAAGAACCTAGAACAGATTAACCAGAAATCTCTATGACCGCAAGATGACAAACTGAGGCTGTCATACTTTGCACACATCATGTGAAGGCATAACTCACTGGGGAAAAAACAATCGTTGCGGGGTACAGACCGCGCTTTGCGGCGGCCTGCCGCCACCGCAGTAGGTCGCGGGGGGAGCCGGAGCCTTCACACGGCCCGACTCCCGCGCGGACCGAAAAAGAGCTCCAAATGGAGCTTCTTTTAAAGTTGCGTTTGCGACATAGCGAGGCGCCAGGGCGCGCTCGTATGTCACAAGCGGCGCGCGACACGTCTGGACGCTGTGCGTCCAGTACGTAAAGATGGCGGCGCCCATGTAGAAGGGGCGCGCGCCATCTTGTACGTATACAATACGTACTAGGGTTAGGGCGGGTGCGGAAGAACCGCCCCTTCTCCCCCTAGTACGTATTGTATACGTACTATGGCGGTGTGTATCCCGGCCAATGCTCTGAAAGATGGAGGGAACCAGAAAGGGAAAAGGGGGTCTGCATGCTAGTGGATGGATTCTAATAAGGATGTCAGAGCTATGAATTTCCCGGAACTAAGCAGAGGAGAGTGGGGTGTTCCCACTTGCGATTTACACACGCTTTAAATACACCGGTTCTGTTTAAATCGATTCAAAATAACCCTGGTCTTATCCTGCGTTCTGAATCGCTTTTTTTTCTTCGTTCTCATTTACCAAACTGATTCGCTTTAAGTGATCCTCTTTCATTCCTATAAAATAAAACGGTGTATATATTAAACCGTTTGCCTTATTCGTTCCCATCACCATTTTGGGCGTCATCAAAGCAAAACATCATAACATTTTTAAATTTCGTGGTTGTTAAAAGAAATGAGGAGGCACTTAAAGTGCGAGTCCTGCAATTCGTGGGGAAGGATGGATTGAGGGAGAGGAATAACTGCCTCCCCCAAAGCAATTATGCTGCTTGGAAAAAAGACCCCTAGGCTGGGGGAGGGCTGAGGCAAATTGAATTTAGGGAAAGCTGCTTCCAGAGGAACTATGGGATGGGAGCACTCTTCCCAAAGCTTCTCTTTCAGGGTTGGAGGCGAAGGCAGATCCGTTTGGGAAGAGAAGATGGAAAGGCTTCTTCCCCCCCCGATTGCTGGCATCTCCATTCTCCTCCGTTTACAAAATGGGTTACACACACACACACACACACATATCCAGGGTTTCCTGTGTCTCCCCAGATTGGGAAAGAGAGATGGAAAGGCTCTATTTCCCCAGAGATTACTGTGCATCCTGCCTCTCCTCTGTTACAAATGTTCTCTCCCCACACAGAGGGGAGGTTGCAATCCACCGGGGAACCCTTTAAGAGTCCTTTGGCAGATGCAGGCGCTTGAGTGGCCAGGACTTCAGGCGCTTAAAGCGCTGAAGAGATTAAGCGCCTGTAAACCATTAAAATAAAAAAAATCCTTATCTCTTATTGAAACACCACAGCGGACAAAGGGGTGAGGGAAGCAAAGATGGTGACAGCCACGACGGATGGGGACAGAAAGGGCGACTCCCCCAAGCCAGCCCATCGCGCTCCGCTCCTCCCATCCAGCTAGCCTGATTTCTGAGGCTGATCGTTCCTATTTAAATAACCTGATTCCTATCTCGAATCAAGGAAAAAATGTTGGTTCAACCCTTCTCTTTTTTTAACACGGGTTATACGCCTTTAACACGGATCAAATTAAAATCCGATTGACAATTTGCATTTTAGTGGGAACGATTGCGGGTTGCTCTAGAACTATTCTAGAGTTAATTCGGTTTCTAACAGGAACGATGTACCTTGGATTCGATTTGTAACACGGAATATAAGCCAATGGGAACACCCCCAATGTCTTGGAGATGTCTCATCTACAAGGTCACCAAAGGGAAAGATCAACTAGAGGGCTGTATAAAACAACAACAACAACAAATTATTTTACAAACTCATGGGTAAAGGCAGTTAAAACACACTTAAAACATAATTATTAATAAAAGAAAATGTAACACATCACTTCACACATGCTACTGCTGCAGAATTTAAATCTGAAATGGCTAGCTGAATATAAAGGTATTGACCGATTGAGAGACAGAGAGAGCCAACAAGACCTCCCATGAAAGTGAGTTTTACGGCCTAGATAGAAGCCACCAAGGAGGCTTCTCATCACCAAACATGCCTGTGAAAGTGGTGAGACTGCGAGAAAGCCCTCCCATCCAGATATTAAAACTCAAACTAGTTTGTATAGGGAAATACGGGGTGCATCTACACTTTATAAGCAAGGCATTTTGACACTATTTTAACTGCCATGGCTCCAACCTACAGAATCCTAGGATTTGTAGTTTGCTGAGGCACCAGCACTTTCTGACAGAGGAGGCTAAATGCCTTGTAAAACTACAATGCCAGGATTCTATAGAATGGAGCTATAGTACTTAAAGTGGTATCAATCTGCATTATTTCTACAGTGTAGATGCACCCATGATTTTTCAGATAGTCAGGACCCAAGCCATGCAGAGCTTTAAAAATCCACACCAGCAGTTTGAATAGTGGCCAGAAATGGATGAGCAGCCAGTGAAGTTGTTTCAGCAGTGAAGTCACATAATTCCTGTAACACACTCTGTATTACTTCTTTTTAATTAAGTATTTGAACTTCCAATTGTTAAAGAGCCAAATTAGATGTGATGCTAAATCCTTCTATTTTTAAAGTGTGTGTGTGTGTGTGAGAGAGAGAGAGATTTTCCTTGACAGGGAAGGCCAAAGACCTTGTAAAACTAGCACATAGTGAGGGGAGCTTCCCTCCCTCCCTCCAACCAAGTACCAAATAAATATCCCTCCATCCCAGATACCAGCATGAGTGGTCGGATATGGAAAAAGACAAACAAAAACAACAAAAAAGAACTTTCTATTAAGAAGTCAAATTACAAAGCCCAAAGTTGATTCCAAAAACAGGACTTCTCTCCATCTTCTGTGACAACTGCAAGACATTAAACCATAAAGAACAAATTGCATTTTCCCATATTGCTTCAATAGCAACAATAATCAAGAACTGGAGAAATTTGAAGCCTGATGTAAAAGAATTTGGGATATGGCGCTTAGATAAAAGACACATAGCAACAACAACTTTACTTATTTCCCACTTCTCCCTCAAAATTGGGACTCAAATTTGCTTACAAATTGAAAGCAATATTAATATAGCTAAAAACATACAAAAGTCAACATTAAAACAGAATTACACTACTAAAAATAGTAAAACAATTTAATACATACAACTAAAATAATTTTAGAACATTTAAAAACAGTACTATTAAAAGTGTGTTAGTTCTATGATTAGTATTGACCTCATTGAATGCCCAGACTCTTTTGCCATCCACCATACTGTTAATAAAGCATATCATTTGATTGATTATGCCAGGATTGCATTTCCCTCACTGAGTTACTCTTTTTAAAAAAAAGATTTTACATGAATGATAGCATAATTTTAAGGTAATGGAACAGATTGGTTTTTAGAGAGAAACTATGATGAAATGAAATATTTCCTGCTTCCTCTTTATTTCCTGTGCCTAACATAGAAAACAGTGTAAGACCAGGAACTACATTAAGTGCCAGCACTGACAGGTATCTTCAGAAGCACATCCCACCATACAGGGCCCATTCCCAGTTCTCAGAGCCCCAGAGTTCAGGGATCATTGGGGAGAATGTATCACCTTACATTGCCTCCACAAATTCAATGAAACACACAAAACAGAGTGCAAATGAATTCTGATATTCCTCCTGACACCAAGTCACATCACTTACAAGTCAGCATGGTCAGGAAGTACCTCAAGAGTCTGATATTGGCCTGTTACAGACTGCCAAAATAAAGCTGCTTCAGGTCTCTTTGGAGATATGCTGTTTAAATGATGCATGCACCCTAAGAATCCAGAAGCTGCACCAAAGCTGCACTCCAGTACATAGGAATGGAGTGTGGCTTTGGCGCAACCTCCGGACTCTTAGGACCCATGCATCATTTAAATAGCATACCTCCAAAGAGACCCGAAGCAGCTTTATTTTGGCAGTCGGAGGCCTGTTACAGACAGCCAAAATAAAGCTGCTTTGAGTCACAGTAGAGATATAGTGTTTCAATGATGCATGCGTCCTAAGAGTCCAGAAGTCGCACCAAAGCCACACTCCAGCCCTAAGGACTAGAGCGTGGCTTTGGTGTGGCTTCTGGACTCTTAGGACGCATGCATCATTGAAACACCATACCTCCACTGTGACTCGAAGCAGCTTTATTTTGGCTGTCTGTAACAGGCCTGTGTCTCCCCATTGTATAGAATCCTCAAGCATCTTCTATTTGTCCTCACCATAGTTTGGATAATGGGAACATCACATTTTTACTTGCATTGCTGGCCCAGCTGGTTCCATTTCTTCACTTTATTAGGTGTTCCTACCTCATGCTTCTTCATTTTGATTTCCAGCCACATATACTTGATGGCAGAATGACAGGAGTTCACTAACTTTCTTGGAAAGGACTGTTGGGATTCATGCAGCAAGACTGTGGAAAGATCTTCAGTAGTGGTTAACTGACAGACTTGTCTAAAGGAAGGGCCTATGGGAGACCCAGGCTTGGCACCAGGACTCTCAACATAGTTGCCTGGATTTTGATGCTCAGCTTCTGCATTGCCAACCTCTGTCACCCAGGTGGTCTTAGGAGGGAGATCCTTCTCTCATCCAGCACTTACATTTAACGCTCCTCTTGATTGTCTTCACTTCCACTCTGCTGTTACTTTCCCTCCTTGCTTTTACAATATGATTAATCAAGGACTGACCCATCTTCCTGCAGTAACTGAGGTTGGCAACCATTAGTGATCAGATAGCTCCTGCCTATGATGAGACACCATGTGAGACTGGCTCCTCATGATCAGTGATATGATATTGTGGCTCTTTGAATCCTGGCAGATTATTACGTGAGCTGTAAAGGGAGAGTTCCTCCATGCCATACAGGGGCATTTGGAAAATTTTCTTTGCAAAAATTTATATTACATCTTTCCTCATATACCCCTGTTATTCTGAGAATGGTCAAGACCTCATAACTTCTTTAATAGTGCAAGAATTAATGTCAAAAATATAGTGACTGCATATATCAAGTACTGTGCTTTCCATTATCTACTAAGAAGTGTTTTCTTCTTATTTGGATATTGTTCCCCACCTTCCATGCACCAAACCATCAACAGAATTGGGACTATCTCTGAGCACAACTCTTTCTGTAGAGAAAATATTTTGTTTTCAGGAGAACTATTGGGATTCTGGTGAACCCAACAACGAGGCAGAACACTGAAAAAGGTCCATGTAGGCCAAAAAAGAGAGAGCAGCTCTTCAGGCTCAGGCCAATTTCCCTTACAATAGATCCAAGAGCACTATTTACTACTAAATGCATCTCAGCTCATTTTAAGCTCTTTCAGCAGGGCAGTTTATCCAGCTGCCTCACTATAAATTCACATAATGCCTTCACCTGACCATGAAAACTAGCAAAACAATAATCAGAAAAGTCTTGCAAAAGGGGGCTTAGTATTCTGGAAAGACCATGTTGAATATGAAAGGTGCTACAAGATCTCTCTACATTTTGATTCTACAGATTAATGGCGATAACTTTGAAATCTAACCCCCATAGTTATATTTCTGGGCAACACTAAAAATCATATGAAATATGATACCAAAACAATGATATACTAACAGGAGCCTTACAATATGCAGTCTGTTATTGACATATAACATATTGTTGTTTTGCTGGTTAATTCAGAGGTAAGAAACTGCCAGGATGGGACACACTAGTCCCTATGCAACCTTAGAGATCCACATTTGTCAGCTCCACTCCCCCCCATGCCTATCAAAATCCAGGTGAAATTAATTTTAATTAATGAATTAATGCAGCCTGTTTAGTCACCTGTACCACCTCCCTCCTTCCTATTTCTGGCTACAGTAAGAAAACACACACTTGACAACTGCTGGGGAGACAGGCACGGAGTTTCATACATGCAGCTCTCCCCCTGTAGCAATGCAGGATCTTATCCACAGATGATTTGTATGTAGTTTATATGCCAAATATCTTCCTGTTTCAGCTGCAGGCGGAAATTATCTACTTCAGTGGAATGGAAATTTTTCTCAAGAGTCCTTTGGTAAGCCACTCTAGAAGATTTTTTTTTTTTTTTTTTTTTGGCAGTGTAAAAATGTTTTGAACAATTAAGTGAACAAACTTTCCCTTAGCTTTCTGCTTCAGCACCATTTGCTCCCCTAGAGACTTCTTCCTTTCTGAATTATTCACATGGGTGGTCCTATCCAATTAAGGGGCCCCCAGTAGTCAGCATAGCATCACAGCATAATAATTTAGTTATTTATATATTTACCCATTTATTTAATCAATTCCTTGGCCACTTGTCATATCTAATGAGATCTCAAGATAGTATAAGACAAATAAAAATAATTAACAATGTAAACGCTTATTAAAATGCAAACACTAACATTCAAAATATTAAACAATCATTCAATAAAAATGCTTAAAATCAAAAACTTAAAAAAACCAACAACCCACAGTTCTTATCTGGGTAGCACACAGTTCAGACAAATATGGTGAAGAGATGGATCTTTAACTTATCTCAGGCACATGATGGTTGGCACCCCGTAAATCTGAATGAAAGAACATTCCAAAAGGCCAGGATCAACCCTAACCTGCAGTCACCATCATATGAGTAACATGCTGTCTTTCTCATCCAAGCATATGATGAATGCATAGCACAATTCATTCTCAGTTACTTGGAGAATTCACATTAACAATACACACCCAGACATCCAACACACGGAGAGATATTGCAAGCTTAGTGTGCCCTTTCGTCGGCGGAGGAAAGAGCTCCGAAACGGAGCTCCTTCCTGGTCTTGCGTCGCTGGGCGCATCCTTTAGATGGCTGCACCCAGCAATGCAAGGGAGAAAGGGGCCAAGTGGCCTCTTTCTCCTCCTCCCTGCTGCCGCGGGGTGTCCTTGGGGCTTGAAGCCCCAAGGACACCCCTTTCCAGGCCTCGGGGAAGTGGCCTTTTGCCGCTTTCCCGCAGCCTGGAAAACGGCGGATCGGGGCCTCAGCGGCTGCCACTCTGGCCACTGAGGCCCCTATCCGGTGGGGAAAGGGGTGGGTACAGGCCGCCGCTTTTCGGCGGTCTGTAATGTGCCATAGTCAAGCAAGGATTTGAACCTTGGTCTTCTGAGTCTTAGTCCAACACTCAACCAATGCACCATAATGGCTTTTGAAGATTTTACATCCACAAGCTAAAATATATGTTCATTGGCAGAAGTCAAGCTCTACCTAGGCTAATATCTCACCCTTCAAATAAAAATTCCCAGCATTTGCCAGAGTGTGGGAGAAAGTCAAATCCCTTCCCCATGTCAAAGAGACAAACATGTGGACATTCTTTTCCCTCTGCCAGTAATACATATGCACTAGAAGACCAACTAAACAAGATATCTCTGGGGAGAATATGCTCCTGCAGTGGAAGCTCCCCTCTATACACTCTTCATTCCCAGCCAAATGTAAAGAGATTATGGCTTTGATAGGTCCCAAGAATTCCCACAAAGGGACCATCCTGTTTTGGCATAATTTCCTTTAGGGCCACAAAAGGTGCCATCATCTGCATTATCCTGCCTTAAATACACACTAATCCTGGTAAAGAAACCAATGGGGAGGTGCCAAATACTAGCCTGCAGATGTCTCAAATAACCAAAAAGAGCAAACTCTCTCCAAAGCTACACAGATTAATGGAAAAGGACTGAAAGAGCAAAGATCTGGTGTTAATTAATCAATATCTGCTCATCAGGTGTATCATCACTTTAAGTAGTTTGATATTGTATAGTATTTTTGTGAGTCTTTCAGGCTATGAGGCCATGTTCTAGAAGAGTTTATTCCTGATGTTTCAGCAGCAGCTGTGCCTGGCATTTTCATTCTCTGAAGATGCCAGTCACAGCAGCTGGCAAATCATCAGGAATAAACTTTTCTAGAACACAACCTCATAGCCAAAAACCCCACCAAAAACTATGGATGCCAGCCATGAAAGCCTTTGACTTCACAGTTTCATATTAGTTTCAATATACATATTTTAAAATGTATTATGCCAAGATATAATATATATATGCCATAATATCCCAGAAATGTCTGCATGTTTTGAAGAGAGTGATGAGGGACTAAGTAATATTAGATGAAGGAGTTACAATGATTCACCTTGTTGCAATGTTTTAACAATGAATTTAACAATGAATATAAGAGTCAAAATTTTTGATGCACAAATAAAACAGAAGTTCAAATTTCTTTTAGGTTCCCTTAGGTGCTTCCAAATGCTCCCATATGTTAAATTCTACTCTGTGCCATTTTCATGTGTTTGATCATAACTCTTTTCCTTCCAATTTACACATTAATCTGATATTTAAAAATAAATAATCTGTGGCGGGGGGGGGGGAAGGGGGATATGTTTAAATATGGATTTAAGTGCACATTTAAAATCCTCCCTCAAAATATGTGTGTGTGACCACGTTTTGTTGGGGCTTTTTGAATCAAACCCTTTTCAAAATATGTGGAGAATGGAAATCCAATCTGCACATTAGCTTTGGAAATATATGTCAGATAAATTCACAGCTTGGAAAAAGTACTTTTTTTGGACTTCAGCTCCCACAATCACATAGCCAGTACATTAACTGTAATTCCAAAAAGTAACTTTTCCAAGCTCTGATTAATTTGAATGTACAAAGATGAAATTGCTTAAAGATCTTCAGTTAGGTATATCATACCCGCCTACTCAAAAAGCAGTAATTTCCTAGTTTCACTTTCTACTTTGTTCAAAATGTTTAAGTCTCATAGTGTCGCTATCCTAAAAGCTGGCTATTGTATCTTTGGATGCCTCTAAAGCCTTTGATATGGCAGAATGGAAACTGTAATTTAAACTGTGTGAATTCATTGAATTTGGTGATATCTTTGTTAACTTTGGGCCGAAACAGATGGCCCAGTAAAGCCACCTTCCAGGCACTGTGGGAGTGTAGGGTTTAGATGCTGCATGCCCCCAAGATGTTTAGATGCCACATGCAGCCAGAGTGACTTGCAGCTGGCTTCAAGCCACTGTGGGCAGTAAAATCTGGCTGAAAAAAGAGCAAATTTTTGCTGCTCCTGTTTTGGCCAGCATCAAGGCAGACTGGGGCAATGGGATGTGCATGCCATGACCCCAATACAGTTTTGGCAGGGCAGTCTGTTTCGTCCCTTTGAAAACATTATACACATCATGAAACTATTAACAGGACAAATGGGATGGATTCTTCTGACTAAGAGACAAACCATGGTTTCCCGCTCTTTCCTATCCTCTTCCCATTTTTTATGGAACCCCTGGCCCCCTTGCTATGATCAGATTCAGAAATGCATGGAGTTAAAAATTTAAGATAACCATGGTCGCCTTAATTTATTTGCAGATGACATTGCCATCTCAGTCTCAAATCCAGAGTTTGAAGTTCCTAGAGCTCTTAGTTTTTAAAAAAGGAATTTGGAGATGTTTCAGGTCTGTCCATTTATTTTTTAAAAATCGAAAATATTAGGTTTCAATTTTTATAAAAATCATGAAGCTAATTTACAATTGTTAACAAACATTCCAGCCCCTTTGGACTCCACAAAATAGTTATGAATGATATTGCCAAGCAATATCAAGAAATCAATCCTGTTAAATTTTAATCCATTTGTTAAAATCCTAAAACACCACCACCAACAAATAATACTTGGAAATGAAAGTATATTGGCTAGGCCACATTGCAGCAGTAAAAATGTCAATCCTTCCAAAATGCGCATGCCTGTTTTTTTCCAGATTCACTCTTTGAAATTTGGCAAAAAACTGATTGTGAACTTTTTGAATAAAGGAAAGAAAAAGCTATCTTGGGAGTTGTTCACACTGGCCTAATAAAGCATCTTCAAACCACTTTCAAGCCTAGTTGTTTAGACAATACACAAGCCTAATTGTTTAGTCAATGTAAAACTGAGGAAAACAAAATGCAGCTGCACTCTTGGGCTAAAAACTGGAGCAAAAAGAAGCTATGAGGGCCAGAGCAAACGGGCAAGAAAAAGTGGCTTGATCCTGATTTTCTGAAAGTTGGTTGAAAGTCCATTGTCCACATGACCCACTTTCAAGGCGGGCCAAACAGCCATGGGCTGTCCACGCCATGCAGCATCAAGCCATGCTTTTTTGTTGCATCCCCACCATGCATGTGCACCATCACACGAAAACATCACCTGCAACCTTCAATTACAGTAGAGTCTTGGTTAACCAACCTTCGGTTAATCAACACTCTGGATTATCCGAGGCCCCTTGCCTCCCCTCCCCTCCTCCCTCCCTCCTTCTTCCTCCCTTCCCTCCCTCATTCCCTACTTCCCTTCGCCGAGTCCTCTCCTCTCCTGCCCTGCCTCCCTTCCCTTCCCCTCAAAGGACTCCAAAGAGCCCTTTGGAGTAAAGGGGGGGGGGGTCTGGGAAGAGGAAGACTGGCCGGGGAGCCCATTGAGGGAGAGGGAAGGCCTGGGAAAGATAGGTCTGGGCCCATGCCAAGACCTCTCCCTCCCGGCTTCTCTTTCCTCTTTCCTCTCCCTGAATGGACTCTCAGGAGTCCGTTCGAGGGGAGGAAAGGCCCGGGGAAGGAGGCCTAGGTGCTCGGCCTGGCTTGTCCTCCGTGGCCACAGAAGACAGGGCAGGGCCGGGCACCCAGGCCTCTTCAAGGATGCTGCATCCTCGGCCCCTGCTTGTCCTCCGCGGCCACGGAGGACAGACCAGGGCCGGGCACCCAGGCCTCTTCGAGGAGGCTGCATCCAAGGACTAAGGTAAGCAGGGAGGGAGGGAGGGGAGGCGAGGGACTTTTGTCCTCAATGGCGGTGCGGGTGCGTGCGCACCGCCATTGAGGACACTGATCCTCAGATTATCTGACATTTTCGGCTATCCGACTATCAGTTGGCCTGTTTATGTCAGATAATCAAGACTCTACTGTACCTCCCTCTTCCTGTTCAGATGCCATTCTATTTTGGCTGTAGTTTTTAGCCTCGGAGCACAGCTCCATATCACTTTCCACCCACTTTCACCTCCTGTGTCATCTAAACAGCTAGGCTTCAAAGTGCTTTGAGGCCATTTTATTTGACTAGTGTGCATGACTCCAGATACTCTGACTTAATATGGAAAATGTCCATCATCCAGCATATAAGCACCCTGGTGCCAGTGCAGGAATGCCACAAAGCAAGAATGCTCATTTTACTTCTTTGTCTGAAATTCACAAACAGGCAACAAGGGAATTATTGTCATTTAAGTAGTTCATACTGCTAAGAGAGGCTGTAGCTAAAGGCATGGCCTCTAGAATATATGAATTTCTAATCTCAATTACTGTTCCTAATAATCTAGGAACTAATTTAATCTGGAAAAAAAATTGGAAACAACCAGCCCAGATTCTTACTGGAAAAAAAAATAAATAAAAAATTAAAGAGATTTAGCCACAAAGGATGTCAGAACAGATTTTCAGTTACTGGTAAACAATAATAATTTTTAAAAATCCTATTTTTGGCTTAATGATTGTAAGACTTCTCTTGAATGCCTACACAAGTTAACTTTCTTAAAT
Source organism: Sceloporus undulatus (assembly GCF_019175285.1). NCBI lineage: Eukaryota > Metazoa > Chordata > Lepidosauria > Squamata > Phrynosomatidae > Sceloporus > Sceloporus undulatus. The sequence continues at coordinate 40,010,481 of NC_056525.1, read as the reverse complement.
ACTCCTCTTCTCAGAGAATAGGTCTGCTAAATGTACATGTTAGTCAACAGCAGTGCCTACAGTTGCTGAGACCATAGAGTCCAAGATTAGATTAACTTGTCATTTGCTTGAACGAGCATGACATAGGTACATCAGCTTCTTAGTCAACTGCGCAAATCAAGCTATCTTTGTATTTTAAGGGTCTGTTTTGTTCTATTTTGTTGTTCAGTGAACTTTCTAAGCAGGATGCTCTTATGAGGATTGACAGAGACAAGAGAGATAAGGCTGGGGAAACAGCAGAAAAATGCTGCATTAAATGGTTGCTCGTCTTTGAAGAACTAAAATAAAATGGAGCCAAAAGTTCAAAATATTTATAGTGGAATCCATTTATAGTTATGGTATCCTCCTAGGGTCCAATTTGTTAACAAAAACAGATCTCCAGATCCAAGGCTATAATGTGAGATTAAGGGATCAGGTATCAGTATCACTGTTGTTGCTCGAGACCCTTTAGCCTCAGACTGGAAAGAGTTCCCTGTGCCTGCTTTAGGGGAAGTGAAGCCCCAATCAGAACAAGATGAGACATATCTAATCTCTTTTTTGATAAAATTACCAACTTGATAGTTGAAGGGAATGGCGTAGATATAGTATATCTTGATTTCAGTAAGGCCTTTGATAAAGTTCCCCATGACATTCTTGCAAACAAGCTTGTAAAATGTGGGTTAGACAAGGTAACTGTTACATGGATGTGTAACTGGTTGGCTAGCCAAATACAAAGGGTGCTCAACAATGGCTCCTTTTCATCCTGGAGAGAAGTGACCAGTGGGGTCTCACAGGGGTCTGTCCTGGGCCCAGTGCTATTCAACATCTTTATCAATGACATGGATGACAGTATTGGGGGCATAGTTATCAAATGTTCATATGACACTAAAAGAAGAGGAGTAGCTAATACCCAAGATCAAAATTCAAAATGACCTGAATAGTGTGGTGGAGTCTCCCTCATTGGAAATCTTTAAACAGAGGCTGGATGGCCATCTGTTAGATATGCTTTGATTGACAGTTCCTGCATGGCAGGGAGTTGGGCTGGATGGCCCTTGTGGTCTCTTCCAATTCTATGATTCTATATTCATGTTGGAAACAAAGTATCTGCTAGCAATGTCATATTTCATCTTCCTTGAACAAAGCCTAAGTTTATCAGCTCTCACCCAGTCCATTACCATGTTTAGGTACTGATTCAGAGAATCTCACTACCCTCTCTCCTGCCTTTTTTGCAGGTAAGGACCCAAAGCATTGTTTGGTATCATCTTCAGATTGGCAATGCATCCTCCAGGTGACCTCTACCTCTAGTTTTAGGGGGTGTTGAACAACATCCTGTACTTGCAGTGAACATAGGGCACAGAAGCTTCAATCTTAATGCTTGTGCAGCATCAGTTGGAAGACAGTGGACATCCTCATAGTGACTGAGGTGTGCAAATGCAGCTTATGTGCACATGCATCCATTTTTTGATGGAAAACAGAAGGTTATTTTCATATGCTTGCACTCCTCCAAAAACTTGCCACACTCAAAAGCTGTCATGCCCTAGGGAAAGCTCCCACCGTAGTAGTAGTAATAATAATAATAATAATAATAATAATAATAATAATAATAATAATAATAAT
>NC_056525.1:39996319-40008836 GCF_019175285.1 Sceloporus undulatus | reverse complement strand
TTTATTTATATACCGCTATTCCAAGGATCACAGCGGTGCACAGCAAGAGATAAAAAACAGTTAAAAACATCACAAACCCCAGTACCCCCAGTACCCCCAGCAAATAACAACAATTAACAATAGCAACAATAGACAACCAAACAGCTCCCCATACAAATGCCTGTGTAGAATGGAATACAACATAACACTGCCAAGGGGAAACTGCCGTTGTCTCATACCAGTGGGTGGGGAGAGAGGGGGATATGATTTGAATCATTAACGTCCAGTTGCTCTGTGCTCTTGGTGGAAGGAAAAGAAAGTTGTTTTCTATTTGAGTGTGCACTCATATTTCACATACACATCCCACATATGCTGGGGGGAGGTGGAATTCTGGAGCTACGTGAACCTTATTTTGATTAGTGTCTCCAATCTTGTGGATTTTTAATGTTCATGCAGCATTAAATAGGAAACAATGATTCTTAAGGTGTTCTGGATCTAGGCCAGAAAGGCTTTTAAAGAACAACATCATGGGTGTGAACTGAAGCTGGGAACAAGCAGTTAACCAATGAGAGATCCAGATTTGCAGCCTTCTAAAATCACCCCCTTTTCCTGGTCTTAGAGCCTTTAGGGCAAAACTAAAACCGGATTGTGAGTAGCATAAATATCAGGCTTGCCCCCCAAAAAATAATAATAAAAAAATATTCCATGGGTTATCCTAGTTTTTCAAAATCTCTTACTAGGCATTTGGAATCCTGGATGTTTCTGGCAGACAAAAGCAGACAGTGATTCCCACTGGCATTGCCTATCTCATCATTACTTCTGATGATATTAGACTTCAGCATTATGGGAACACAAACATGTTTTGTGGCTCAGCTGGTGGCAGGAGATGTGAAAGGGGGAAACTCCTTGAACATTTCCAAGGTAGAACCTGCCCCTCAGATAGTATAATTCTTCACAAGGTCTCCTGTCTTTCATGGTTAATGTTTTGCAGGGCAAGAGTGACAGGTTGGGAACAAGGTCAGCTGACAAGATTGCTGCATACACCAACCTGGTGCCACTCACTTTGGGATTCTTTTTCCCCCCAGCAGATGAAAACTTTCTAGGTTGAATAACATGTTTGAATCATACTCATTGATCTTTCTCCACTTTCAAGCCTGCACTTTCTTTTTCATTTTGCTTTCAAAACAAAGCAGAGTCGCAAATAATGATGAGGTGGGACTATCAGGCCAAACGTGATATGAATGTAACACTGAGAATCCTTACAAGACAATTGAGCAGGAGAAAAATGCCTGTATTTTAACTCAGAGATTAGTCTGTTTACTACCATGCCAATTTCACATGTGTCCATTCATATGTCTATATTGCATTAACCTGCATTTTTAAAAGAAAAATCTGCATGTAGATTTGAATAATATGTGTCAGTTTTTCCAATTTATTTTATTTAAAAATCTCATTTCTAACCATATTTTCTTTCATTATATGTATTGCTGATTTTAAATAATATTTTATGCACACATTCATACTTGGTTGTGATATTGTTGGGGAGGGGTTGAGTCAAAAGATGGCATCACATGATTTGGCACAGTGTAAAATTTAAAAGATAATGGCGTTCTTGCACTAGCTGACGAAATACCTGTCAGGTCATTTATTTTGAGATGCCAACTGAATGAAATTTTCAAGTGTCCCTAGTTTTAATCCAAAATGTTCACTATTTTGTCAGGTTGATCCAAAGTATGGTCTGGTGCTCAGTTTTGCAGTTTTTCTGGATCCTTGCTATACTTCAATAAGTGTCTACCTGTCCTAATTGTGCCAGCCATGAGTTTTACCAGGGTAGAAAGATAGCATAGATTTGTGTATTTATTTATTTAATCATTTGGTTTATTTATATCCTATCTTTCCCCAGTACTGAATTTCAATCTGGTTTACTGTATAATTAAAAACCAAATCCAACTAAAACACAATCAGTTAATTATAATATTGTAACTAGACATAAATTAAGCAATTAAAATAAATAAGATGCCTTATTTTATCCTCAAAGTATTCAGCCCAGTGCATGTGGAACTGAGCCTTACATAAAAGCCTCAGACAGTTAAATAAAATAAAATAAAATCAACAAAAACAACAAAACTACCAAGATTACAATTGAGTCCCTTTTAGCCATAATAATGGAGCAAGAGTGCAGGAGAGCCAAGTGACTGCAGCTGCCTAGCAAGCTGCTATTTAAATATATCCCAGACAGACTGGAGTGAAGCCTTGTCCCACCCACACAGGGTGACCAGCTGTCCTAATTGCAAAGGAAGACAAGGCGCTGTAAATGTAGGGGATTCAAGGAAAATGTAAGATATTACAAAATAGAAGCTAAAAACACTAATATAAATATAAATTCATGTTTCTTATTCCTGCTCAAAATGGAAGACATTTTGCTATTCTTCCTGGAAGATAGTCGAAATTTAGGACATGTCCTGGAAAAAGAGGATACCTGGTTACCCTGTACCCACAAAGCCCATCACTGTGATTCTGGATGGGTAGTGGTTTCTCACTTACTAATGACCAGGAAACCTGATGTAGTATGACAGGAAAATCGTGGTCACTATAAGTGCTGTTCCTACCTCTGGTGTCACCCAATATGGGGAGGGGCTTCTGGAGGGGGAGGGTGAATCAAAAGAGTGGTCTCAACCCTCTCATTTGCTGTGGTCATGGAGGTCTCCTCATAAGGAGACCACTGCTGTCATGGCAAGCTGGCAGAGGGGCATTTGGTTCCCTCCTTTGCCCTGGCAGTAGAGTTCTTCTCATGGTGAGGCCTCCACCACTGTGGCAAAGCTGATGAGAGGGGGGCTCATCCCTCTCCTGTGCCACTACTGCGGCAAGCCAGGAGCACTCAACTGGGTGTCAAACCTCTACTGGAGTGTCACCCACTGCTGGCAGCACCCCCCCCCCCACTCTGTGACACCACTGGTCACTATCCTTCACTGCTACCCCCTTTTCCAGGGAAGGCCATATGCAGATACCCAGATAAGTCTGGCGACTTCCTGCTTTCCAGTAGGAAAGACATATTTCAGAGGGAATGCAACATGTTCCTTCCCCAAAAACTTTAACTTTCTCTGCCTATTGGCTATTTACATTTTTCTGTCTATTTACCAGCTGTGTTGGCAGCTTCTTTGGCATGTTTTCTCTTTTGTACAGCTATGACCAGCCACAGCCAATTCAGAGAGAGAACATTGCTTCCTGCCCTCACTCTTTATGAATCAAGACTTTTATACTTTTTTTTTTATAAACCACATGGACATGGACACAAGAGGTGCAAAAATGAATACATTTTGGTGCATATTTTTAAAATACAAATTCCAAAATAAACATGGGAACAAAATGAAAAATCTTGAACATGGAAGTATGTGCATATTAGAGAAAGTAAATCATGCAGATTTAATAATAATAATAATAATAATAATAATAATAATAATAATAATAATAATAATATTTATTATTTATAAACCGCTTTTCCAAAATTTGATCAAAGAGGTGTACAACACAAAACAAAAATGTGAGACAATAAAACAAATCAATAACACATATCATCAATTAAAATTATATAAAAAAGTTTACAAATATTAAAACCCAGAAAAACAAACTAGCTGGTTCACCCAATTGCATATCAAGGGGAGAACAGAATGGAATCAAGACACATGGGGGAAAGCTTGTCGAAAAAGAAAGGTCTTAAGATTCTTCTTAAACATGTCAAGGGAGGAGACAGAGTGGAGCTCGTCAAGAAGAGAGTTCCAGATCTGCAGGGCCAAGGTAGAAAATGCCCTATGTGAAGATGAGGAGTATCTTGTTTTTGGAACCCTCAGCAAATGCTTCCCGACCGATCTGAGAGTGCGGGGCAGATTATATGGGGTGATTTACCCACCTGTAATAGAGACATGTAGATCACTCAACTTGTTTTTGTCCTATTCTAATGTCCAACTTTTATTTTAGCTCTTCTGCACCCAGTTTTGAGTCTAGCTCTTTCTTTTTCCTATTTCTAAGATACTTCACAAATGTAATGTGTATTAATGCATCCACCTCATACTTTCACAGCTGTAGTTTTCCATCTATCCAGGACTACTCTTCCTTCCAGCAATGTCAGTCTGTGCAGAGCTGGCCATTTTCCCTTCCCCACTGGCCTTCCTCACTGAATTCAGTCTGCACTGGCTTTTGGCAGGTAGCTTTCAAGTGGCAGGATGCATATAAATAGCTCAGGACAGGCTGGAAGTCAGCTTTTCCTAGCATATTCCATAGCTGTCATGAACTGAGACTGATATATGAACAGGCCATATATCCCTAGCAAAGAAGAAAGAAGAAGAAGAAATTACTGAAGGAAGGAAGGAAAGAAGGGAGGGAGGGAGAACAGGAGGAGTCTTAATCCTCAACAGATGAAGACACCCTTTTAAAAATCACCTGCTGCACAAAAGTCAAACGAGGAGAGCTTTCCTCTACTCAGTTTCCCTGCAATTTGGTCAAGAAGCCTCTGCACAAAATTAGTTTCCCTCCCTCTCTTCAGCAGCACACATACACAAAGCAAGCACAAAGGACAGAATTATTGGTAGTTCTCCCCACCCAAAGCATAGGCAATCCATCTAAGGCCTTAACTTTTTACTCTAAATTCCTTATTAGACGACTATTATTATTTGCAACAAGAACACCTACAAAAAACAAAAACAAAACCGATTTCCACAATTTTCCTTATGATTTGCTTTGGAAATATAATTATTTTGTAAAAACAAAGTGAACCTAAATACAGAACAAAACATGAACAAAGTAATGTGATACATGATACTTTACAAAAGAACAGGTTCGTACCCCCAAATTTTCAATGTGAAATTTGAAAGAGAAATGATAAGAAATGGAGTGAGAAAAAGCAGCGACCAAAGAGATGTTTCCCTCCATTTTTCCTCCACTTTAAGTAGGGTCTATCAACCAAACTCTGTTTACAGAGCACATTTCTTTTAAGGTAAAGCCATGTACTTAAAATATTATTTGCATCAAAAATAAAAGATCACAGTTATTCATAGTTTGGGATTTATTCTTTTGCACATGGCACACACATAAAAGCATTTTCCGGGCACCAAACAACAAACACAAATGATATTTCCAAGCAGACATACTATTTTCTACTCAGAAAATGTTGTTTACAATGCAGAAAAGGCTGTTTTCTGCACAAAAGTGTGGATTTTGCACAGATTTAGTATCAAACTATAACATTTTATGTGTAGGAAGCAGCATTTTCTGAGCAGAAAATGTGCAGAAAATGTTGTTTCACTTGTAGAAAGTAATAGAAACATATACTCATTCAGTTGGAAGAAACCATCCAGTCTAATCCCCTGCCATGCAGGAAGACAAAATCAAAGCACTCCCAACAAAGCCTCTGTTTAAAGACCTCCAAAGAAGGAGGCTCCACCACTCTCCAAGGGAGTGTGTTGCACTGTCAAACAGCTCTCACTGTCAGGAAGTTCTTCCTAATATTGAGGTGGAATCATTTTTCCTGAACTTTGTATACATTGCTCCATGTCCTAGTCTGTGGAGCAGCAGAAAACAAGCTTATTCTGTCCTCAATATGAAATCCTTCCAAATATTTAAACAGGTCTATCATATCACCTCTTAACCTTCTCTTCCCAAGACTAAACATACCCAGCTCCCTAAGTTGCTTATCATAGGGCATGGTTTCCAGACCCTTCACTATTTGGTTGTGTTAGGAAGGATCAAATTAGGGGAATTTTAATTAGTTCAAATATGAGAGGCATGTCCTAACAACGCACGCACAAGATCGTGTCCCTATGTGTATACCAGAGGTTGCCTAGTCCACCCCCAAGAGAGAGACTCAGATACCAATGATGTGCAATTAAAATATGAACATTTATTAAAGCCACACAACAAAAGGGATCACACACGCACACACACACTCAATGCTATAGCAAGGGAGGGGTGAGTTCGGGGAGTAAAAGAAGGAAGAAAGAGGCACCGTTGGGAATGTTTACCTTAGACATCTTCTCCAAGGAACCGGATGAGATGTAGGATGGATGGTGGGACACGGCCGCGGGAACAGGAAAGGAAAGAGCAGCCGTGGTGGCTTTGGAGCTGAGTTCCGGTGGGCAAAGCTAACTAGAGGCTCGAAAGGCAGTGAGCTTGGCTTCGCTCAAGTGATTTCAGCAGAGCAAGATGCTCTAGGAACCCAGGCTCGGAACTGGAAGCTCGACAAGCCCACTGGAGGGTTGAAGACCTTATATAGGGCTAAACCTATCCTCAGGCTATGGATGCCTGCCGGGACAAAGGCATTGATTGCTTATCTTTGTCTAAGCTGAACCTTACACAATGGTTGCACAATGCAAGAGGTCTGCCACTTTTCAGGAGAGCAGACACCTTGATGGCTGAGCCGTTAAGTTAATCACTGGCTCGTTAAGAAGGAAGCCACATCTATTGTCTTCCTTGCAGAGGTCTCTGCGAATCTGGTTGAGCAACTCCCAAGACTTCCTCTTCCAGGTTTGAATACTGAGACTCTGCCTTTGCAAGGCAGCTGTCTACACGGTCTGCTCACTTTTAGGTTAATGGCAGCTTGCTGTGGGGTCATTCAGGGGTCATGGCTTCAGACCGCATGGCACCCAAAATTTTATATAAAACCATACTCGGTAACAGTTGCCTTCCTCTGAGCATGCTCCAGTTTCTCAATATCTTTATTGAATTGTGGTGCCCAGAACTGGACACAGTATTCCAGGTGAGGCTTGACCAAAGCAGAATAGAGTGGTACTATTATTATACTTCTATTAATGCAGCCTAGAATCATATTGATTTTTTTAGCTGCCATATCACCCTGTTGACTTATGTTCAGCTTGAGGTCTACTGGGACTCCTAAATCCATTTCACATGTACTATTTGTTTTCTGTACAAAAATGTGTACAAGTTTTGCACAGAATAAGCTCCACACTGTGAATAGCCTTTGAAAACTGCACCATATTAAAATACTTTCTTACAGTGGGAATAAAATGGCTAAAATAAATCTTTGCTTCCTCCAAGAAGGAAATTAGCAAAGGATTAAACACCTACTGATAAGCACACATTATCAAATAAGAACATCCAAAGCCCGCCAAGGCCTCGTGGCCTTTTATAGGCCCGAAGGCCAATGGGAGGCTGGCATAGGGTGGCAAGGCCCGCCCTCCCGGCCTCCGTCCAATCCCGGGCGGCGTCTCCTTATGACGCCGCCCAATCGTTGAAATCTTCCGCCCACAAAGGCCGCTGGGACTTGTAGTGCCCAGCGGCGTGGGCGGAAGACCCGCCCCTTCCCCCCGATCTGGCCAATCGCGGCTCGAGCGGCTCCCGCCAAGGCACCGGGCAGCCGCTCGAGCCGGAAAAGGCCTCCTGCCTCCGCGGGAGCCTCCCCCTCGGCAACAGAGCCATCCTGCCAAGGCAGGCGGCCCCATTTTTCTGTACAAAAATGTGTACAAGTTTTGCACAGAATAAGCTCCACATTGTGAATAGCCTTTGAAAACTGCACAGTATTAAAAGACTTTCTTACAATGGGAATAAAATGGCTAAAATAAATCTTTACTTCCTCCAAGAAGGAAATTAGCAAAGGATTAAACACCTACTGATAAGCACTCATTATCAAATAAGAACATCCAAAGCTAGTTAAGTCCACAGCCTTGAAAATTTCGATATCAATCTCAGTGGATTTAGCTTAGGATGGTTAGATCTTATCAAAAGCTGCATACACAATGCTATTAACATGTCCTGCATGTCCATTTCTCCATGTCATTTCCTTGTGGCCAGTGGGACAATATATATAATTTATTTATAGATTTTACAGTAGGTTAAAGCCACACATTTGTGTACTCCATCTGAAATGGATGCAAATGTTCAATTTCACCACCCCTTTCTATGTAGATTTTATAAATTCTGGAGATATGTCAAGAACTTTCTCTTGATTTATAAGATGCTCATCAGGATGCCATTGGAAAAAAGCTCAGATTGAAAGTGTGAATTCCTTCACCTGAGGATATGAACTTTAAATTGTTTCAAATACAAGGACATGCTCTGCATTTGTTCCACAGCTTGCCGGCACAGGGAAGATCTGCACTGAATGAATGGTGATGCCTTCAAGTGTGATCATTTGAAGCACAAGATCCTTGCTTTTAGCTACAGGTCAGTATGCCAGGTTCCTCATTAGGTTGTAAAATGAAGAAGAGGGTGAAAGGTGAGAAGACTGAAATGTCAAGCCACATCTTCTTTTCCTTATGAAAGAGCAAGGAAAGTTTTAAAAGAGTGAAGGCTACAGAGCTCTGCAGGCTTTCACCTTTCCCTGGTCTACATATGATTAGGAAAAGGGTATGTCATCACAGGGCAGATTTTACATCAGCTCTTGAATAGTCTATTATTATGAAGGGGAAAGCTGTCCACTCCAGGGATGTTTAAGAAATCCAAACTTTGATCTTGCCAATATGAGCTGACCTAGATGTCTATCTCTTGGATCAGCCTTCTCCTACCTGTGCCCTCCAGATCTGCTGGACAATAACCTCCACCATTTCCAAGCAGCATGGCCACCCCCATGCTATGTGGAGGCAATAGGAGGTGTATTCCTGCACATGTAGGAAGGCACCAGGTTAGGGAAGACTGTTCTGGACTAACATGTGGTTTGAAGCTAAGGTCTGGAAAATACTGCAGAAATAATTTAGTCTGTGACTACTTTAACTGCCCTGGCTCAGTGCCGGGGAATTCTGGGAATTGTAATTTATTGTGGCACCAGAGCTCTCTAACAGAGAAGGCTAAATGTCTCACAAAAGTACAGTTCCCAGGATTCCATAGCATTGAGTCAAGGCAGTTAAAGCGGTATCAAACTGGACTATTTCTGCAGTGTGTTTTGGATCTAAGTTATCCATCTGCTTTTTATTTTGTTAGATATTGCAACAATTGGCTTAAACTCAATTGTTTAAAATTGTTTTAAAAAGCAATTTTAATATCTTTTTTTTTTAAAAAAATCCCAAACATTTAAATGTATATACCATAAAAACTCCCACACCTATTTGTCTAAAATTCAACAGGCATCATCCCTTCCAATGTGCTACTAATTCTGCAAGTTTCACCCAATTCTGTCATACCAGAAAGAAAGAAAGAAAATATAAAAAGAAAATATAAAAATATAAAATGCTTTGTAATGTGGCGGGCAATAGGAAAAGAGAAAGACCACATTCCAGATAGCTGGATTCAACTAAAGGGGTAGGGAAAGAGACTTTCCTTGGGGCTGGTCTGAGATATAAACCCTCACTGAAGTCATGTGAATTAAGAGGAAGTTTCAGATTGGCATTCCAGATGCAGGCCAGCCGGGCAGTAACCCAATCTTCAATTATCCTTGGGGCTCAGTTGTTTCGCCCAGGGGAAGCTGAGGAGGTGGTCTAGAGAAAGACCATCTACCTCAGCTGCTCCCATATTAGGTTTGCCTCCCTGTTTTGCTTATCTCAAGAAAGAAACAACTAAATAGGACAACTTAAATAAAATGGCCCATTTTACAATCCAGTTCTATGTGTCTGGTCTCATTATTTCTAAGTAGGACAAGAACAGCACTTTGTTAATTTTAAGTAATAGCCAATGGGAGACATGAATACATGAAGTGAGACTTGAATTCAGATCTACGTTATTTTGGGCAGCCTTCAAATCCTCCCAAGCCAAATCAGGCTGGTTTTGAAATCACTCAAATGCACATTGGATCTTATCTTGTGGTCAACACACACACAACAACACACAACCAAAATCAGTAAAGCCTAAAAAACTGTTCCTTCTGTAATTTCATGGGGAAAAGGCAGGCCCAACCTTGCCCCTTTTAGAAAAGCAGCACAGACAGTGGCCAGACAATATACATTTCACATAGCAACATCTTAGTAGCTATGTCTCTTAGTGCTACCTTTCCACACCTCACTTTATAAGCTGTGCAGCCATACCCCAAAACACAGCCATTTCCACATTACCAGAAAGTAAGAGCAGTAAAGTGCCCAGCTATTTCACTTTAGCACAGGCAGGGACCTCCAGAGTACACTGGGACATTCCTACAGATGATGTGCTGGCAGTACATCCAGCTGAAGAAAAATAACTTTTTGTCTCCACTCTGATCCTTTCACACCCCAACAACCTGAAAATGGCTCTGTTGCACAGGCTGCATGGTTTACAAGGTGGGTTGGGGAGGATGTTTGGTTGTTGAGTGGTCAGAAGAGAATTCTGACCAAAGGGGTGCCCAAAAACTGAGTTGCAAGGTAACAAGGTAAGCTTTTAACATCTTAATTTCTTTTTATTATGCTTATATTTTACCTTATAGCCCACCAGTAGTTCTCAAAGTAATTCCCAGTTATAATCAAGTAATAAAAAAAATGCAGCATAAATAATCACCAAAACCCATAACAAAAGGAATAGAATGGGCTCTTAATAGGAGTGTTAAACAAGATGAAATATCTAATAACTTGGCATTGTTACACAACAGGGTTCCAAAATCCATGTTTCTGGGCACCAATGTGGTGCTCATAATTATTAATCTATGGTTAATAACATCACAGAGCGGATACCAAATAGAATATTAAAATCTGCATTTGTTCTTTCAAGCACCAGTAAGCATAGATGACAAGCAGATCTTAAACAAGCAGGACCGTGTACAACTTTCTGCATGCACATATCATGTATAGCCCCCTACCACCCAGTGGGTGGGTTCTAGAATGGGTTCTAGAGCCCAACAGCTAAAGTAATGTTATGCTTTTTCAGCTGTAACCTGAACTATATTCTGATTGTAAGGCATTAATTTAACATTAATAAAGCTCCTCTCATAGCATTGATGTGTGCTACTTATCTGTACCAAATGGAGTATTTGAGAGGACTACAGACGGCTCCAGCTCAAAGTATTGCCTGCACACATTTATTGCTGTTGTTAACTGCCTTCAGGTCAACTTTGACCCATGGCAACTCCATGAATGAGAGACCCTCCAAGTTACCCTATCCTCAACAGCCCTGCTCTGCTTCTGCAGATTCATGGCCATGGCTTCTCTGATTGAATCCGGCTATCTGGAATGTGGTCTTCCTCTTTTCCTATTGCCCTTCACTTTAACAAAGCATTTTATATTTTTTAGTGACTCATGTCTTCTGATGATATGGCCAAAATACTACAACCTCAGTTTAGTCATCTTTGCTTCTAGGGAGAGTTTGAGCCAGATTTGCTCTACAACCTATTTATTTGTCTTTTTAACATTCCACAATGTTCACAATGTACTGCAGCACCATTTCTCAAATGAGTTGATTTTTTCCCCATGTTAGCTTTCTTCACTGTACAGCTTTCACAACCATACATAGAAATGGGAAATACGGTAGCATGGATAATCCTAATTTTAGAATTTAATTATCTATCTTTACACTCCATGATCTTATCTAGTTCCTTCATAGCTGGCCTTCCAAGTCCTAGTCGTCTTCTGATTTCTGGACTGAAGTCTCTGCTCTGGTTAATCATTGAGCTGGTATTTCTCACTCCACATTGGCATTTCTCACTCTCTATATAGTAAGAGTCTTTGTTGTAGAATTTTATGCATCACCTTGCTTGCATGAGAAGTTAATGCAATGGTTCTATGATAACTGCCATTCCTGGTATCTCCTTTTATGGAAAATGGAATATATACTGAGTGTTTCCAGTCTGTGAACCATTGTTTTATTTTCCAAATTTGTTGACATATTTTAGTTAGAACTAAGGTAGATTCTGTCTCTGTAGCTTGGAGCAGCAGTATCTCTAACTCACTTTTGATGTATGCATGCATACGTGTGTGTGTGTGTGTGAGAGAGAGAGAGAGAGAGAGAGAGTTAGGGGATTGAGATTAATATCCACAGGCTGAAGGAGACATGTATAGGTCAAGTTAGCAGTGCTATATAATAATAATAATAATAATAATAATAATAATAATAGGTTTTATTTATATACCGCCCAATCACTGGGAATCCGAGCGGTTTACAATAGAGGGGATAACAGACAGTTCCCTGCCCACAGGCTTACAATCTAAAAGACACGACACAAAAGGAGAAGGAAATGGTGAGGGGGGGGGGGGAGGGAATCAGGTCCAGCATTCTTCTCTCCCTCTGAGGCCTGGACCAAGGCAGATGGACCGGAGGGAGGAGCCTCCTTCTTCAGGCTAGCCCCTGATGGTACTGGGCCAGCCTTCTCAATCCCTCAGAGGCCGAAAGATGACAGTTGGGGAGGGAGGAGCCTCTGTCTTCAGGCCAGCCCCTGATGGTACTGAGCCAGCCTTCTCTCTACCTCAGAGGCCGAACGATGACAGTTAGGGAGGGAGGAGCCTCCTTCTTCAGGCTAGCCCCTGATGGTACTGGGCCAGCCTTCTCTCTCCCTCAGAGGCCGAAAGATGACAGTTAGGGAGGGAGGAGCCTCCTTCTTCAGGCTAGCCCCTGATGGTACTGAGCCAGCCTTCTCAATCCCTCAAAGGCCGAAAGATGACAGTTAGGGAGGGAGGAGCCTCCTTCTTCAGGCTAGCCCCTG
>NC_056525.1:39939952-39996309 GCF_019175285.1 Sceloporus undulatus | reverse complement strand
ACACTTTTCTGTATTCAAAAACCTGTATTTTAAGTTTGGGCAAGTTACTTTGAATTCAGTACTCATATTGAATTCCAATGACCTTTCTATTACTTTAATGATACATATTAAGATGTGAAAAATTGAGCTATTTTAGTCAAACTCTGTTAATTGAGATTCCCAGTCTGTTTTAAACTGCTGTGAAACTAAGCAAGACTGCATCTTCATTTTCAGATTAAATATTGGGATGTGTCTACTTAAGTAAAAAGGCAAGAAGAACCCTCCTTGATCAGAACACAAGACTATATAGTCCATCATTCTGTACCAGAATACCCAATACATGCTAATCAGAAGACCACAGCAGGGAATTAGTGTAGTAGTACCTTCCTTATATTCCCTAGCACCTGGTATCCCAAGACATATTCCCTCTGATATGGGAGATAATACACATCCACCCCTCATGACTAGCAGCCACTGATAGCCTTACCTTCCATAAATTTGTTTAATTTACCTTCAAGATTATCCAAGTCTGCAGCCATCTCTGCATCACGTGGAAGCAAATTCCATTGCTTACTGATCAGTTGTGTGAAGCTGTGCTTTTGACAGTTCTTAATATTACATTTACACACACACACACACACACACACATATATATATATAATTTCATAGTTCTGTGTTTGCATCCAGTTAAACAGAAACATCTCACACCAGCTCTTGGGGACTATTTCCCATCTGGTCAAATCCATAAACAATATTCTAGCGCACAGTCTTTTAGGATGTCTAGAAATTCTTCCAGTTTGTCATGACTGAAACAGATATTTACCCATTCCATATGAGGGTAACTGTTTTACCTTTGGATATCTCCTGGTTTCATCTTCCATCTTAGCATTATATGCAGCATTTTGATCAGGGGACTATAGTATGTGTTGTTCTTTGTTATGTGCCTTCAGGTCATTTACAACTTATGGCGACTTTAAGGCGAACCTATCATGGGGTTTTCTTGGAAAGAGTGTTCAGGGAAGGTTTGCCACCCCTGAGGATGAGAGAGTGTGACTTGCCCAAGATCACCCAGTGGTTTTCATGGCTGAGCTAGGAATCAAACCCTCGTCTTCAGAGTGACAGTCCAACATTCAAGCCACTATGCCATGCTGGTCTCACTATAGAATTACCCCAGTGTTAAACTGTCCATTTTGAATGTTTTCATTTGTTTGGACATTAAGACTAGAATCCTATTAGAGCTTTATCCTTGTAAACCAAAGTGACTGGGCTCCAGGACTTCCTTAAACAAACATTAGCCCAAACTGCATGGCATTCCACAGTATATCATATTCCCTGTCTGTAACCCATCTCCATTTGCATGATATATATGTTTTAAACAATCTTCATGCTGTTTCATCCCAAAATGGTAGCTCTCTAACTCCTTTTACTTTTCCATTGGGGTGAATGTAAAATCTACTCTACCACAAAAAGACTATTTATGTTTTGTGTAAAGTGGAGTCCTTCCCTTTTACACAACATCCATCTTCATCTAAATAGCCCCCACTTTATTTAACAACCCCAAACCCTCTTCCCTGCAATATTACTTTAAACACAGAGAGATATCCCTCAGCCATGCCTGTCTAGCTGGTCCTTGCAAGTGGAAGCTATTCCAGGGAATGTTATCTCAGAGGTCCTTGCACTTAAACCTTCTCACCAGCAACCTAAATTTGGCTAACCAAATTTCAGTAGATATGGACAAGAAAGCAGCTTCACATTCAACATTTATCTGGAGATCAGAAAAGAATGAAAATAGCACAGGCAAACATGCATTATTAAAGAAGACTTTATATAAGGCATCTTTCAGGAAATTGTCTTGGGTGTGCTGATACCCCCAGATATTAATATTGGCTCTGTGGCTGTTTCAGCCATCTTGCCAAAAAGAGAAGGAACACAGCAGAAGTGCCAACATTAGTTGAACTATAGTGTTATCTGAAAAATGCCAAAGTAGAAACAGGCACAACAATCTTAAATATGTGGTGATGTTGGGAGATCTTCAGTGGCACCAGTGGCTAGCTGCTTGCATGTCAGTGGGAGAGTGAATCCACACTGGGCTTTAGTCCACACTTTAATGGAGCTATCCAAAGTTCTGATTGAGAATAGCATTTTACACCTTGGGCAGTCCCTTTATAGTTCAGAATAAAACCCAGAACAGGTCAATTATCTCATTGATACCACTGATTAGAACTGAGTCTCCACTGATTAGAACCACCACTGAATCCAGAGCAGCCAGCAAGGGGTTCACACATATATACAAACATTTTGACGTTTTCATCCCTCTGAAACCAAAGGGTGAGGAATATACGATGTCATCTTCAGGATGGTATAATTATGTTGCTAGACGAGGGGCCCTGTCAGATGAAGGAAAGGGGTTTGGGTTTGGTAGCTGAAAGACTTCTTTTGATGTGCCATCAAAACATTTTCCAGTGAAAGTAACACAGGCAGTGGTCCCACAGCCAGAGAGATTCTGAGGGTATGTCATAGACCTCTGAAACAGATGAGCAAAATCAGCAAAAGGGCCCATCTCTATAAGTAGAGTTATATTACCACCTCATCCTAACCCCCATCAATAGCAGCCAGCAATATTCAACTGTTTGTCATCGTAAGAGATCAAACCCGCATTTGAATATAATAATAATAATAATAATAATAATAATAATAATAATAATAATAAAAGTTTTATTTATATACCGCGCCTTCCTTAGATCAGGGCGGTTTACATACATGATACATATACATTCAATAGATTAAAAGTATGGGAATTATATCCTGATAAGATGAATTGCATTTATCAGCTGTTCAGAAGTAATGAAAGCTAGTGCTTCTATATATTTAATGGTTACATAGAAGAGAATATTTGGACCAAGTCCACTTAAATAACCTAAAGACACCAGATCATGTCTGAACTTGGAAGGTAAGCATGGTCAACTTGGGCTAGTGCTTGGATGGAGGAACCAATGAATATAGGGTGATAGGGTATTGTAGACTATATTTCAGAGAGAGAAACTGGCAAGAGTATTCCTAGGGTCACCAAAGGTTGACAGCCAACTTGAAGGCACACACCCAGAACTATTTAGGTCATGGTGATACAGGAAATTAGAAAATCTACAATTGTTGAAATTTGTTCATGTATTCCACAGTATTCAATATACAGAAAACTTGGTGTCAATTATTGCTGGATATGCTTATTAAGTCCAAAGACAAAGAGCAACTCGGGGAGGGGGGTGCTGAGGGCAGTGTTGCAGAAGAGAACACAAAATTCCCATACTACATTGCAAGCCCCCTTTGAAAGTACAAAGAAGAATCTGCTGTTCAGTAATTATAAATTGAATGCCCCTTTGGATTTACAGCTCATTGGATCTGGAGAGAGCAACCGAGAATGAAAATGCTCCCTGAGTAGAAAGAACCATTAATTACTAGTACACAAAATGGTGTTGGATTGTGATGAAATGAAAGGTAGCCTAGGATTGGAGGGGGTTGTGCAAAATGGAATACATGCAATTGCTTTTTGGGGGGTGGGGGTAGAGTTAAATATTTAATGAATTGGGTAGAAGATTGGCTGCTTTAAGCAATTTACATTTCAAACTTTTTCATGATCCAAAGAAATGGCTTCTGTTGTCTAGTAAATACTATTTCTCCTGTCATATGTATCTAATTTAAACTGGCACATGCAAAGACCTGGAATGAAGATTCTGACAAAGTCATCACAGGGACAATATTTTCCCAAAATGTCTGCTGTGCAGGGCCGGCTCATCCATATAAGAAAACTACGCAATGGCCTAGGGCTCCAAGCTGTAGGGGGTGCTCTGACAGCACAGCCCCTTTCTTTGCGTAATTGAAAAATAATAGAGTAAAAACTGCCTGTGGGGCGAAGGGGGCCCTGGGCCTATGGGTCCTGGAGGGGAGACAGGAAAAGGCAGGAGGAGGAGCTGGGATTTGAACCCAGAGTCATAGTCCAAAGCTCAAACAACTAGTTCACACTTGCTCCAGCAATCCACTTTAAAAGCTTGGTCTTCTTCCCAGGGTGTCCAGATGTCTTCACTGCAAAGGAAGGCACCACAAAATGGAAGATATTCAAGAAAAAGGGAGGACAAGACTCAAGAAAAGCTCAAAACACTCCTAGAAATGTAAATGCATGCTTCTTAGTCATGCTCAAAATGGAAGATGTTTTATAAAAACTCCTGGACAGAAGGTTGGAATGGAGGACATGTCCTGGAAGAGAAGGAGGTCTGCTCTGCCCTGAGGTGAACCTACCATGGGGTTTTCTTGGCAATATGAGTTCAGAGGCTGAGAGAGTGTGGCTTGCCCACTCTTGGTGGTGTGCCTGCCATGTGTCTTTTCTCTCTCAACATGGAGCCATTCCCATCCTTTTTTCATAGGCTGCATCTACACTGCAGAAATAATGCAATTTGACACCACTTTAACTGCCCAAGCTCCATGCTATGCTACGGAATCCTGTGATTTGGATTTTTGGAGGAGATTTCACCTTCTCAGTCAAAGAGCAGTGGGGCCACAACAAGCTACAAACCCTAGGGCTCCATAGCATGGAACCAGCAGGATGACCAGATGTCCTCTTTTTCTAGGGCATATCTTACATTTCAGTCTTCTGTCCAGGAGGAATTCAAAAAATGTCCTCCCTTTGGAGCATCACTAAGAAGCATGAATTTAGATTTATATGAGGGGTTTCAGCTTTTCCTTGGTCATGTCCTCCATTTTACTTGAAAGCCCTACATTTTGCAGTGCCTTGTCCTCCTTTGTGGTTAGGACAGCCAGTCGCCGTGGGAGCCAAGGGCAGCTAAAGTGGTGTCAAACTGCATTAATTCTGCAGTGTGGCAGCAGCCCTGGTCCTCTAACCTGGTGACCCTACTGGTTTTCTTCTCTTTCTTGTGACACCCTTTTCTGCCCCTTGGGTGAAGATTTTTAGTTTTTAGGGGTCTACCACCCCACAAATTCACAAGGATGGTATAAAGATTTTTCCACATCATTAGAATGAATAATGCTTCCAGCTTGCAAAAGGAATATGTATGCATTAGTTTCCATTCCAAATGTCACAGCAATAAAAAAAGTCTTTAACCTGTAAAATACCCAATTGGCTTTTTGACTAATTCTCAATACTATGATGACAGACTGGAACCTAAGTTTTATGTCATGTTTAGCTTTAACAAATGAAACAGTGAAAATCAAGGGGTGAAAATAATTATGAAGAGTGACAGGGGGTGCCAAAATATTTCTCACCTAGGGTGGCAAAATACCTAGAGCCGGCCCTGCTGCTGTGGAATACCACCTCCTGCACTAAATATTAATATAAGACTATTGATATTGTATTGACCAGACTCAGTCATCCCTTTAGCTCAGACAATGAAGAAGATGAGGTACCACCATTCCCTTTATCATGTCTTTTCAACTCATAAGACACAGATGAATTTGACTAGTCAGACCTGGAGGACCATCTCCCAGCATATCTTTCATTACTCCTTTATTATAAGATTCATTTGTTGCTTAATAATGACTCGTTAAGATCCCATAAACCCAGGGACATAGCCGGGGGGGGGGGGTCCATGAGGTCCAGACACCTCTCTCCATTAGATACAATGAATGCGCCGCCACACCTAAGCCCTATCAGGCTATGTCCCTGATATTCCTACACCACTACCGGATTGCCAATTTTTAGTGGGCCAGAAGATTTTTGTATCCTGCTGAAGAAACATCTTCCTTTACTATGTAATCATATAGCCACTTCTCTGTCCAAGGTCCAGAACAGCTTTGCCTAGTTCTGAATCTGAATTGTATTTCCTCCTCTTTCCCCATCCCTGTTTAGTTTTAACCCAGGCAAATCCATTCCTAACTAAGAAAGGCTGCCTCTATGCTGTAGAAATAATGGAGTTTGAGGCCACTTTAACTGCCATGGCTGCATCCTATGGTGTCTTGGGATCTGTAGTTTTGTGAGGTACCAGCACACTTTCACAGAGAAGGCAAAAAGTCTTATAAAACTAAAAATCCCAGTACACCATAGGATGGACCTATATCACTTAAAGTAGTGTCAAACTGTATTATTTCTATAATGTAGATGAACCCAAATAATTTAATAATTATTAAAGTTGGCAACCTGCAAACTGAAGGAAGATTATGTGGGTAATCCACAATTATTCAAAAAATAATAATAATAACTTTATGTTTTAAATGACATTATTTTCATTTTTGTAATGTATATTACAATATATTGTAGCTTAATACTTTTATTAATTGTATTATTAGAATGTATTAGTGAGTAATATGTCATCTGGTCTCAGTAGAAACAGACAATTTTCTGAATTGCCAATCTGACTCCAAACAAAATCTGAGAGTCTGTGCATTTCCCTAAAACATATCCAAGGTAGCCTTGTTGGCCATATAGCAAAGTACAAAATAATTCAAAATCCACAAAACAGTGATACCTGTATTGGGCCAATCAAAATGTATAATATATATGTTGCAAACTTTTAAAGCTCCACTGGTTTCTTCATCGGACAAAGATGTCAAAAATCATAAGGGGGGGTAACAGTGTGTCAGGGTCCTCTATTCTGGGTCCCTCTGCCATGTTATGTTACTACAGAATGTTAGTGTGGAGCTAGTTAGTGCCATGCAGGTGATAGAAGAGCTCAAGACCTGGGAATGTGAGGGAGGAGGTAGAGGCCGATACCTAAGGCCAGCCAGTCTGGGAATGGAATGTGTGATTGGGAGCAGTTATACTAGTGGTTTTGCTGTAAGGTCCTCAGTCTGAACAAAGAATGTCTTCTTGTGCTGATCTCTCTCAATAAACTCTTTCTGGTTCATCTATGAAGTCTGGTTACTGAATCAAGATAAAGATAGAATATCACACAGAAATAATCATAGGCTTGAATTTTGTTAAGATGTTGTGATTGATGCCCTCTGTTCAGATGGTATGGAAGGGTATCCATGGAAGGCAGTACCTGTGGGTACTGGGAGGATCCTCATAAAGAATTTTGAGGCAAAGTGGATCTCATGGACAGTATCCTTTTGTTTTACTAATAGAATTTAAATTTTATTACCTAGTGTAGAAGGGCAAGCCCAGTTGCAGATGTTGGGAGACTTGGGTGGGTGGAGAACGACCAGGTGGAAGGAATAAGGGCCAGAAAGGTAGAGGAGGGGCTACCGGCTAACCCAGCCCCGCCCACACCTGGACCTTAAGAATCTCCCAGTACCCACACGGCCTTAAGGAGGAGAGGCATGCCTGCATGAATTCCATACCATCTGAACTGAGGGCAACAACTACAACATTCTAACAAAATGAAGGCCTGTGACTAACATTTGTCACCTCCCCATCCCCCCTCCTGTATGATTTTTAACACCTTTGCCTGATGAAGAAGCCAGTGGAGACTTGATAGCTTGCAAAATGTATATTATGCATTTTGGTTGGCCCACTGTTTTGTGAATTTGGGGTGATTTTGTACTGTGCATAAGAGAATGTATGTATTTTAACAAAATAAAATTTTAAAAAACTTTTATAAAAAAAGGAAGTAAATTATTGAATCATATGAAATCCATACAACTTGCCAGTCATAGGAAATGCAAGGCATTAATATATGAAGATCATTTTTAAAAGAATTTTTTATTGTCCAATAACTGTCTCAAGATGCCCCACACCAGTGATGACTACTTTAAGTAATTTTAATTGTATTTAATGTTGTTATTTTATTATGTGGATTAAGTTTTAGAAAGGGGATAAGGGGATCATGTAATTATTATGTATGTAACTTGTATTTATTTATGTAATTTTGATTGTGACCCACCTCAATCCTTTGGGAGAGGTGGGATATAAATAAAAATGATTTGTAGTAGGAGTATTAAGAAGGAGGAATCACCTCATAGTGAGTTTTTTTAATGATATTTTTACCCCATTGAAAAGCAATTGTAATTGGTATTGTATTGGCAATCAATTGGAATTAGGGGAAGGGTTGTAGCTTAGGGGGCAGGAGAACACATGTTTTGCAGACAAAAAGTATCCAGTTTGTGCCTGTCATTTCCAGAAAGAGCTAAGGACGTCTCAGGTCTGAAACCCTTAAGGAACTCCAAACAGTGTAGAACACAGTTGGACAGACTTTAGGTCTTCTGGATTTACATTATTTTGTGTTTAACCTGGGCCCCTTTTACAGTGCACAGTTATAGGGCTATGATTCTACTCTAATTGCCATGACTGCATTTATGGAATCCTGTCATTTGTAGTTTAGTGAGGCACAAGAGCTCTCTGGTTGAGAATTCTCCAATCCTCTCCTTAAATTGCAGTTCCGGGATTCTGTAGGGTGTTGTCAAAGCAGCTGAAGTGGAATCATAGCCTGCAACGTTTGTCAACACACAAACAAACACAGAGCTATGCTTTTCATGAAACTTATCTCTTCTTTCTTAGATGTCAGTCCTAAATGGGAAAAACTAGGTTCCCCCCACCTTGATTGTATACATGGCCCTTGATTTATATTCTTTACAGCAATTTTATGAGCTTCTTTAGAACATCATACAGCGTAATAACAGCATGGTAATTGTGTTGGCTGAATGTTCTGGCACTTAATTATAATCCTGTCAATGGTATTTGCCAGCTTGTCTAACAGAATAACCTTGCCATGTGGCTGACATCCAACTTCAGGGGGAAAAGGAGTCAAGAAGTAAAGAAAAGGGGGATATATACACGTGTTACTGACAAATAAACCACATGTGCTTGATGTGTGTCAGAACATTCCAGGACACAATTTCCTGCAGGCTGTTGCTGCTTGTATAGAAGAGGATCTTTGTATGATGGCAAGAACCACCTCCAGAATTCCTTCTTGGAGTTTACTGTCTTCTCCTTTTGCTTTCCATATATTTAGCCATGTTGTAGATAAGTATGGCCAGAAACAACACCATGGTAGTGTAAGGCAGGAAGAATGATTTTCAGATATAAAATCTGATTATTTATATAATGTCCCTCTCTCCCTTCACTTTCTTCTGATCTCCTTTCTGATATAAGCTTGCTTATAGTAACTGAGGCCCGTTCTACATGGGCCTTTAAGTACATACTGTGTATGTACTAGGGTTGCACAGGGGCGTCTCTTCCAGATGCCCCCAACACTAGTACGTACACAGTATGTACAAAATGGTGGCGCCCATTAGGTGGCGCCATTAGGACATCATGACTGCGCCGCCTCCAAATGGGGTGGCGTGGATGTTATGTCCTGACGCTGTGGAAGGGCACCTATGGTGCCCTTTCTGCGGTGCAGGAAGGAGCTCCGAAATGGAGCTCCTTCCTGGTTTTGTGTCACTGGCTCAGCCTTTACACAGCTGCGTCAGCGACACAAAAGACAAAGGGACCAAGTGGCCCCTTTCTCTTCTCCCCGCCACTGTCGGGGTGTCCTTGGGGCTTGAAGCTCCAAGGACACCCCTTTTCCAGGCCTTGGGAAGCGGCCTGGAAAAGCACCGGATCAGGGCCTCAGGGCTGCCGCTGTGGCAGCTGAGGCCCCAATCCGTCGGGGAAAGGAGCAGGTACAGGCCACCCGAAAGGGGCGATCTGTAAACCACCTGAATATAATATTTTGTTTTTAGACACATAATGACTGCAAAAATGAGTTTACTCAGTCACTTGAAACATCAGCTACAACTCAACCAACCTATTGATTGATTTCAGTGGGCTTAAGCTTGGCCCACATATACTTTAAATTTTAAATGCCATTTCTCCTTGGAGAAAAAAAATAGTTTCTAGTTCCAGCTGAAGGAGACCCACTGAATGAACTGCTGAGTCAATATATATAAATTTCAATGGTTGACTGGATCGGTTCTATTTAGAATTAGATTTAGACTGTTAACAATCAGATTTGAAACATAAGTGGGAAAGGGAAAGTAGATGATGAAGAGAATTTATGTCAGGAATCAAAAAGAGAGCTTGTGCTAAAATGACATATAATCCATCCAAAAATGTCCTATATTGGTGAAGTCTGATCCAGCCATGGAGAACAGTACTCTCTATTGCTGAACTAACAGCAAAAGTCAGTAGGATGTAGAATGGACATTACAAAAGATAGAAAGAAGGGGGAATGCAGGGAACAGCAGGACAAAACACTGGGTTTTCATTTAGTCAAAGTTTGACCATGCACCTTAAAACCAGAGGCTGAAATGAATGCATGTATTGCTATCAAAATTCATAGGAGTGATCATGCAAACAGGTCTCAGGGCTAACTTTGGCCAGAGCCTGTCCAGGGGAATGCACAGTAATTCACAGTGAAGAGCACACATTGCCCTCCAGACAACTTGTGAGATATGGGCCTGCAGGTGTAGCAATCTACAGCATTTCAGATACTTCAGTCTGGGATGTAACTCTTGAATATTAACAAAGCTGAAATCCTGCCCTCGGCATCAAAAGTTCTCTGGGTCTTAAATGTGTGTGGAATGAATATGTAAAATGTGTAGTGCTGCCAGGAATGAGACCATTTAAAGTGCTTTCTTACTGGCTTAGACTACTCAAAAAAACAGGCTCTTGAAGATAAGAGGCAACAGAATGATAATGAGCAAGACTGGAAAGCAAGCTGTTGGTTCAAATCTACTACCATTAAATGTGCCTCCTGTTTAGAGTGACGTTATTCAAAAATTCTTTGGATAGCAATATGAACTGAATTAATAGTTTCTGACTTTCCCTTTTTCATGCTAGTGGGCAAGGCTCCACTCCCCCACCCCATATAAAGAAAAGTTATTTTATTCTTTTTTCCCTTCTCCAGATAGCAAAAAAAAAAAAGCCTGATGCAACAGATAGGATGAACTTCAAAGAGTGGAAGTCATTGTAAAGACCCAATTAATTATCTTGAGTAAAATGAAAAGGGGGAGGAGGGATTTGTGTTTCCCTTTGTTGTTTGGAGGTTGAGGGCACCACTGTGGAGTAAAAATCTCTTTCTAAAAATATCAAACTTGCCATGAACTACACATTTAAGGAGAAAGTGCAAGTAGAGAAAAGGCAGGTTGAATCACTGGGCTGGCACAATCAATTTATAGTCTGTGCCATTTGTATACTGGGGGACTGAAATGGGCTATCCTTGTGGGCTTCCTGTATGCTTGTTATACTTTATAAAATCAAGGTCAAATGAGTTCAGGTGAAAGCTCATCTCATTTTGTCAAGGTCATGTACAATGCTGAAGATACAATATGCATTATATTTATGAATGTTTTCTACTGGAGGTGATCAGATTGGACTAAATCCCAAAGACAGTAAACCCATTAAATTCAATGGAAGCTATATAAGTGATGTCTAACAAATTTCATTCATTGGGTCTACTCTAGTGGGGACTAAAACTGGACTTAGCCTGGTAATTATATGACATATTAATTGTGTGTTTTTTAAAGTGATTCATCTGGTACCAAAGGCCAGATAAAGTTTTTAAAAGATCTTTAAAACTGATGTGAAGGACCCATACACATTTAACTGTACAGTACATAGGTTACATTAGATGCAATTGTACTTATTTCTAAACAGAAATGGAAAGGATTATGCAATTAACCTGCCTTGTAAAGCTCAACAGCAGAAAAAGCCACCAAAGCAACACATGCCTGTGCTTCATTCATAGTAAACCCTATCTGGTTAGCCTTGAAATGTTCCTGGAAGCACTTTACATACATTAGCATTTCCAAGGTACTTGGCATACATTATCTCAGACCTGGCATACTCAGGCAGCAGATTGAAAGTGGGTGTCTAGACTGCCATTACTTCAGAGTGCAGATAAAAACCATTCTAAATACCCCTAAATACCTTCCTCCAAATAGAAGTCTAGCACAGCAGGCTAAAGCCTGGTCTGGAATTTTTCTCAGGGATTATGTTATTTTCCAGTTTGCAGGGAGTTTGTTCATTATTACACGTGAGAATATGTATGAAAAGTTATGAAAAGCTATGCCCCGATGCCACATGTGGTCCCAAAAGGTATTCGTGCAGGTCTTGATCCCTCCAGACCTCCAGGGAGGGGAACAATGAATGGCCTCTCCTAGCATCCTCTCCTGGAAGAGCAACTAACTTCTTAATTAGGTTCCAGAATGCTTCTGCCAGCATTGTTTTGCATCAAATGATACCCAGTTTGCAAAAACAGAAGTAGATTTCTGGCTATTTTGAAGGGATTGCATTGTGAAGGGCCAACATCAAATGTTGGTCTGGTACTAAGGCCCACACTGCTGCAGGGAGCTCACTTCCAGACTCTGAATTTTCCTGATCACCATGGTTCCTGATCTTCAGCTTTGCCATCACCTCTTCGTTGTTTAACCTCTCTGAGTATACAAGCAGTGAAAAGGTGAAGAGATGGAGCTCCATCTTCTTCTTGTCCTGTCTTCTGCCTTTTGTTTCTTCCAGAGGGTAAGTAAATGAACAAGAGAGACAATGGTGAATGACTCATAGAGGGAGCCGTACACTAAAGCACTGCTTTGTTTTTCCATCCAGAAAAAGAGAATACCTCTTTGTAGTCTAGGCAATCCTAGACTACAACCACTGTGATATAGAAAACCAGTGTGATATAAGCACCTTTGGTCATCCAGATATGAAGAACTTTTGACTTTCCACAATCTTTGACCATGCCACCATTTATTATGCTGGCCGAGGCTTCTGGGAGTTCAAGACCAACATATCTGAAAAGCCAGATGTTTCTGCTGCTGGAGGGCTGGTCAGTCCCTGCTGGTCTTCAACCACTGAACCTCACAAAGAATTCCACTGTCCTTATGGAACATGAGGTTGACTCCAGGAAACAGGGATTCTGTCTAAATGTGCAGCTGAGGTTAAATTTAAACTAGGGAATCTGGATCATTACTTTCAGCTAATATACTACCTTTGCACACCTCAATCTCTCTTCCTCAGAATTATGAACACTGCTGCAAAACCACATTAAAATGTACCAGTGGAACTATATTTGCCCCTAAAAGAAAAAAAACAGTGAAAATTAAAGTAAAAGGAAACCAAGTGACAGAAATATTTGTTTTAAACTTTTTTCCCACATTGATGATGATGATGATGATGATGATGATGATGATGATGATAATAATAATAATAATAATAATAGATTTTATTTTTATCCCGCTTTTCCGCGATGATCAAAGCAGCCCACTAGTGGTAGCCGGAGCAAAAAAATAGCCTCCATACTGCTGCAATTCTATCTGGTATAGGCCTTAGTGCAATAAACCATCTTCCAGCAAACAGCCATGTTGTTTTTACTTCTCTGTAGGTATCCTTTACTCTAAAGGAGCTGACCTCACCCCCGCTCTGAATTCCTTACCACAGACTGAGACAGCACAATTGATGCACTGCTGGAAATGGATTAATCTTTCATTCTGGATAGCTATTCCCTCCAGCTGGGTTGTTTTTCAAGCACAGAGAGATAGCAAGCCTGGAATTGCCATTGCCTGCACTGTTATTATTCTGGAGAAAAAGAGGCGTTTGGTCTGCAGGGCTGTCAGTACAAGCACTAAACTCGCATGAAAAAATGAAAAACTAACACTGAAGTCTTTGCAGGTCACTTTACACATTGTTTTAATATTTGCTCTCCCGCAGGGGCTGCGTATTGATGCATTATTAAGAAGAAATATATTGCAAGTATGTTACAAGCTTGCAGAAAGAGGGGAATACATCTGAGCCAAGAGACAAGATTAACTGCATATATCTGTAGGGAATTCTCTATGCCTTCCCATGCCTCAGCCTCTTCTCTTTTGTTGCTGAAGATAGTATTACTAGGCTGGAACCAGAGTGAAGAATATGATAAGATGAAGTGGGAAAGCTATGTGGACTTCCCCAAATCTGTGAAGAAAAATTCTGGAGATTTCCAGGTTCATCACTGAGTAGAAAGGTATGTGACTTCCTGTTTGCAAATAAATTGGATCAAGAAACATGTGCAAATGAGTCCTATCACATTAACAAAGAGATGGAAAGGATTTTCAGACTCAAAAGATGGGGGAGGGTGAGAGAACAAGACTGGAAAGGGATATTTCTGGTGTCTGAAAACCCTGATGAGCACCTTTCTTGTTTTCCTCTTAAGTACCTTTCTTGTCTCCCCCCCCCCAGTCTTCAAACTGACAAAATGATTATTTCCCTCCATAGCCCAACCTTAATTATCTCCTGTCCCCAAAAGATGGAAGAGCAGGAGAGCAGACCAGTGAGGAAGATCACCACAGCCTGTATTCCAATAGCTAAGAGGTGACTTGATAAATATTTGAAGGGGTGTCACAATGAGGATGGAGCAAGCTTGTTTTCTGCTGCCCAAGAGACTAGAACATAGAACAATAGATGCAAGCTACAGGAAAAGAGATTTCACTTCAACATTAAGAGGAACTTCCTGACAGCAAGAGCTGTTTGGTAATGGAACACACTCCCTCGCAGTGTGATAGAGTCTCCTTCTTTAGAGGTCTTTAAACAGAGGCTGGATAGCCGTCTGTCAGGGATGCTTTGATTGTGATTTCCTACATGGCAGGGGGATGGCCCTTGTGGTCTCTTCCAACTCTATGATTCTATGATGACATTCTGGAACAGCTATCTGAACACAAGTAGTTGAGGATGATCCTCCCCCCTCAGCTGTTCCTCCCATCCCATGAAACATGGGGAGGGGAGAGTCAAGCCAATTGTGAGAGGCTATAACCTCCCCAGTCTTTGCTTAGCTCCCTCATCACCTCCTGATGTTTCATGAGGGAGCAGAGAGAGGATTGCAGATGGCCACACTCTTCATTCTGCTTCCCTGCCACTGGCAACTTTTTCTTGTCCTGAAAGATTTATTTGAAAACTGCATAATTTTCAAAGGTATCTGGTAGTGGAGGGTGAGACTGATCAAATTATTTCTTCTTCCTGTGGAATGAATAATTTAACAAGCCTACACCAGGAGAGCCTTCATGCTGTAGTGTTCTGAATGTTGGACTGTAGTAATCAGGGTTCAAATCCCCACTCAGGCACCCTCTGGATGATCTTCATGAAGTCATATCCTCTCAGCTTCAGAGGAAATCAATGGCAAACTCCTTCTATTGAAATCTTGCTAAGAAAATGCCATGATAATTTCTCCATAAGTTGGAAACAACATGGCACACAACACAAACAACCCTACACTAACAAGACTGAACAATTGATTCAGATCATGTGTGGGGATGGACAACTATGGCCCTGCAGAGATTCTTGGACTTCAGTTCCCACCTCACTTACCTCAGAATTAGCTACATTGATTAGGGATGAAGGGATCTGAAGTCACTGAACATGTTAAGAGCCCCCCAATCACCTACTTCTGCTTTATAATATTATTTTATTCCTCATTAAGAAGACTCTACATTTGTTCCAGGTATGGGGCCAGTTTGGAGATGTGGAGGAAGTGAGATCAAGTCTGGAATTTGATCTTAGCATTTCATCATTTATGAACCAATTCTACACCATCAGGTTCCTGTCATAATCTTGGGCTAGTCACTATCAGTTTATGACTCACCATATTATGGATAAAATGGGGGCAAGGGATCTGTATATATTGCTCCTAGGTCCTTGAAGGAAGAACAAGTTAAAACTGTGCAAGATAGATAAATGGATGGTTTAGAGTGCAATTTTATATATGTCTACACAGAAAAAGATACACTGGAATCAATGGGACCAAATTGCAGCACTGATCACAGAGGATGATACTCAATAGTCAATAAGATGGGGACACCTGAAGAATTCAATCTTGTGAACTTCACTGGTCTGTTATTTTTCAGATTTTTGCTCCCCAATCCGCACAGTGAATGGCACTGCAAGTGAGGGGGTGCTTTGTTGGCCTCCATGGGAAGAGACCCATAGGGCCAAGCAAGATCATGTGGAGAGGGCAAGAGGAAGGCTATTTAAAGCTCAGTCACCCCCTCACATGCCATTTGGGTGGGGCAGTTAGCAAACTTGACAGTTCACTTCTGGTATGACAACATGTCTATATAGTTCCGGTCATTAATCGTCTATCTTGCAGATCTCCCTGTGTCATGACACTGGTCTGAGATTTTGTCATACAGTGCTTGAAGTACAATGTGCTGTTTACTACTCTCCATGTGCCAGGCGTGGATAATAGGATAGCTGATGCTCTTTCATGGCCAGAGATGGAGCACTTCAGACAGCTAGTCCTGGAGGCAGACAGTTGCCCAGCCAGGATGCGTGGGGGTGAGATGGTCCATGCAATAAGCTTGTTGTTGGCTCCCAGTACCCAGAATAGCTATAGATTTGCTGTGCCCCTTGGGCTTCATTGCCTGTTAAAAAAAATTTTCCTTTAGTTTCCAGACCTTGCTTTCTGAGACAATGGGTCCTGATCTGCAGACATAGCATGGTCCACTGGGCAGCACAACCGGCTCGGAACAGTCATTTTAGCAAGCAGCTCAGACTGGGAGGTGTTGACACAGTGGAGTGATGTGGCAAAAGAGGCCTGAGATGGGGTGGTCTGATGCCATGGCTGTTTTAAGGGCTTGTGGAACCACCCCGATGTACTGGTAATCCACATTGGTGGGAATGATATGGGCTTTCTTAAAGGCAAAGACCTAATCTTCAGCCCCTACACATTTTCCAGATCATAATGGACACATGGCCTGGGACGGAGTGAGGGGGACCCTAGATGGCTGGATCTTGCCCACAGATGGCTGAATAGGGAAATCTGGAATGCCATGGAGAGGGGTTTGGGCCACATCTAGAGATACTTTTCCATCAGATGGAGCTTCACAGAGTGGACAGTGTCCATTTTTCAGAAATAGACAATTCAATATTCTTGGGGGATTTGCTAAGGGGGCTGAGGGCTGCTTTGGCAGGCCCAGTGGGGGAAATGGACTAAGTGGATGTTTGTCCATTGTCTGTGGTAGGTAGTTGGGGAGAAGATATAAGACTGGTGTACAACTTGGCCCCTCTTTGTGATGGTGGGTTGGGAACTGGAATTGTCTCCAGGGAACATGAGACTGGGGGGGGGGGGGACTGGTGAACCTGCCCTTGGGGTGGATCTGTGGGCTCACTCTATCTTATAAGATGGACCTTGTTTAACCCCACAGACTGTGACTGGTCTCATTATTTCATAGTTGGTCAACAATGTTCCTATCTGAATATTGTTGTGCAGTTCTTTGCTCCAAACACTTTACAAAATGCATTTTTAAATGTACACTTTATGATGAAATACTTCTAGAAATATGTACTGGGAGATAAAATGTGTAGATTTTCAATGCAAATGTTAATGTGGATTTTTTTTTTAAGTCACAAATTTAATATGGACATAGAATTAAAATGTCTAATGAAAAAGCACAAGTACAATTCACTTGCAGTGCAAATACTGTGATCCATTGATCCCTATCACAAAGGTCCTAGGACAGATGCATTTATTAAGTTATTATGTTCCATCTGCTATTAATACCATTATGCTTTTCCACACAACTTTCTGTGCTGCTAAAAAAAAGGAAACAATGACAAATTACAAAAGGAGAAAAGCACATAAAATAAGGAAACTGCAGCATTAAAACCTAAAAGTAGCAATTGTAAAACATAACAGCAATCATAAAAACAATGTTAAAAGTGGCAGTCATGAAAAAATAAATATTTGAAACAGCAACATAGTTAAATGTTATAAGCTTCTTGAAATAAGAACATTTTCAGTTGATCTTTAAGAGCTAAGAGAGAACGTATGAGAGAATGTACCTGACTGAGCATCTCCAATGGGATGGGAGGACATTCCATAGATTAGAGACCCCATTTTGAAGAAGCTCTTCTCTTATGTACTCACTTATCAATACATTGAATAAATATTCAGTCACCTATGTTAGAGTAAAAATGTTAGTATTTAAAAAAACACTTTCCCCAGTGCTCTGAACCAATTATGCCAATACAGAACTGTGGTCAGAGCCTATAAAATTTTCCATTTGTTTTGGACAGTAATCCTTCAAACCACCTACCCAGTGTAGCCATAGGCTGGGGGGTTCTAGGTGGCATAATTCAAATATTATTTTTTCAATCTCTAATTGTGGTGTCTTCATTATGCACTGATCCAGACTTTAAGAGGTATTATATCCTTTGTGAAATGTTTGAGATCAAAACAATTACTGATAACTAAATGAGAGGCAGCACAGAAATGTGTCTCAGAGAAGATGTGAGAAGGTGTGACTTGCTCAGTGTCACCAAGTGGGTTTCCATAACTGAACAGGAATTTGAACTCTGGTCTCTGGAGTCCTAGTCAAACCACTACATCACCCTGGCTCCCAACATAGCAGCCTTAATATTAGTCTAATCTACTCCTTGATTCTAAACAGGTGGAGTAGATATGGAGGCAGAAAAATGAGTGTATTGCCCCTCCAATTAATAATTCCAAACCCCCCATTGAAATTTTCCATCATTTGCCAAATATTGCAGAAAGTAATAGCAAAAGAAATCATAATGCCTGCCAAGAAGAAGAGCCCTCCCCCGACCACCATCTTGAGGAGAGAGAAGCAGGCAAGAAACAACAGGCTTCTGCCTGCCAAGAAGAAGAGCCCTCCCCCGACCTCCATCTTGAGGGGAGAGAGGGCGGAGAGAATCAGGCAAGAAACAACAGGCCTCTGCCTGCCAAGAAGAGAGGCCCTCCCCCAGACCGTCCATCTTGAGGGGAGAGAAGCAGGCAAGAAAAAAACAGGCCTCTGCTGCCAAGAAGAAGAGACCCTCCGACCACCATCTGAGGGGAGGAAGAAGCAGCAAGAACAACAGGCTCTGCATGCCAAGAAAAGAGCCCTCCCCGACCTCCATCTTGAGGGAGAGAAGCAGGCAAGAACAACAGGCCTCTGCCTGCCAAGAAGAAGAGCCCTCCCCCCGACCTCCATCTTGAGGGGAGAGAAGCAGGCAAGAAACAACAGGCCTCTGCCTGCCAAGAAGAAGAGCCTCCCCCGACCTCCATCTGAGGGAGAGAAGCAGCAAGAAAACAGGCCTCTGCCTGCCACGAAGAAGAGCCCTCCCCCGACCTCCATCTTGAGGGGAGAGAAGCGGCACAAAACAAAAGGCCTCGCCTGCCAGAAGAAGAAGAGCCCTCCCCTGCCACCCCCATCTTGATGGGAGAGAGGGAGAGAAGGCAGCGGTGTTTTTTTTTTGTTACTGCTTTGTGTCCACTGGTGGCCTCGGGGATACGAAATGATCGGGTTACGAAATTTCCGGGCTACGAAAAAGTTGGATTGGCCAACAAAAAAACTGTTTCGGGTTACGAAAATTTTTGGGTACGAAATTCATTTTCGGCGTGCGTGAACTTCAAAATGCTGCTATAGGCTTTCGTGCAAACGGAAACGCGTTTCGGGTTGCGAAATTTCGGGTTACGAAAAGGAAACTGGCTGAGACTTATTTCGTAAACCCGGAGGCACCCACTGTAATGCATATGTATGCGCTAAACCGCTTTGATCATAGGAGAAAAAGTGGGTATAAAACATATTATTATTATTATTATTATTATTATTATTATTATAGAACCAGTGTGGTGCAGTGATTTGAAGGCTGGATTATGACTTTAGAGACCATGATAGGTTGAGGTGTGACACTGAGCAAGTCACACCTTCTCACCTTAGGGGTGCCATATATTGGAAATGACTTGAAGGCACACTAAAATAAGGGGAAGAGTTACATCTAGAAATCTTATATCTGCTATGTTCACATCTTCTTGTTAAGTTTACCTGCCTGTTTTCTTTGGATGCCTAAATTGTATATCTGAATGCTCAACTGGCATTTGAAAGTACTACAATGCTAGAAACTGGGTCTGAAGGAATCACCTTGAAATTGCTGTGCTATGGAATGGAATGTATACCCTTTCAGTTGGAATCCACAAAAGTCCTTTTGAGCTAGACTCCATTGGAGTCTTGTATCTATAGTATTATAAAATTCTCTATGTGGGGCTATCTTTGGAAACCATTTGGAAACTTCAGTGAGTTCAAAATTGTGTAGCCAGAAAGTTGACTGGGGCCAGTTATTGGGAGCATATAACTCTCTTGCTGAAACAGCTCCACTGGCTATCAGTTTGGTTCTGGGCACAATTGAAAGTACTGGTCATGGCCTATAAAGTGCTACATAGCTTAAGTACAGGCCATCTGAAATGCTGGCTCTCTGTGTACTGCAGGTGTGCAGTGATAAAAACAAAGACTAGGCCCAAACAGAGGTGGCAGCATTTACCACTGTTTGAGGTGCTTGACTTCAACAGTAGCTCACACACAGCAGAGTGCAGAAGTACAACCTAATGTGCAGTCTCTCTCTCTCTCTGGCTTTTCTTTGCGAACAAAGATTCAGGAAGGACTCATCCCGCACGTTCTACCAGTGCGTTGATGACTAAAAAGTCCAATCCGAGATAAACAGCTCCGGTTGCAGAAAGCACAGCAGAAAGTCTGCTTGGGTGATGTTTCTGGGTTGTGGTTCTTTCTGTGTTGTCATTTCTCTTTGAGACTCGTTCGGTGTGAGTTTTGAAAAAAGGCTGCAGCCTTGTGGATAGTGCATCTCCATGTCTCCCGATGCAAGGCCAGGGCGGACCATTGTTGGTGATCAATTTGGCCGAGCCTAAGATATTGGAGTTTATCAGATAAGGAGAATTGGAAGTATAATCCGATGGCAATCTGAACGCAATCATGGGGTTTAATGTTATTGCATGATAACCCACTACACACAAATTTGGGCAATGGGAAGTCAGTCCAAATGCAATCATGGGGTTTCACGTTATTGCGTGATAGACTGCCACACGCAAATTCGGGCAATGGCATGCTATTTTCGGGCAATGGGAAGCCAATTCGAACGCAATGCACATTCACGTAATTGCGCTAAACTAGCAACTTTAAATGAATGGGTTCTGGCCCCACTTTCTTTTCATTTGAATTTAAGAGAAATTCCTTCCGTTGAATAAACTCTGTTGTTTCAGGAAGTCCTTGTATCTCTTTTTTGGAGCACCCCTCTTATGCTGACCCATGGTGAGTTCACCGTAGAGTATTATTTTTGGGAGGCAATGGTGTCAGGGATTTGAAGGGTTAAAACACAGCACACAGGGAAATGCTTAATGTGTGTGTGTTTGGCCATGAGCATTCAGCAGAAGGACAAGGTTGATTAGCACAGCTGATGCTCATTGGCTCAAGGACACTTTAGTGTCTAGGTGCACGTAGCCATGGATGATGAAACCACCTGGCTGGATTGCACAGGGGACACTTGTCATGGTTACACACAAGAAGTCACTGGGTTTGGGAGACCACATGGTCTGGAGTCTATATAAACCCAGGGGTTGCAAGTGATAGCTTGTGGGTTTGTAGTAGGAGTTGGTTTGGTATGGTTTGGAGTTTTGGAGATCTGTATTTGTATTATAGCACTGTGAATAAAGAGCACTTCGGGAGACTTTGCTTCTCTGGTGGTTAATCAGTAGAAGTCTTGCATCGCTTTGCTGAGTGTCCCCGGAGGTTCCTGCATTGCTTCAGTTCCTGGAATACATCCAGTTGCTGTTATCTCAATTGCTTTTGGAGCCACGCTTCTGCTTCTAAAATTGCTAGCTCTGCTACAAAGGTCTGATTTAACCCCAGGACTCGTTTGAGTTGCTGACAGTGGTTGTTGGACCCCAGCAGTTGTGCTGACAAATGGTCCTTCATCCTGGAAACGTGTCCTGCCCAGCGCAGCTGCGTCCTCAATATCTTGGCCTCAATGCTAGTGATCCCTGCTTGCCCAAGGTGCCCAGTGTGCAGTAGCAAGGCACTAACCAACCTGAAATAAGGCACAGACACAGTTGATTTTTTCCAAATTCCTTGGAGGCTTTTATCTTCCATTTGCAAGATGTACAAAATATATACGACAAAAGCTTAAACTTCTGTCAACATATACTGTCTGTTATATTACAATCCACGCTCCAAACTAACACACCAACCACTCCCTCCAATCCACTATCCTCAACACACACCTGCTCTGAGTTTCAGAGCCCTTATATACATAACTAATTACAAAGGATTGGCACCTGGTGTTTCCCTCCATTTACAGCCATATAATTATTTTTATATTTCCATAAAGGGACATTTAACCCAACATGAAAGACTGTATCTTTGTATATGAACCTCCTAAGATCTATGGTAGGAAGGCTTTGTCTTGGTCCCACCACCATCACAGGCTTGCTTGGAGAGTATACAAGAAAGAGTCTTCTTGGCGACTGCTCCTATCTCCTGGAATGCCCTTCCACAGAAGGCTAGACTGGCCCCCTCCCTGCTTTCCTTTTGCTGGTAGGCAAAGATGTTTTTATTCAAGGAGGCTTTCATATGGGTTGTGTTTTAGTTATATTTTTAACTTTTGTATGTTTATGTAATTTTATACTGTTTTTAGCTAATTGATTTTGTCTCTTTAATTTTTATTATAAAGTTTTCAAATGGTTTTATTTGTGAGCTGCCTTGGGTCTCTTTCTGGGAGAGAGGTAGCCTGGAAATAAAATGAAATAAATTAAATAAAATAGATTGGCAAGAACAGGGAGGGAGGCAGGGAAGGTGTGTGCTCCATGAAATAGGAGTAGACACTTATGCCTCCTCACCATTGCTACTACTTTTTCTTCCTAGTCAACATCATGGGAATACTGTATAGGATGGTGAATTGGGAGAAGCATGAGTGGGAATGTACTGAAAAGGGGACATGGAGCTGTAAAGAAAGTATAATAGACCCTAGAATTTACCAGTGCAAAAGATGGAGGCTCTGAAGCACTGGTAAGGAGACTTATTTATGCTAAATGGATGGAAGCTATTTTTATTATGTGGCACAGGACACTTGCAGGCTACCCCCCCCCATCACTGATTACTAGCCTGTGTGCGTTTTAGTAGCTATGGAACTAGTTGCAGGGACTAGTGGCTCCAGACTCCAAAAAGTAGTTTTCCAAGTTCTGCTCCCCCATACCTGTTAATCGAAAGGAAGGAAAAAGTCAACTTCAAACTATACAGTTTCCTTTTTCAGATGGAAAAGAGAACAGTTTCTCAGTTTTGTTGCCATTCTCCACAAGACACTCTGCCCCACCTGGCATCACAGGAAAGCTGATCATGTCAGTTTTATTCACGCAACTCTCTCCTTTAGGGCCCAGGAGGCAGCTACAGGCAGGTCATTAAAGTTGACTTAAGAGCTCCTTTTCAACCTTGATATCTCCTTTAAAATCTGTTTCATTGAGAGGTAGAAACATTCTTCTAGCAAGCTCTGGATCACTTGCCTGGCTTGTGAAGGCATAACGTGAATACACCTTGGAAATGGAGTAACTGCTTTTGAGGTGATTACTGATGTGTGATAACTGTCTGATGAATTATTCATGAAGGATCTGTACCAGTTTCTGCATTCTAAATATACCATCAGGTCTACAGAACTCATTGGCCAGTGACCCAGAATACAGTAACTCCAAAAATGTACGATATGGTTCAGAGCATAGCAGAAAATATGTGTCTGACAAGAGACTGGATAGTCATTATCCTGGGTCCTTGCAGTCATCTTAACTTAGTACATGTGGTGAATGAAATACTTGTTAAGAAAAGCAGTTTTTTTAATTTTTTTTTAAAAAGAGAGGCTAGGTTTTTTTTTTTAGAATGCTGTTTACAAAAGTGTTTTGAAGTTTAATTCCACAGAATGTACTACTATGAGCATTTCAATGTTTAATGTTCAAAGTGCTGGTTATGACCTTTAGAGTCTTGATTAAGACTTTCTCAAAGTCCATATCAATCTATATGAATCTTTCCAATTTTGTAGATTCTCATGGGAGGGCTTTCTCTTAGTCCCACCATCCTCACAATATAGGGGCTGTACAGATGGGCAGCTGGAGGCCAGTCCTTTTCCCCCTGGATTGGTGCTGCAGCAGTTGCATGTAGCAGCACCGATCTGCTCCCTCTAATGAGTAAAAAGAAGCTGCTCTAAGCAGCTTCCTGGAAGGGGCATCATAAGCTCCATGGTGTGGCGTCATAATCCTCCTTCTGTCTAGCACCGTTTGGGCTCTGCGCCCAGCATGTGTCATCATGGTGTGTACCATGTGGATGGGTGCACACCATAATGGTGGCTGGGTGGCACGGTAAGGGCTTGGAGTGTGTGGATGCTCGGCCCTCACCGTGAGTATTTTAAGATTTCCTTCCAAACAATTATTTTGTACTTGTGAAAATTGTGGTGTTTCCCCAAGCTTGCTCATACTTGCGACTGCTAATACTTTGATCTGTGGTGCTATGTTGGTTGCATGCAGATGATCTATACTTACCCCAGATTTCAGAAATAGAAGAAATGATATTAGTTTGAACCTGGAGGTTTTCATTTAGCTATCATGGTTATCTATCACTTAGAAAAAAATTCCCAAGTTCTGTACTTATCATCTCCAAATCTGTATAATGTGCTTTTAAAGTCATTACCACATGATATCACAGTGTAATTCCACAAATTAATTATGAATAAGTGTACCTGCCCACTAAGAAAATCATGAATTATCATGAGATTTTTTCAGTTTGGGGAATATTTTTTTTGAATAATTTCTTTGTGAACACCCCGCCCATGGTTTTTGCATGCTAAGATAAAATGATGTTACTTTTGTTCAGAAAACATTTTTGCAAATTTTATATATATATAAGTCCCAATTTTTTTAAACTATTGATAAATGTGGAAAACACTGGAAATCTTACCCAGTAGAAAAACTTTTCAAATGTTTTGTACTTCCAGGTAAGAATAATATTAGCATAAATTTACAGTTTTATTGTACTAACTGAAGCTCAAGTGCAGGATGATACAAAGCATGACTATTTTTATATTTCATGAACTGATCTATTACTACTTCTTTATTTTAATATTGTAACAATTTAATTCCTTTTTAATGCTCCTCTTTTCTATGTTTTTAATGGTATTGTTCTTTTAATATTGTTGAGCCGCTTTGAGTCCCACTTCTGGGGAGAGGGACACAAATAAATATAACAATAATAAAAATAATGCTTCATGTGGGAGCAAATTCTACAGTTTACCTATTATTATTATTAAACTTTATTTCTAAAGCGCTGTAATTATACACAGCGCTGTACAAAATTGGTAAAATTAAAGAGTATATAAAAGCCTGCCCAAGGCGTACATTCTAAGATAATAACAATTAAAACAAGGAATAGATAAAATTACCATATAGAGAAGAAGAAAAAAATTAAAAACATCAAATATAAAACAATCACATACCTATGCACTATGAAATGAAGTCTTTCCTTTTATCTATCCTAAAGTTTCTTCTTTTCAGTCTCAGTGAATGACCCAAGTTTATATTGTTATTGCAGAGTAGTACAAAGTAGTACCCTAAGTGAGGATGCACCATAAATTTTGTGAGAAGAATAGCGATATTATCTTTACCTTCTTTCCTGGTGATAACCTACATGGATTTTGCCTTTTGACACAGCCACATATAAAGTCAACCTTTCATTTAGCCATCCTCCAAAACTCCAAGATCTGAGCTGGTGGCTTGTTTCCACCGGCTCAGATGCCATTAGAGTATGTATGAACTTAAAGTTTGAGTCGGTGGGGAGGGATTTCCACAATATTCCTTACCTTACATTTCTTTTTTCTGAATGCCATTTTCATGTACATTCCCACAATTTGCAGACATTTTCTGGGAGTTATTATTTCCCCTCAGGACATTGTTAAGCTTTGCATGGTACTTTAAATGGCAAAGCAGCTTTTAAAATGAACCCAGACAATTCTTTTTAAGGTTCCTAGTTTCATAGAATCAAAGAGTTGGAAGTGTCCCCATATGCCATCAAATTCAACCCTCTCCTCAGTGCAGGAAAACCAGCTAGAGCATCCAAAGCAGGTACTTATCCAGCCTCTTTCTGAAGATGTCCACAGACATCTTCTCTAGGTAATTGCTTCCAGTGTCAAACAGTTCTACTATGAAGATGTTTTTCTAATGTTCAAGCAAAATCTACCCTCTTGTTCAAGCAAAACCTACCCTCTGGTGTGCCCTCCTCTTGTTACAGCCCTTTAGATAGTTAGAGGACAATCATATCACTCCTTATTCTTCTCTTCAACTGGCAAAACATGCTCAGTTCCCTCAACCTGTCCTCACATGTTTCCAGAATTTTGGAGCAGCAGACGTAAACGTCCTCTGAGAAGTAGTTACCAGTCTAGTTCTCTCTCTCTCTGTAGTAGATCTGTCTGAGGATCTGAGAGTGCGGGAAGGATTATATGAGAGGAGGCATTCCCTCAGGTAAGCTGGACCCAGGCCATGTAGGGATTTATACCATGGTCAATGGTATCGATGGCCGCTGAGATGTCCAAGAGCACCAGCAGGGTCACACTTCTTCTGTTGATGCCCAGATGGAGATCATTGACTAAGGCGACCATGCCAGTTTTTACTCCGTATCCCGTCCTGAAGCCGGTTTGAAATGGGTCCAGATAATTGGCTTCATCCAAGATAGCCTGCAGCTGGAAGGCAACCACCCTCTATAAGGTATGTTTAGCCTTGAGAAGAGACAGTTAAGAGGTGATATGACAGCCTTGTTTAAATATTTGAAGGGGTATCATATTGAGGATGAAGCAAACTTGTTTTCTGCTGCTCCAGAGAATAGGAACCGGACCAATGGATGCAAGCTACAGGAAAAGAGATTCCACCTCAACATTAAGAGGAAATTCCTGACTGTAAGAGCTGTTGAACAGTGGAATGCACTCCCTTGGAGAGTGGTGGATTCTCCTTCTTTGGAGGTCTTTAAACAGAGGCTGGATGGCCATCTGTCGGGTATGCTTTGATTGTGAGTTCCTCCATGGCAGAGGGTTGGAGTGGATGGCCCTTGCGGTCTCTTCCAACTCTATGAGTCTATTATTCTACATTTTTGTTGGTTTGTGTGAGTGCATGTACATGTGTCCTTGTGCAGTCCCTAGGCTTGAAATTAGCAGTGGTGAGTATGAATCATATAAAATGAAAAATATCAGCATACCTAGCAACTATTTGGAGGGAAGAAATGTGTCTGTGAGTACGTGAGAGGGAGAGGGAGGGAGAGAGATAGGGAGAGAGAAAAGAGGTCATCTCTGGGAATGAGATAGTTTCAACCACATGAAATGAATTGGTGTGCTTAAAGATACCTGAATTTCTAAAAGATCAAAAATGTTATTAATGCAAACTGCTTTCAAGAGATGTACTAATTAATGATACAAGTAGAAAGAAAAGATAATGCAAAAATAGCATTCATAGAAAATGGATGTAGACACCACATTATTATATTTTATTAACAGTGTTTTGTCTTCCCTAATGTAATTTGCTAAAAGATATTAGGAAAAGCCATGATGTATAACGACTATCCTGTTTAAATTCTGGAAGTATAGACAGAGTTCTGGCTGTTTAAGTTTTTCTTTTGCAATCCAAGGTTTATTCATTTTTGTGAAGGAAGAACAGTAATATCTTTCCACTTTGTTGTCTGTGCTGTTTGTTCAATTTTCACAATTATGTTCAAGTCAATCCAGCTCAGCTCCAGACCTTTATTGTTTAGGAGGCCTGAGATTTCAGGTGGTTACAGTGGTACCAGACCCAGAGGCTCAAGCAAGAAGTGAGCACAGGTAAGTAACAGGATTGATAAAATGAGTAGATATTGTTGGGCACTTAACCAAAGCCCACAAAACCAACCGAAGACCCCTCTGTCCTGTCTGTTTCTTGCTTTCTTTTCATTCCATCTGTCCTAACTAAGCAGGTAAATACTGACAGCTATAAAGGAAGAGCAACTTTCACTCATTCTATCATGTCCCAATGGATGGATGAATTAGGCCTTTTAAGAGAGAAGCTAAACAAATGTTTAACAGCACCAATTCCATAGAGAATATGAGCCTATTTATATCCTAAAACATGGAACTATCGCTTACAAATAACAGGAATAGTTGAGTTTGGTCAGTGGATGGTAGCATATGGAGTTAAGCGTTAAGCTGACCGCCTCCTCTGGATCCTTTGGCAATGTGTCCTAGAGGGACAGGAGTATGAAGAAAAGGATTGTTTCAGATCTTGTCTGCATTTTCCCCATCTCTCCAGAGGAGGGTTACCAAAATGCTGAAGTGCTGAGTAAGCCTGCTTCATTGCAGCATCAGTTGTAAGACAGGTTGCCTGCAGGTATGTTGCAGTATGAAACTTAAGAAGATTAGAGGTCAGGTGGATAATGGTATTGCTCTTTTGATCCATTGTCTTATCTCATTCCCTGTTTAGGGAAGAAACATAACACACCAACAAAAGAAGAGAAAATAGCAAGTAAAGGAAGATAGAAAAGGGTTTGGTTTTCATATGTGTAGCTGCATGTTTATAAATACTATAATTCACATAGAAATGCAATATATTTGAAAGCATTTAGAAAGACTGAGCAGGTGACTCTCAAGCTGGCATCTGGTTAATGACTGTGCTGATGTAAGACCACCTGAGGCCAACATACATCTTTTTGGGACATTGTGGAGGTTGGTATTCTCTTGTATCCTCTACAATATCCAATACTCCCCTCCCTGCATAGTTCTGAGATAGCCCTGCTTCATTGTGGCCAGTCTATTGTACATGGGATTAGACAGCAGAGGAAACTTAAGGATCATTTCTCAGAGGGAGACATAGACTGGGTATATCATCCACTGAGACCTCTGGAGGACCAGACCAGATCTAGATAAAAAAAATGTCTTCAGTCTGTGTTTGGCTATGGCAATATGGCCCCTGCTCCCCTTCTGTGTCCATCAGGAATGGAATGGCTATGGGAGGGCTATTCAACTACATGCTGTCTCATGGCTATTGCACGGCAACAATGAGTCCTTGGTGTGGTGGTAGAAAACCTGTGGCAGAATCCCACATTAAAACTCTTGTACTACACTTGATCATGTAAGATCTTGGCCTCCGCCTGTTATCTAGGTGTTGTATTGATTGGCAATTTGACTGCGAGATCCATTTTCAAGTCCTGACTAAACCATGAAACTCTTCTTTGACCAACTACTCTTTCACAGCTTGACCTATCACACAAAGTGGCAAATTTTAAAGATGTCTGTGTAACCATCTTCAGCTCAGTGGAGGAAAAGGCAAGATATACATGTAATAAATAAATCCAAGTCCCCTCTTCTCCCTTCTTATAGTTATTTATCTTAAAATTAGCCCTGGGCTGGAAAGCCCATGAAATAAAGGATGCCATCATATAAAAGACTAATAGGGTGTACAGACTGGCATTAAGACCAGCCTGGGGGTGGAATCGGGGTGTATTGTCTACATGATGCATGCCTTCACCACCAGGCTGGTGTGATGCTGCACGCCACATCACATGGCAGGCACCAAAGGAGTGCCGAAAAGCCACGGCGCCAGCACCTATGGTGCCCTTTCCACGGTGCAGAAATAAGCCGCTTTTTGCAGCTCCTTTTTGCACCATGGAAAGGCGAGATCAGGGCTGCAGCATGTAGTTGAAGTGGCACTGATCTGGCACTAAAAGGAGCAGCTGCAGGCTGCCCCTTAGGGGCAGTCTGAACAACCCCTAAGATCCCTGAACCATGAAGTGATTTAAATAATGCAATTAAACCAATTCAGGAAATTTTTTATTTTTATTTGACAACAGCTGTTCTTTCTAAATTTTTAAACTAAGAATAAAAGACAGAAAACAAAAAATTAAAAACAAGCTAACTTGTTTACTCATTTGTGTCACTTTGCATATAGATGGTAACAATAGCAGCAGTGGTAGACCTTGTAGTAGTCTCTAATCTTATGCATCCATGTTTGGCCAACTGATTCCTCTGAAGGGAGAAGCACCAATTCTCCCTCAACCTAACTCCTCCAGCATTTGTTTCTTAGTATAGTTTGCTGTCATCTGCCCTACACATGGCAGTTATGGTGTTATCTTTATGTCCTATTCAGGCTTATTTAGTAGTTTCACTTTTGTTGGTATTTTATGTCTAAATATGTTTGTAAACATTTATTGGGTGGGAGGAGAGTGAGCCATTGCTTTCAATGATGTGACATTTACTCCTTCTTATAATGGTTTAGATATCTTCATAAAAGCGATGATAAATGTCAAGTCCTGACACCTTGTATTTTGCATATCATTTAAGCTTTTGTTTGCTGGGTAGCACAGTTCTTTATGCACATGTTTTTGTAGATGGAGAAACTAAATCTCTTTATTTCAAGAGATAATTTTGTATGGGCCTGCAGCTTGTCTGACTCACACTCAGAAAAGTTCATTCTCAATCATTACTCCACATACTATCAATGTATACTTAGGAGTGAAGTTCCTTTTGCTCAGTGGAACTTACAGTGATATGAGTATACATAGGATTACAATCTTAATAATTATCTCACATCAAAGTACATACTTGATGAGTAATATGCATGATTTCAACCGGTCTTCTTTGGGAAATTAGACTATGAAGAACTGTAAAACTGGATCCACTATATGAAAATTATAAGACAACTGCAGAAAAATATAAGACCAAGCCTAGCCCAAACACAGGAAAGAAAATAGCTTTCTTTCAGAGTAAAATATTATCCTCATCTCTACCCTTGGAAGCAGTTATTAAAAATTACAGGCACTCTCTTGTTATCTGCAGCACAGACTGTGCTGCAAATATCATCCCCATTAAGCAGGGAACAGGAAGCCAAGTCACCTTAATAATAACAAGGACTACATTCCTCATCAAAGTAGTAATCCAGGGGGTAAATCAGAAAGGCCGTCTCCTTTTCATGAAGAAACAATTCCTCAAGGATGGGATGCAACATGTCCGTGGGTTACCCAGAAAGTGTTTGGTGTAGATTTGTTCTTGGGTAAGGTCCATCTTTGTCTTTTTTTTCCACTTTAGAATCTTTAGACTGATTGCTGTATGTACTTACTTGTAGCAGCTTGTTTACTATTGGGAAACTATGCC
The DNA here is from genome assembly GCF_019175285.1 of Sceloporus undulatus. Taxonomy (NCBI): domain Eukaryota; kingdom Metazoa; phylum Chordata; class Lepidosauria; order Squamata; family Phrynosomatidae; genus Sceloporus; species Sceloporus undulatus. Next base: position 39,965,519 of record NC_056525.1, on the reverse strand, counting down.
TTTGTATCACTGAGGAAAATACAAGTGGGGGAAAGTATGTTATCTTTTTAACACAGAAGTTGGAGCATCAAGTCTGGCTCTTGGGAAGAAGAAGGCTGATGCTTCAGGTGGCAAATGTTAGGTCCTGTGGAGTTCTGAGAGAGTGGAACTAGGGGGACAGTGCCACTGTACCCATTAGCCTAGCTTGATGCTCACAGTGCAATAGAAGATGGGGTCCCATTGCCATTGTCACAGTTTCAGCTGCTAGTCAAGCTGACTTCTGTAGGTGTAATCAGAGAAGCAGAAGCTCCAGATTAGATGGGATGTATCTATTTCATGGTTCTTGGTAATGATAGTGTTGTTGCAGTTTGGGGATGTGCCTAAGCCTGTAGTACCTGAAAACCACAATCCTTAGGCTTCCTAGTACTCATAGCAAAGGTTAGAATGCTGTCTTATATCAAGTCAAAACAGTGAGTAATATATTTTTGTGTTATTTCAACTGACCTACAGAGAAGTCCCACACATGCCTTCTACTAATTGGTGATCACTTCATGAGCCCACAATAAAACAAAGGATGAGAAAGGAAGAAGAAGATTGTGGCTTTTGAACATAAAGAGACTGCAAACAACCCCTTCATGTAAGTTGAGTGTGTGTACCAAAAGTATGCTGAAACCGCATGGCAATAGATGAATGGTGCACACACCACCATGCCCAAGCCCCATTATATTGAATGGGGCTCAAGCATACACATTTTTTTGGCTTATACGGAGGATACGGAACGTATCCCCCGTGTAAGATATGACTCCACTGTATATGCATGAGCCAGGATAATCTGGGAGCAGCTCAAAGTATCCTTTTCCAGAGTTACCCTGATCTCCTCTGTTACCTGGGGTCCTCCATTCTAATGCTCGGCAACTGTACCCACCTGTGCCACCCAGCATGGCCATTGCTGCCATGGGTCACTTTGCTCTGAGGCCAGAATGAAGTGCCCAGGATTGATCACAAGACTGGGCCCTAACTCTGACCTCAGAGCAAAGTAATGCTTGGCTGCAGGCAGCATGCCAGATGCATTTGAAACAGGATCCTGGTATCAAAACAGCAGGCTCCAGATATTCTGGGAATATCTGGAGCAATTAGTGACTTTTAAAACTCAATTTTAAGAGGGATATACTCCAAGTTTGGAACTGAATACAACAAACATTGTCTGGACTGTTTGTGCCAGTCTTAAGATTTGGGTCTTGCATCATCCAGATGCGAGACCCATCTCTGCCAAAAGGACGAAGGAAGCTATTTCGTTTGGCCTGTGCAGACAAGGCCTTAGCTTCTTTTTGCCATGCTAACTTACATAGAGGAAAGTTACATGAGGAATATCAAAAAGTATGAAAGCCTATTTGCATTCTGAAGTGGTAGAATTTGTAATTCGTGTACCACAGTTCAGTGCTGTCCATAATGTTAAGCAACATGAGATGGTCGCCTCAGGATAGTGGCAATGGAAGTTAGAGATGTGCGTGCCTTGCAATATGTCCTGTGCATGCTAAGCTAGCACAATGTTTCTGAATGTATCAATGGTTTCTTCCCTAACATGAATGTTTATGTGAGGCCCATTCCGGACGGGCGTAAAGTACGTATCCAGTACGTACTAGGGTTAGGAAGGGGCGTCACTTTCTGATGCCCCTAACCCTAGTACGTACTGGATATGTATAAAATGGCGGCACTCTTACACGCACGTCACGCCCCGGATGTGACGGCGTGAGTGCGTGACTAGCACCTCACATTGCCACTTCTGGGGTGCAAAAAGAAGCGCCATTTTCGGGCTTCTTTTTGCTGCATCCGGGAACAGCACAGTTTGGCCGCTGCGGTTCCCGGACGTGGCAACTGGCAGCGCCGGCAGACCACCGCTTTTAGGCGGTCTGTAACGCACCCAAGTTTCAACTGCCAGCCCAGTGGGCTTTTGCTCATAAAATGAACAGAATATATAATCTTGTCCTTTATTCTAGAATGTAAAAAGCCACTAGCTAGCCACACCTCAGTCAACTGCATCATTTTGTATATTGCATATATTCTTTATTTGTATATTTCCCAATATACAACAACAACAACAATAATAATATATTTATGTCCCTTTAATAATGTATGGAGGTGTTTGTGCATCCCATTACCAAATTGTGAGTGTTGTTGTTCCTTCAAGTCATTTCAACTTACAGTGACTTTAAGCTGACCAAAAACCATAGGGTTTTCTTTGCAAGATTTTTTCAGAGGTAATTTGCCTTTGAGTCTGAGAGAGTATGATTTTTCTAAGGTCACCTAGTGGGATTTCATGGCCAAGTGCGGATTCAAACCTTGGTCTCCAGAATGTAGTTCAACACTCAGAATGCTACTCCATGCTGGCTCTCTCAGACTGTGATACAAGTAGGAAAGATATTGGGTAGGCAGAAGTAATGACCAGAGGAAATCAGAGATTTCTGTACATGGAGAAACTTTACAAAGCAGGCTACATGAGTTTACAATGGAGAGATGAATGTCAAGGGATTATGGCTGTTGCAGATGTGTGTGTGTGTGGTAGTAAAGGCTTTATAATATGTGTACCGAAAACTTCCATGTTTCCAGGGAAAGAAAGTAAAAATAGCATCCTATTTTGAAATGAATGAAAATTCAGAGCTGAGTTATTCTTTGCACGACTTTGAACCAGCAGTTTTAAGACAATTGGAAGACCATTCTGAAGTATTCTAGGAGACTGTTTGAATGATAACCTTCTCCCACAGGAGTTAGTGTGTCTTCTGCCATTGTCATGTGAAGCTTTGTGCCATGGCCCTGTCATACTCAGAAATATGGTTAGCCAGGATACAAGGGATGACCTTTCAGGTGTGCTATTCAGACTGTAAAGAGGCCTAGATATCTCTAACTTTCATGACTTTTTGTTATCTGATTAAGAGACTGACTTTCCCCCCCCACTAAGTCTTTGAGTTAAGTTCTCCTCCTTTGTTGTACTGCATTATATTTTTAGCTCTTGTTCTATTTTGTGATTCTTTGTACATGTGTTTTTATTTTATGATTGTGAGCTACCTTGGGTAGAAGTGGGCACTTGTGGGCATAATTCAGATGCTTTTATATGTAAAATAAGTAAAAAGCACTGGTAGTCTTCACTGCATCTGAAAACAGTTTCTGAAAGTAGGTCATTTTCAGCCACACATTAGCAGAGACAGAAATAAAGGATGCACAAGCCATATTAAGTCCAAATCAGTTGTCCTCAGACTCTGAACAGAATAACCAGTGTTTGTTACACCCATTGTAAAATTGCATTAACATCCTGTGTTAATATGTTGTTTAGTTTTCACATAACAATATACAACACAAACACACACAAATAAGTGCCCTGGAAATGTTACCAGTTTTATCACAACTATTTTTGTGTCAACATATAGGGCAACTGCTTTATACTTAAGCGAAAGTGTATACCTCACTTCATTAGAGAGCTAAAAACAATGCAGAAACAGACAACCAACCAAAATGAACTGCAGGAACTGGAGCAACTTGCCTATCAGTAAAGATTATAATGATCAGTTTAGTTTTGGAATAAGCTAAATAAGAAAGGACATGATTCAGAGGTACAAAAGTATGTACAACATGGAAAACACCAATAGAGAGCAGTTTCTCTCCCTGAAAAAGAAAAAAAGGGTCATCCAATAACTAAATGGTGGGAGATTCAAAACAAATAAAGGGAAGTGCACATGTGTGTAATTAAACTACAGATTTCACTTTTATAACAGACCATAGTGATGGCATCAGTTTGAGTGGCTTCAAAAGGGAATTATACAAATTCACACACATCTCTGACCTCCATTGCAACTATCCTGAGGCAACTACTGTACCTCAAGCTGCCTAATAGTCCTAATGGCTATATTTTACCTCCACTAGCAGAGACACTATGCCTTTCAGTATCAGTTGCTAGGAAACATGAGCTTGTGGGCTTTCCATGGGCATCCAGCTGGCCGTAGTGGAAACAGAATATTGGACACTTGTAGGCCTTTGGACTGATCCAGCATAGTTTGTCTTATGTCAGTCGGTTGCTCCTTCCATTTTGCCTCATTAGTCCTACATTTTCTGCCCTGTCCAACAGTGAGATTCTGCAAGCATCCCTGGGATTCAGACTGAAACATTCCTTATCCGTATCCAAAGTTCTCATGATTGAATTGTTGTTTTATGTAAAGCAAATAATCTTAACATGCTACCTTTGTTCTGACCTGAAATCCAAGGCACCTTACAAAAGTTAAAAACAAGATTAGCTTTAAAAAAATAATTACAAAGCTAAAACACACTTAAACAAACATCACATTAAATACCATTATTTCTTTTTTAAAAAAACATAGAAATTGTTTTAAATAAAAATAAAAATAAAAATATAGCATGCACACTCAACAAAAGGCTCCCTGATGCAAATTAATTATTGAGGCGGGTTATAAACTGCCACTTTGCGGCGGTCTGCCGCTGCTGCTGTTTGCTCCGTGAGGGAGCCGTTGCAGCCAAACCGCGCGGCTCCGTTACGGAGCAAAAAAGAAGCTCCAAAATGGAGCTTCTTTCCACAGTGTAGCTATGACGCCGAGAGGCGCCACTGGCGCACTCGTGACATCATAGGCACAGCGACACGTCTGGACGCTATGCGTCCAAGACGTAAACATGGTGCCGGCCGTCTGGAACGGCCGTCGCCAAAAAATACGTAGTGACTACGTATTAGGGTTAGGGGGGGTGCGGAAGCACCGCACCTTCCTAACCCTAATACATAGTCACTACGTATTTTTTGGCGGTCTGTAACCCGCCTAAAAGACTTTTTGGATCTTAAGAAGTCTTTGTCTACCAGTGAAAGGAAAGCAGAGGGGGAGCCAGTCTACCACCCATGGAAAGGAATCCCATAGGTTGGGAGCAGCCACTGAAAAGACCCTGTCACATGTCCTGACCAGACAGTCCTGTGACAGTGGTGGGATTGGGCTAATACTTTCCATTGAGGTTTTTAAGGTGCTGGCATCTTCATATAGGAAGATCTGGTCTTTCAGATAGCCTGGATTGAAGCTGCATAGGGCTTTAAAGATTTTAACTAGCACTTTGAACTGAACCAAGAAATGAATAAATAGAATATGAAGTTATTTTAAAAAGGCAGTTACATACCATTCAACTTTCTGGCCTCACTGAAGTTTCTAAACAGAAAACCTCTCTGCTGTTGCTGAATTATGGTTCTCTGTTAAGTGTTTTTCATGAGGGGCAAATATTTTTGCTAACAATGTTTGAAACTTTAGTCATAAGTGTGATCATCTGTTGTCAACGTATGAAGACTCTGGAAATGTTACTTTTGAGAAAGTAACAAATGGTTAAATTGTCTTTTTTTCCTTTTTTTGGGGGGGGGTTCATTTTACAAGAAATACACAGAGAATTTATTTTCAGGTTTATACTAGACATCAAACCTGAAAGGAAATTCCCTGTATATTTCTTGCAAAATGAAATGAAAAGAAACAGAAAAAAGACAAAGGAACAGTTTGTTACTTCTCCCAAAGTAGTGGTACTTATTTCTCATGCCCAAATTCCTACTTTTGCAATTATAATTACACATTCTCCAAAGTTGGTATTTGCCCCACTGAGAGAAACATTTATGCCCACATACAGTACAATATTGCTTTTCCTCAAGCCACAAAATTTGATATTAAGGTTGGAAAGTAGTGGAAGTAAAGCATAAGAGAGGATCAGTCTCACCAAATCAATCGGCTATAATTGGATGACCTCTGCACACAAGAAACAATAAATGATTCATCACCATTAGTTTACTCATAGTATCTGATTTGTAATCATCCTTATCTAACAACATTTGGAATGCAGTGTGGCCATTTCATAGTAATGATAACATATTATTTTCTTGTTCTGTACACCTGTTCTGTACACCTGCAGACATTTTTTTTAAAAGTCTGTATCTGAAACAAAATAAATCCTCAGTGTGAAAAACCAGGCTTTCAAATTAATACACAAAATATCCATTGGAAACTAGGATGGCTTTTACAGTAGTTTTACAGAAATTATGCTGGTATAAACAAAGCAGACTTTTCATTTTAAAGAAAATCTTGATTTTCAGAACTAAACAAGTAACAACAATAGACTCTTTCAAGGATGTGTGGGATATTTCTCCGAGAAACATCACACACATCTTCTGGAATTGCTGGCATAACTCCAGTTGTTAGTACTAATAAAAAAGTCCCCTAAAAACAATAGTAAAGGTTGACTTAATATTCAACAGTTGATTCAATGGTTCAATGGTAGTTGGGACTAGCAACTTCACTGAAGTTACAGCTAACTCATTTTCTGAATGTTGAATTCAGAACACATTTTAAGTCCAGTAGCATGAATGATCCATCATCTCATGAGGAGCTGTCAGTAAAATGAACCCAATGTATATGTGTTATTGATTAAAATCAAGGAAAATGTTCATGGGTGTTCATGTGCTGTTTGTGATCTCCCTCCATGTGCACCCCACACACTCTGTATTTTTTTCTCATTTCTTATACTATTGAGTTTTGACCTCAGAAAAGTTTAGAGGTATGAAGAAATTAACCTCAGATTTTGTCAATGCCATGTAAGAAGAAAAGAGATGAACCAGATGTGTAAATGGTAAAAAGTGGGCTGGGAAGGACCAAGGATGAGCAACAATGGAAGGGTAAAGGCCTGATTAGAAGATCTTGGAAAGCTGCATCTCCTGCTGCACCTGCTCCCATTTTTTTTAAAAGGAATCAACTTTTTTTGTCCTCTTGGGGACATGGGGACATTTCCCCCATTTATTTTGGCTTTCCCATGCCATTTTTGGCCTAAGAGGCACCTTTTTTTAACAATAGGAAGTGAACAGAAGCCACTTCCACTTCAATTCCTGTTTCCAAAAAAAGGCCTCTTCTAAGTCTGAATTGGCTTGCAGGTCAAAATTTTGTAGAAATACCTCCCACAAACCCTAGAGCATTTTGGAACAATATTTAACCATTTTTTAAAAAAATTCCAGGGTTGTTGTTGTTGTTGTGTGCACCTTCAAGTTGTTTCTGACTTATGGCAACCTGAAGGCAAACCTATATCTATTCTATTCTTGCTTATTCTTGGCAAGTGGGTTAGCCGTTGCCATCCTCTGAAGTAGAGAGATTATGATTTGCTCAATTGTGATTTACCCAAGGGGGGAGGGGGGCTAGTGGGACCCAAAAATGGCTTTCAGGCCATGCTTTGCTCATCCCTGGCCTGGACGGGGGGGGGGGCATTCTGGGACACTTTTAGCTGAAGGATCTACCCTTTTAGCTGAAGATAGAAGTATTCTGAATAAATAAATAAAGATATGGAAGAGCCTGGCCTCCTTTCTCTAGGATCTCGGTTATTTTATTCTAGGAGTTTGAATTAATGTTATGACAATGAAGGGTAAGTGAAGAAAGCCAGAAGAAATATCACCACAATGGCTGTAGATAGGGTAGCCATGTTTCTTACTTTATGAGGGACAGCCTTTATTTGACTGGCCATCTGTCAGACAAGACTCATCTATGCAAAATTGTCTTCTGTCTGAAGGGCTGTGCAAGTAAAGTCCAGTGTATGATAAACTTTAAATGGGAGAGCAAGGAAATTGCCCATGTTTGTATCTAGACAGCAGAATGAACAGGAACAGAGGTCATATGGCCACACTTTCTCCTACCTGTATTGTATTTCTATTTAAAGCAAAGATTTATATCACTGTCTATATATTAGCATGAACAAATTCTATGCAAACATTGCACCTTCCTTGGTTACCTCTCATTCTTTCCCTTGCCGCTCCCTCTCTCAATGTGTAAGTGGTTGCTACAGGAATTGTAGACCTTTTCTTTAGTGTATAATTTGTAAAGAGATTTTCTAACATCCTGTTAGAAAACTTGTTAAGTTCACCAAAAAAGGAAGCAAGAAGCATAACACAATCATTCTGTTAAAAGTTTGACAAGCATTCTAAATATAGTCAATGGTGAAATTATCTACTCAAGAAGAATTTATTTCTTCCAAACATCTGTTGTAACATGGCAGTATGAGTTCATTCATAACTCATAATACATGAAAATGTGTATTATTATGTGTAGACATGAGTGCTGTGGCAAAATTTGATTATAAAATCTTTGCTGCCAAATTATGCAGTGACTACTGTCATCTGCTCAACTACAGATGTAAATTGTACACACAATAATGTTTTGCATATTGCTTCCAATTAGCAATAATTTACACAATTAGTTATTTTCTTGTAATTTATTTTTAAAAAGTTATAACAATGCTTCCCTCACTCTTCTGCATGAAATTCTCTCCTTCAAACTCTTTCAGCTGAAGCCTGATGCTTAAAGGGGCAAGGCAGAATCAACCAAAAATACAATGGGTCCTAATCATCGTGGCAAAAAAAATAAAAAATAAAAATAAAATATTAATATTAATATTAATAATATTGTATTAATAATATAAAATATAAAATATTATTATCAGTTAAACCCCACTGATTTAAAATTGGCAAAAACAATATTAAATAGTACACCCATAAAACATGTGCATCCTGGGTAAAATCAGTTAAGTCTATATGCTTTAATAAAAAGCTAAGTTTTGCTTTGCCACTGAAATGATCCCTTGCTGGCACCTACAAAACCTCCTTGGAGTGTTGCAGGCTCAAAAGACAGCAGCAAAAGCACAGGTAAGAGTGTGGCCTGCCTTAAAAGGAAAACGCTGGCCAACTGTGCTGAGTTACAGCTTGCTATAAATTTGCACGGCCAAGGACATGTCTGTACCGCAGAATAACAACTCTGCTCTCTTGGCATTGTAGCAGTGCCTGGTTTCTAGTTCCCTGAACTTCAGTTTGCTTTTGGGACTGTTCTTTTTGGTTACTCCCAAAGTCAAGCAAAGGCTTTTGACTTTGCTTGAACTGCTTTTTGTGCTTACACCTCAGACTACAAATTGAGTTCAAAGTGCAAAAAAAGTTTGCACTCAATGGACTCATCATGTGGGAGAGGAAGGGTCAGAATTTGTCCTTAGCTGTAATTCAGGCCTGCAGCCTTTCCAAATTTGTGTGCTGTTCCCCAATAATAACCATTGCTGCCTTGATTACATTAAAGTCTCTTGACCACATGTGTCCCAGTTTTTATCTGTGAAATGTTGGGTGGAAGGTAAGATATTCATCACTCACATATGTGCTTAGCCAGTCTCCCTCTGGGTTGATTAAGTAAAAGTTGGCAGCAGCCACCAGTGTTTTATTTCTTCATCTCATGTTGTGATCAACTACTCTTTCAGTGCAAAATATGATAAATATTTTGGTCCAACAGAAAGGCAGTCTAGAAAAATGTTTCTTCTAACCTTTTTTTCCTGACATTAGCTTGCAGGCAAGTACCATGAATTTTAAGACTTAATTTGCAAATATTCCTAGAGATTGCATTTCAAAATGAAGAGTTATGACTCTACTAATGTGGAAAGAAAATAGTTGCTTATAATTATCTTGGCAAGACTTAATTTTAATTTTCATACATCCTTTTTTGAAGTACAAACAGAAAGCCAGAACTATTTGTAAAAAATATTAAGAGACTTTTTTTTTTTTTAAAAAAAGCATTCTTCCAATATAGAACTTTTCTGTGCTTTTGAGTAGCACAGAAAATATCTATATAGGAACAGGCCAGAATAGGCTATTGTAATGAGCAACCAAGGTACAAAATCCCATTAAGTTCTGAAGACCATTGTGAAGTTGGGCAACTCACTATCTTGCATACTAACACATGTCATGGGATTCTTATGAGGAAAAGGTTAGGATATATCAATAATTTTAATACTTTCAAACAACATTCTTATGTGTCATGTACATCTCTGGCATTTGTGCATCTTTATACATCTCTGTACATCTTTATATATCTTTAGTCTCTACTGGAAGGAGAGGGACAAATTCCACCAAAAATGGACAAATAGGAAAACTTTATTATCTGGCTCTGGGGTACAAGGAGAATTCAGGTAGTGAACATTTCCTCCCCCAGCATTTCTTTCTAGTAAGAAATAAGCCATTCAGACATCACCAACGCACAAGCAGGAGAATGCCTAGCTCTACCACTCTATATTGTTACTTTCATCATATGGAGTACAATAAGGCTGAAGAGAGGTCTGTTTATGAGCAGCAATGTTGAAAAGTCAGGGTGCTTGCTCACCTAGGGAGTCTCAACATCAGCAGAAATTTATCCTCCAACTTTGCACAGATGAGAAAAGGGATATGTATAGCCAAGCTACATCAGAACTTGGCCAAAATTTCGAAACTTATCAATGTAAAGGAAAAACAATCCAGAAAAGGTTGTAGCAGTTTGCTTTTGCCTGAGTCTACTGAGAAAGATAAGCTTCTGCCCCTTCCTGTCCTCTTCTCTTGCTGAGCTTGAGTGCAAACTACTTTTGTACTTTTAACTCAGTTTGCAACAATTGAAGTAAGCTTAAGGCATGAATGGAGAAGATGACAGAATGGAGAGAAATTGGGGCATTTTTAAAAGCAGCTGAAGAAGTCAGTTGACAGAGGGATAATTGGAGCTGTACATGCCAAATCATGACAATATAAGAGTATGAACTTGCCATTTTCCATATTAGAAAAACAACGACAAAGGATGTGAAGTCTAAGGTTTTCATGGATGGCATCCATAGTTTTTTGTGGGTTGTTCAAGCTTTGTGGCCCTGTTCCAGAAGAGCTTTTTTCTGACATTTCAGAGAATGCTGGCATGGAAGTGAGTGGGGTACTGTGTGACCCTGGGTTGGGATGAGGGATTTCCATGTTAATCTGTGTTTTGTTTGTTCTGTTGTTGAATGAGAGGATATGCAAAGAGGATTTGTGTCTATTTAATCAGAGATCCATTGTTTGCTGGGAAAACCCCTGTCAGTGGGTGGTTTTCATTTGCATTTGCTGGGTCTTGATTTTAGTGTTTTTCAGGACTGGTAGCCAAACTTTGCTAACTTTAAGGGTTTCTTCTTTCCTGTTGAAGTTGTCCAAGTGCTTGTGGATTTCAATGGCTTCCCTGTGCATTCTGACCTGATAGTTGTTAGCATGGTCCAGAATTTCAGTGTTTTCAAACAGCAATTTATGCCCAGGATGGTTTATAGCACGTTCTGCTACTGCTGATTTTTCTGGCTGATCCAGTCTGCAGTGTATCTCATGTTCCTTGATTAGTGTTTGAACACTGCATTTGATGGTCCCTATGTAGACCTGTCCATAGCTGCATGGTATACAGTAAAGTCCTGCAGCTGTGAGAAGGTTTCTCACGTCCTTCGCTGAATACAGCTTTTGCTGGATTTTCTTGGTCAGTTTGTAAACCATTTGGAAGTTGTGCTTCTTCATCAGTTTCCTTATTCTGTCTGTGACTCCTTTGCTATATGGTAAAAATACCTTCCCTTTGTCTTCACTCCTCTGGGTTTTTCTGGGTCTGACACCCCTTCTGATGTCTGAGCTGGAATAACCAGAATTAAACAGACACAAATCCTCTTTGCATATTCTCCCACCTTGAGGCCTTGCCATTCAACAACATAACACAGATTAACATGCAAATCACTCCAACCAGTCCAGGGTCACACAGTATATATGTGTGTGTGTGTGTGTGTGTGTGTGTGTGTGTGTGTGTGTATGTGTATATATATATATATATATATATATATATATATATATATATATCCCATTCACTTCCATACTAGCCTTCTCTGAAGATGCCAGCCACAGATGCTGGTGAAACATCAGAAACAAACTCTTCTAGAACATGGCCACATAGCCCGGAAAACCCCCAAAAAACTAACAACAAAGGGTGTGGGGTTAGATGTACATCTGTTTGATTCAAACCAGGTAAATAATGTCTGGATAGTCTAGAAGAGAAAAGCAAGTCTCACAAGCAAGTTGTCTCTGTGGCATCTACAGTTAGTTGGATAATTTGTTTTCTTAACAAGCAGTATGCCTAGTGCTACTGCCACACTGCAGAATTAATGCAGTTTGACACTGCTTTAACTGTCATGGCTCCATCCAATGGAATCTTAAGATTTGTAGTCTGAGAGAGAAGGCTAAACATCTCACAAAATTACAAAACCCAGAATTCCGTAGCATTGAGCTATGGCAGTTAAAGTGGTGTCAAACTGAATTAAGTCTGTAATGTAGATACAGCCTATGAAATCCACAAATCTGCCTGGCAATACCTGAGTTTGTGGCTCCCAAGAAGACAGTGGATAGTGCTAAGCTAATAAAAATAGATTAAGAAGAGAGTATAAGAAAAGAGGAATACACAGCACAGCAAGATAAGACCATGACTACAATTTAACAATTCCTCACTGCAACACAGATATCTTCATACGTGATACATTATACCAGTGCCACACAAGCCCCATGCTGAATAGCAACATTGTGCAACACATGTGAATGACTGGGTACTCTTGTGTAATGCATAGTATGCAACTGCACTGCACAGTGCATAACCACAATGTGCTATATGTACAACTCTGTACTTGGTGCTGTCAGCAGAATAATTCTGGTATGCTATGGTGAATAATTCATGCTTCATACGTAGCATGACTTGTGTATGTGTATGTCACTAATAGAATGCTGGACAGACTCACCTGGGGACTTAATAAAATTAGATGTAAAGGACGCGAGGAAATAAAGGGAGTAAAGGCAGCGTCACATAAGACCTTTAATTAACAGATAAAATGCTATAGTATATTGAAATCTACTAAGGCTGCATCTGCACTGCAGAAATAATGAAATCTGCTATTGCTTTAACTGCCTTCGCACAATGGTATGGCATCCTGGGATTTATAGTTTTTGTGACAGAGAGTTCACAAAACTACTAATCCCAGAATTCCATATTATTGCACCAATGACAGTCAAAGAGGTGTCAAATTGCATTATTTCTGCAGTGTGGATGCAACCTAAGAAACAAGTATTCCAGAGACCATGACTAAGCACCCCAATACTTTTCCCTCACAATTCTGTTATAGGACTAATTTCCCACCTAACCTAATTACTAGGTACCTATAAGGCTAAGGGGGCAAACTGTGTCAGACTGACAGCACTATGCACATTGCCTCTCAGTTTTAGAACAGAAATAACTTACAGTGCTGACAGCTGAAGCAAAATATGTCAATCAAAGAGTTAGGCAGTTTAAACTTCCATGTAGCAGTTCCTGTTATGATGAACCATGAAAGTCAGCAACTGATAGCTACTGATGGCACATGACTCGGAAAGGACACCCACTAACATTTGAATCGCAGTGGAAGAACTGTTGAGAAATATTTGCTTCTTGGCCTTTTGGGTGCATCACCTGGCTACTGTTGTCACTTCAATCTTCTTTTAAACAGTGGCAGAAGAATCCAGGCTATGGAACTCTCTGCACCAAAATCTAACCTCCTCACTCAAATCAAACTTACCAAGCCATGAGCAATCTCAGATACATAATTTCTAAAATACGTATTTCATATTCTTCAGACAATTTACTGCAAAAGAGGTTTTCATTAATTCCTACAGAAATATGTGTCTCTGTAGGAATCTGATAATTTCTGCCTTGTTTTAAAAACTCACACAACTCAAGCCAATCCTTCATGCTGTAAATTCACTCCCCCAGAAAATATCAGCATTATATGATTATATATCCCATTCTACAGAGGCATTTGCCTTGTGGAACAGCACATAATGTCACTACTTCTTCCCACTCATCTATTTTGCTTTATGGATATGTAATATTCTAGTAAAGTCTCCTTCCAACTCAGCCAAAGAAATCTACATAATAAGGTTATCTTTCTCATTTCTGTTTTGTAAAAAGACCAAATTAAGAAGTGAGAAGGGAATAAAGAAAAAATTAAAGAGCCAAGCTGTAAAATTGTATGACCTGCTCTATGCAGCTGCGTGTGATCTATTCAGAAGTAAGATATATTATCAGTGTTCTCTAGACATATGATGGTGATGATCACTATAAGACAACAGAATGCATTGAGTTTATAGTTGTTTAGAACCTCTATTGGACTATGTTGCAGCCAAATACATAAAAAATGCTATAGTATCCTTGAATATTGGAGGTTTTAGTCCAGCTTTGAGCCAACCAGTGAGTCTCTGTTTTTCTGGGATATGACATTGTGCCAATGGCAAATGACAGTAGGGAGAAAGCCACAGATATCTGTGGCATGAGCTTAACCAGCACCTAGCATCACCTTCTGAATCCATCACTGCAAGAAAGACCAAAAGCAATGTAAAATAGTGCCCCCCGGTCCCATCTTCTGAAAGGCAGTCCAGAAGGATGCCATGGTCAATGATATCAAAAGTCACTTAGATGTTCAGCACAACCAACACAGACATCAACCCCTTGTCCAGTTCCAGCATAGGTTATCCACCAAGGTTACCAAGTCTGTCTATGCCCCTTAACCAGACCTGAAGCCATCTTGAAATGGATCTAGATAATCCATTTCATCCCGGAACCCCTGTAGCTGGAAGGGCACCATGTGCAACAGATATGTATAGGAGTAGGTTGCCACAATCATCTTAAAGGATGTCTTGAAGTGAAAATAGCACTGTGGGAATCTGCAAGTGGTAACTTACTTCCCATTGAAATAATGGCCTGTTACAGACTGCCAAAATAAAGCTGCTTCGGGTCTCTTTGGAGGTATGTTGTTTAAATGATGCATGCATCCTAAGAATCCGGAAGATGCACCAAAGCTGCACTCTAGTCCTTAGGGCTGGAGCATGGCTTTGGTGCGACCTCCAGACTCTTAGGACCCATGGATCATTTAAACAGCATACCTCCAAAGAGACCCGAAGCAGCTTTATTTTGGCAGTCTGTAGCAGGCTAATGTAATCTCCATTTAAAACCCACTCACATTTTGAAGGTAGAAACAAGTTTGGTGCGGTATAAAAAGGAAAGGGAGAGGATAGGGAAAAGGGGATCTACCAGCAAGTGTAAGACTAAATTCTTTGTTTTGGCATAATGTTTCATGCATTACAATCCACTTCTTTAGACACAGTGATGGAGTTAATATTAAAGGTATGGGAATATAGCAGTTACATGCTTGTAGAGTGGGATTAGAACACAATGAGATACAGTAGGTCATGAGATTATATTGGAGAATTTAAGGATCTCTAACCAGTTGTGGTTTACTCTATTCAATTAGAGCTTGGAAAGGTTCCTTTCAGGACTACAGTCTTCAAAATCCTTTCATGCTGACTGGGAAATTCTTGTGGGGCTGTGCTCTTCAAAAGTACCTTTTCCAAGATCTTGTCTTTACAGCTGCAGAAGTATTCTATAGAGCAGTTAGCAAACAATAAAACTGCATGATCTGCTCTAGGCAGCTGCAGCTGACAATATATTATGAATATTCCCTGGCAGGGAATATTTGGCATCAGCTCATGTTTATGGAGATGATGACTTCTTGATCTTTTTAATTATTTTGGAATGTACTTGCTTGCTTTTCCTAGATTTCTCAGCCATGTTATAGCTATGATGGTTTTCTTTTGGTTTTCAATTTTGCAAGCTTGTTTATATAACATCGCTGAGACTACTCTACTGTTACAGTTTAAATTCCCAGAGAATTAATCTTTTTTTCTACCCTGTCACCACTCAGTTATGGAGCTCAGGAAATCAAATGAGGCCATGAAATACTGTTGTGGGATCTCAGGAGGAGTTCTGTTAAGCAGCCAAATCTTTCAAAAAAAAGAGAGAGAGAGGGTGTTGGTTTACAAAGTAGCAGAATTGCTTTTTAAGTCCCTGCTTAAGCAAACAACATGTCTCACCCGCACCCCAATTAAGAACCTGTTGATATGGTGTACTCAGTTCAGGCAGATGCTGTAGACAGCCAACATGGTGTAGCAGTTTGACTATGACTCTGAGACCAGGGATCAAATCTCAGCTCAGCCACACAAACCCACTGGATGGCCTTAGGCAAGTCACACTCTGTCATCTTCAGAAGAAGGCAAAGGAAAATCCCCTCTCAACAAATCTTGACAAGATAACCCTGTCATAGGCTTGCCATAAGTCAGAAACAACTTGAAAGCATACAACAACAACAACGACAACAACCACAAGGCTTGGTTTTCAAATGCTACTTTTGGAGTATGACTCACAAAATTCCCAGTCAATGGTCATCCTGAGGATTGCTGTCTAAAAAGTAACTTCCATACATTCTGGGAACTGCAGGAATAAATCCAGAAGCTCTCTACCATGCTCCAATGCATACCCTCCAAACATAGCAGGTGACTGTCTGCAATGGAAAGCTTCCTCCTTAAAATTCTCTGAGAGATGTGATGTTGCAAATCAAGGAAGCAAAATAGAGTTTTCTAACAGAGAACTCCCAATTTCACATTTATACCAGATTTCCATTAGATGGGACCATGCCAGTATCAACCTTCTATACTTGTTTAGCATGTTGATACATACTGTAGATTGCTGTTCATGACTCAATATTTACAGGAAGTTTTTGTTTGTAGTGAATTAAATTGTTTTTCTGTTTTTAGCATTTAAAAATATCAAAACATAGACTTGAAAGTGGTGCTTAAGCAGTTATAAGGAACAGTACCAGGAGCCCTTTCACAGTACACAATTATAGTGCTGTGTTGGCAATCATGACACTAACTGCCATGCCTTCATCCTATGGAATCCTGAGATTTGTAGTTTAAACATCTCAGTTAGAGAGCTCTCTAGTGCCTCACCATTCTACAGAGAGCTGCATCCTATAAGATGCAACCACTGGATTTAAAACAGTATCAAAGTGCTGTAATTACATACTGTAAAAGAGATATTTGAAAGGTTTAATAAACTTCCATTTTTTAACCATTGTTAATAAAGATTCATCATCGGTGGTTCAAATTTTAAACTGAATTTACCAATGCTCACCTACAGAACACTGAAGTTTTGAATAATATTTTTTCCTTATGAAATTACTCCTGAGCATCTGCAAAACTTTGGAGATGCACACTGAAACATACTGGGTTGTTTTTTTTTTAAATGATAGCTAATCTTGGATAATTTGTCTTTCTACACAAAAAAAAAACAGCATTAGTTTTGAGGAGAAGCATTCTGCCATAAGACTGGATCAAATAGTCTAATCCACCCACCCACCATCCCACACATCATCCTTTTAGTTATACCTTGCCTTTTTCTCAAACTGGAATTTGAGATTCATTAAACCAGTATTAAACTAGCAACAACATTAAAACAATTTAAGGTATTACTTATTCAAATATTTATTTTTGTTGTTTGCAATCAAGTCAGCTTCATCTTAAGGGGAATCCATAAATGAAATCTGTTAAGCTCGCCGGTCATCAACTATGGATCATGTAATGAAAAAAAAATTAAATTATGTAAGACATAGGCAAATTTGGGTTTTCAGGTGCCATCATCTCTACAGGCCTGAACTCTATTGCTCTGTTGTTGTTTGTTATTTGCTGTCAAGTCAACTTTGACTTATGACAACCCTATAAATGAGAGACTTCTAAGCTCCTTAGTCATCATCTGCCCTGCTCATATCTTGCAAACTCATAGCCATGGCTTCCATGATTGAAACAATCCATCTGCATGGCACTGTCCCTCTTTTCCTACTGTTATGTTGTGAAATATTATTCATCCATTTAAAATATTACTCATTTTCTTCAGGTGGTGGAACACCAAGGAGGGGAAATTTTGCTGCTCCCACCCCAAAAGGGCTCCTGCCACTTTTGGTATTGCCTGTGCACCTAGCTCACAGGGTGACTATGAAGCTCTTGCCACCTTGAAGAGTAATGGCTGACAGGTATGTCTTCTGCTTTCACTTCTGATCTGGATACATCATCATCAGCAGCAGCAGCAGCAGCATTTGGGGGGAGGGAAATATTCCTGAAACCCTAGGATGAATTGCATATATTTCTTAATTTGACAGACGAAGAACAAAGTTGCAAAAAGTTGCCAAGCAGACTGCTTTTCCTGCCCCTAACTCCTTTGGTAGCATAATAAGCAAAATGTGTCTACTTTGGAAGTTATAAATAGAACAGAATAGCAATGACTTACAGTCTGCTTGGCAGCTTTAAAGCATGGCAATATGCTATATGCATCTTCATGCTTTTGCTTTTAAGCATACATTTAGGAATATGATCCAAATGACTGAAAATATTAAAACATCTGTTCTAGTTGTGTTGCCTTCACATGTATAATGGTCAGGTAATGGAAACAGCAGATTTGAGGATCATAAAGAGAAGCCTGGCGGGATGGTTTTTTTTATATGCCAGAATCTTCAATGCGTAATGGATCTTCTACATGGCAGCTGGTGGCAGTGAATCTGCTCTAAAGCTATCCACAGTGCTTAAGCTATAGTCTTTGATACTTCCTTCAGACTAAAACCCATAGAGGATTAACCATGCCATGAATGTAGAAGCCACCAGACTCTACAGTCTGAACCACATGGAGAGATTATGCACACTGTGGCTGGAGGACCCCAGCAAAGATTTCACATAGAACTCCCAAACACTGAGGAAGATCCAGGTGGTAAGTGTTCATATACAAGATACACAAGGCGAGGGGGCTTCCTTAGGACTGTCATAAAAGGGAAGCAAAATTTAAATTGCTTAATTTTTTTGCCCAGGATAGGGCAAGGCAGTTCTGGAATTTATGGTCTTGTGTTCCAACATGACTAGAATTGAGTACTATGCACTTTGATGAGGTGAAGGGAGAGAACTGGTATTTGTTACTCTGCCTGGGGTGCATGATTTTTTCCTCCAGCCCTGCTTTATACCTGTTACACTCAACCATTATTTTCCTATAGTCTCAAAATGGAGATGATATAATATAGGTCAGCCCCACGTTAAGCTTTTCAGATCTTTTAAAAAAGCACTATGTGAATTATTCCAGTCACAGGTACTCATTGTTCAGTCAAGCAGATATAATTCCTTTTCCCGTAAATATTTTCATGCTCAGCTCAAATGTATTGGATGTTATTCATTTTGATAAAACCATAAGTATGTTATTTTTTCCTTGTACAGCTCAGCTGTTAAGCAAATAGATTTTGCTTAGGCCTGACATTTTTTTTTAAAAAAAAAAGAAGACTCTAGCAAATTTCACTGAGGATTTGGACATTTTTCAAAAACTGCCTCTGAATTCCTACCAGACATGGAACAAGGGGATGTGTTATTCTTATTATGCAAGATTTTGAAGGGAGGGGTTTCTGCACTACACCCCAGATCCTCATCAGTGTCTGGCTGATTCCTTTAGTCTTTGCAAAAAAAAAAAAAAAAAAAAAAAAATAGCACTCCAGAGCATATTGAACAGAAGGAGCCCACAACCAGAGATAGATTAAGCAGACTGAGAATTAGAGAGAATTTTTATTTTATTTTATTTTAATTTCTGTGATCTGCACTTTGGAGCCTGTGTCTCATATGTCTCAACAAATTGCCCTATCAATAAAAGCTCATGTGTAATAATTACCCAGTTATAAGGTTAGCAGAGCTACAAGGTCAGTACTCTCCTTCTAGCAAAGGCAATAATTGAGAGGAAGACAATAATTTATCAGAGATATTAAAATGGATTAATGCCCAGTCATTCTCTCTCTGGTTTAGTAAGAGATGTTAGAATGTGAAGGGAAAGAGTGGGCTCTAAAGGACTGATTTTATTGCATTTCTCTTATACATCTGTCAACATGGAGACATAAGTCAAAACTTCCACAGTATTTGGGTATTGACAACAATGACCATATTTGTCACAAAGAATTTGAGTAAACAATACAAATAGCAAAACAGATAAGGGTCTCTGAAGAGACCTGAAGAGAGAATGGAGAAATCATTGATTTCTTTCTAGTCTAAGCACCCATTTTTCTTGGGCCATTATGCTCCTTGAGCAAACAAGATAGGCAGGAAATATGCAAAGCCTGTCAACAGAGCCAACAGTGGCTATGGTGAAGCTAAGGTGAAGCTGGGGAAGACAACATGTGTCTTCCCCAGCCTTCGTCTCTGAAAAACCTGCTTTTTGATCTAGTTTTAGAGGAAAATGTTATTTGTTATTTATTTGTAATGCATTTATAACCTTTTAATCTTTCCTCCAATAAGGTGAAGACAGCACACAAGATTCTTTTCTTCCCAATTTCTGCCTCATAACCCTGCAATATAGGGCCAGGTTGACAGAAAATGATTTGCCTGAGGTCTCCTCCAGATGAGGCAAATGTGTTGGGAGTTTGCAATATTTGTTGCTGTAGCACTTTGGTTTTCGGTTTTTCCTTTAAACAACAACAACATTCTAACAACAGCATCATACAGGCTCTCTTATTGGATGAAGAATGATGTAAGAATAAACAAATGTTCATTTTAGCAATGAACACTCTTGTTGAGAAAAGTAAAGAGATAATTTGCAATTCAGTATGGCAAATATGATTGGTCTTTTCCCTGTCCCTACTGCTTCTACAGGCGCTTTAAGTGGGAAAGGGTCTTCTCAGTACATGCTCCCAGGCTTTGGACTTCCTTCCTAGGGAGACTGGGATGACTCCCTCTTTGCTGTGTCGTGTAAATGGATAGAAACCTTTTCTGTTTAAACAAGCCTTTAGGAAATGAATGGAAGGACTTTTAATAGTATGTGGTTCTTTTTTATTGTTAGCCTTGTGGGTAATTGTTTTAAATGATGTTAATAGTTTAATTTCATTTTCACAATAATTTTGTATATGCTTTATTTATATCCTTGCATGTGTATTTTTAACTTTTTTTTTTTAAATACCAGTTTTCTTGAGACTCCTTCCATGGCAGAGCAGGGATTTTCACCCTGGTCTCCAACGTTGTAGTCATAGTCCAATGCTCAAACCACTACACCACGCTCCCTCTCTCATCATCTGTTTACTTCAGTATAATTGATCCTTGCATTACATAATGGATTTATTATTATTATTATTATTATTATTATTATTATTATTATTTTGGTGGAACTAAACAGTTCCCCTAAGAGGAAAGGTTAGGACATTTGAAAGATTTGACTTCTACTTACACAGCAAGTTCCTGGGTGCCTGATTGTACAAGCAGCATAAGTGTCACACTACTTGCACTATACTCTGTTGCATCCTATAGCTTGATATTGTCTTGGCCCTTAAATTTCTCTGGACATGGGGTAGGAATACAAATAAAATATATTATTTCTTCAGTCATTTGTGAGGATTTCCCTTTTGGGATTGTTGCTGTGCCTCTTTTCTTCTTTTCTGTTTCAGGAGCTATTAGCATCATCTCCTTGAATATATCCTTGTGAAAATAACCTGAACCATTATTAAACAGTGTTGTTTCTCCAGTTGTGGTATAGCAGGTCAGCAAGATCCCATGGCTGGTGGTATCCCATGCCACTCAAGTCCAGCAGAATTAATATGGTTACCTGCCCCCTTACATTTCCTATCATAAGCTGTCCAGGAAGTGTTGCCATCCGAATCAGATTACATTCTAGTTATTCTTGAACATTTCTTCTCCAGCTATTTTAGACTTCTGCCTCCTGAAGACCCAGCCAACTTGGGCAATAGTCAGGTGTTTGGGGAGCTAAAGTCCAAAACAACTGGAAGACCAAAAATTGAGGACCAAGATCTAGCCATATGTGTCTCAGTTTTTACCCATGAAATGTTGGGAGATGTGGTAAGTCCCACTGATTCAGTGAATCTACTCTACTTGGGATTCACCTTTCAGTTTTAGATCATAGACCAGAAATGACTGTGCACAGTGTACCACAGTGTAATGTTTTACAGATCAAAGCAGTACAGTCCTTTCAGTCTTGAAGGCGGAGAGTCTTAAAACTAGCCAAGGAAACTCTTCTTTAGTTACAATAGACTGAGCAGGATTTAGCCTTTACAGAGAAAGGAAAAGATTGCATAGAAGAGCTCTCAATGGTAGCAATACATAATTTCAGTCATTTTCTTCCTGCTGCAAGAAAGTATTCCAAAACCATGTAGTTTTCAACAGCTATTTGCAATCTGGGGCTTATTCTGCACAAGATGATGATGATGATGATGATGATGATGATGATGATGATGATGATGATTTCTACAGAAATCAGCATTTTCTGTACAGGCAGCAGACTTTTCTGTGTGGAAAATAATATTTCAGTGCAGAAATCTTGGTTCCTGCACGGAAAATGTTGTAATTATGGATTTATTTTGCATAAAATTCAAACATGGTTGATTTGCACAAAGATAGCATTTTTGTACAGAAAAAAGCATTTTTCCTCCACAGGTATTAAAATTTCTGCATGGGAAATATTATTTTCCATGCAGAAAAGGCTGTTTCCTGCTCAGAAAAGTCTTATTTCTGCACAAAATAAAACAATCACATGCAGAATGAATCCCAAACTGCAAGAGTCTTGTCATTCCAGGGTTTTCCTCATTGATTTCTCAACACTCAAATATATGTTTTTTAATATTTTTGAATATGTTCACCTGTTCTTTCCATACCTACAAAGAGCTAAGGAAAATCACAGGAGGCTAGAGAAGATGAAAGAGAATCTGTGGCAAGGAGAGCCATTAAACATAATTCCCTTCAGAAGACAGCCCAATGAAGGAACAATAATCAGAAATCCCTTCTAGAATAGCTAAGGTACAAAATGATGCTTGAAATTACTGGCCATCTGGAAGCACATAGCTCAAGATCATTTTTTTAAGGGAAAAAGAATTCCATGTTTGGAAGAAAGAGGATTACAATTCTTTAACACAGCACTTTTAAAAAATAGTTCCTGTTGGAAGCTGCTCAGTGAACTGGATTAATGGACAGAGTGCAAGGAAGGCTGTCAAGAGACCTTGAAAAATACAGGGTATCACATCTGGATCTGTAATGTATCACACTGATGTCACCACTCACACCATACATTCACAGTGAGACTTTCAGTGCAGCACAAGATAGATACTATAAGCAATCAATCCAATTCTTATCAGATTTCCTATGGGGAAAAAAGCTTAACAGAATTTAAAACAGATGAAACAGGCTAATGGGTCTTTCATACATTAAAACAAAATCTTATTTAATTTAACTGAAAATGAGATTTCATAGCAGCAAATGCTTGCAAGTCATTGAACTGGAGAGGAAAGTGTGATGTCTATCAAACTCTGTGTTGCAAGTAGAACACATCAGAATACAGACAGTATGCTTATTTATTCCAAATTGAAAATAAATTTTCATTGGTGTAGAATCTATAGGTGAAGCTTTTGAGCTGCTGTGGGGTTTTTTTTCTGCCCAAGTTTGTTGGAAAACTTTCAATTGCAGCACCCAGAGGTTGTAGCTGTCTGTCTGTCTGTTTGCCTGTCTTTCTCTAGTAAGCATGAGGCATGCTACTAAAATCATCATATTATGCTGAGATTTCATTGGGCCTTATCACACGTGAGGGGTTTGCAGCTCAGATCCATAGTCACTCCTATTCTAGCAATGCGAAACATGATGTTTTTTCACACCAGATCTGGAGTAACTCCTGTCTAGCAATGCGAAGTCACATTAAAACGTGATGTTTTACCACACCTGGTTGCCTTTCCATTGCCCTTCTGAATCAAGGGGGAAACAGAGTCAGTTCAATTCTAGACAAGTCACATGATGCGTATTCAAACAAAACATGGTGAGTGCACACTGGAACATACTTTGAGGGTTCAACGATTCAAATCGGCACCCTTGTGCATGCTCAATGGGGCTCTGGACGCTGGCCTCCTTCCCTGCCCCCTCCTTAGCTGTCATCCTTCATTGGGGTGTAGGAGCAGGCAGGGGATGATGGGATAGGTGGCAGGGTGAAGGAGAGGGGCAGATTGGGGTGTAGGAGCAGGCAGGGGATGATGGAATAGGTTGCAGGGGGTCACTGGGGCCAGGATCGGGATGGAGCAGGCAGGGGATGATGGGATAGGTCACAGGGGATCACTAGGGCCAGGACTGGGATGAAGGAGCAAGCAGGGGATGATGGGATAGGTCGCAGGGGGTCACTGGAGCCAGGATCGAGATGAAAGAACAGTCAGGGGATGATGGGATGGGTGGGAGGGTGGCAGAGAGGACGAGATAGCATGAAGGAGGAGGGGGGGATGATGGAGCAGGATGCAGGGGGTCAAGGGGGGTGTGACAACGGAGTGATTTTCTACACCAGACCAATTCGAAGTGAAATCAAAGTGAGCTTAGAAGCAGATTTTGGTGAATTCACTTATTTCCGAATTCATCAAAACGAGGAGTCACTTCGGAATCACTGCAGAAGCCCCATGGAAGGAGCTCCCATAGAAAGGAATTGCATCTGATAACACATTCACGTGATGTGAATTCGCATCGTTGGACCTGCAGTCACCCCAGAACTGAGCTGCAAAAAGCTCCAAAAACCTCCGTGTGATAAATACCACTGTCATATGCAGCACAATCCTGTGTATGTCAACTGAGTCCAACTGATCTCAGCAGGACTTGTTCCTCTGCAGCTGAGCAGAGCATGCCTGTGTTTCTCTCTCTCTCTCTCTCTCTGTGTGTGTGTGTGTGTGTGTGCGTGCATTTTGTGGAAGAAGATCTAAAGCCCTCAAAGTCAATTGTAGCCCAATGTGTAGTGGTAATGTTTTGTTTTTTCACCTCTTTGTTCCAGCTAATCTTTGCACCCTTATATTTCTCTCCCATTGAAAACAATGGAAAAACAGAGGGACAAATAAACTTTTACTCCCGATCTATTTGGTAAGCAAGGATAATATGATCCTCTTAGTGGTGGGACTAACTGAGTATATTGAATTTGATCATTTCAGAAGGGTGAGAATCTGCTTTGGTTTGTTTTTTCAATTAGATCTTTCTTACACTAGCAAATAAATTGACCCCTTCCCCCAAAAAAGAATTGAGAGTTGAACAATAGGAACACTGAAGAAAGTAAAATTGCCCAGTCTTTTTATCTCTAACTGGAAAATGGGACTAGTATGATTCCTTCCTACCAGACTATGCCAGTACTGCCCCATCGTGCCCTGTAGATCTCTCTACAGCTGTATTAACTTCCCTGTCTAAATTCCCCATTGCTTGTTCAGTGTTGCCTATATTATGACTAGGTTGTTACGTGTGATGTTTGTGCACACATTTGTTCTGATGATGCCTAAATTCTCAAGATGATGTGGTAAGTGTTCTTCTCGTGGTGCTTCAGAACAATCATGTGTGACAGAACAACTGCTGAAATCAATGGAGTTACAGCTGAGAGGAACTGTATCCAATTCGCTTTGTTGCTACTCTTTGATTATAACAAATGCAGCCTAAACAATCATTAAAAATTGATGCATGAACTGAAGTGTGTTCTCATTGTTTGCAACATCTGCTTTGGGGGGAAATCACTGGTTCAAGATGCCTTAGTTATGTCAATTATTATCACTAAGGATCTAAAGAACATGAGCATTCTCTCTCTCTCTCTCTCTCTCTCTCTCACTCAGTTACTTGCCACAAACTTCATTTTAGGAGCATAACCAGACTCTGTCTTAGAGATCGGAGGAGATAATTTCCCCTGGAACATGGATTTAATTTTACAATGAACCATTTTAAAACCTTATTTATCAGCTCTACTGAGCATGACAACCTAGGAGTTGTTAAAGGAGGCTTAAGTGAAATTGCCAATTCTTCTTCTTCTTCTTCTTCTTCTTCTTCTTCTTCTTCTTCTTCTTCTTC
>NC_056525.1:39871143-39939942 GCF_019175285.1 Sceloporus undulatus | reverse complement strand
CTTTTGTTTTAAATTATTATTGTTTTTAAATCTACAACAAGATTCAACATTCTCATTAGCTAATATTATGTAAGTTTTTTTTTAAATGGTTTGGTAAAAAAGATCCATAGGGTAATCTCTGATCTACTCAAGTCAATAGATGAAAGCAGCCACTCCATGTATACTAATAAAAACGAATGTTAACAGCCATTTTATTTATTCGTTAGCTTAATATCCCAACTTTCACAGATGATAAAACTCAAAGTGTTGTCATTGTCATCCTCACTTCACCTTCCTCCAAGACTGTTCCAACACAACTCCCAACATAATTAGTAAAAAGATAGTTACAACTAAAACTAACTAAAAGTAAATACATTATAATATTAAATTCCATTTAAAGAATTTATATTAAAACAACTGACTCAAAAACAATGTAAAAGCACATGATGTGTACACAAAAAGGTCATCCTTCCCGTTTAAATCCTCTTCTTTGGCAACCAGTCACTTGTCAAATGCCAGCTTGAATTAATTAAAAGGCCTTCTTCTACCAATGGAAATAGGCCAGGAAAAGGCAATCTTGACTTTACCCAGAAGGGTGCTCCATAACCCAGAAGCCTGTACCAAGTGTGCCTGAGACCACTTTAAGTGCCCTGGCTCAATGCTAGGGAATTCTGGGAATTGTAGTTTTGTGGGATATTTTGTGAGATATTTAGCCTTCTCTGTGAGAGAACTCTGGTGCCACAATAAACTACAGTTCCCAGGATTACCTAGCACTGAGCCAGAGCAGTTGAAATGCTCTCAAACTGGATTATTTCTGCTCTGTGTTTTAGACCTAAGAATTAGAAAGGACAGCAAGGGGCTTTGAGCCCAACCCCCTAGAAAGCAGGAATACAAACCTAAAGTACCACTGAAAGACAGAATCATAGAATTTGAAGGGACCACAAGGGTCAGTTTTCATGGACTGTATGGTGATGCCAGCAGCACAGTCTGCTCCTAATCTTTAAGAGTAGATTGAAGGTTTGGTAAAGAGCCTGTGAACTTCATTGCACATGGCTTGTCAAGTGGACTTGAGATCTTCATTGCATACGTTCCAGTCACAGGGTGGATATCAAGGGCAGGGCCAGTTTGTGTACAGTCATGATCCCTTTTCATTTACTTGTTTGCATAACATCAGCACATAGCTCCTGAATGATACCTCTCTTTCAGTGAAGTGGATGACCTCATTAGTTCTCTTCTTACAGGGCTGGGGAACTTCCTATCAATACACATTAACTCAGTTGACACCTGTTGGAGCCTATATTCTAGCAGTGGGAAGAGACAGACCCAAAAGCAAGTAGTCCCATCACTGTTACTGGGTGGAAAAACCTTCTATAGGGAGAATGAGTGAAGTTTGGCTGCTATGCCAAGAAAAGCTAGATGTAGTAAGGCCTGTCCATACCTCATGAGGATCCCACAGAGCTAGCTATGAGATTTTGACACAGTTGGAAAGACACTAAAAATTAGGTATAAACAGACCCAGTCAAAGCAGATGGTTTGATCTGGGACAGCAGACACTCAGCATGCTAGGTGCTCTCATAAGGAGTATGCCTTTTCTATAACTTGTACAATGTAGTTGGGGGACAGACTAGGAAAAAGGAAATAATAAATTTATTAATAAGTCTATATAATCCAAATGTCCTGATTTGGCAGGAACCACCCTGATTAATTAGCTGCCATTCCAGTTTTTCAGCTCCTTCTCCCACTTCCCCCCTTTGTCCTCAGCTTATTCAGTTGCTGCAAACTCAATTCAACGTGCAAATGTAGTTTTCACTCTATTAAATCAGCACGGGGGAGAGGACAGGAGGGTCAAAATCTTCCCAGTAGGTACAGGCAAAAGCCAACTGTTGAAATCTCTCCCAGCTTCACTATTCTTCATCAATTAGTTTGGCCAACTTGATCATACTCAAATGTGTCTTGGTCACTGGTGTCTTGATTTTCATCTGTGAAATGTGGGAGGGAATATAATCTGATGTCAAGGTGGTGGCTTGGGAAGACTGGTGGTGGCCTAACTGGAGTCCAGAAGGCCCGGAGGTCTACATGTGGCCCATGGGTTGGAAATGACCCACCTCTGTCTTTTGAACCCATGTCAATTTCACTGATCACCTAGCCATTGAATAATGGAAACCCATTTTATATCTGCAAAATGATTCAGTTTACCAAGCTGTATTGTGCTAAGTTAATCTTTCAAATAAGGATCAGTTTGTTTAAAATGACAAATAACATTGAATGGAAGAAGCCATTATGTCTTTTTGGTATCTTGTCGTTTTATACTTTCTTGATACTTTTTCATGATAGAGACATCTCTTCAGTCAAGATTTACAGTCCCCCTTCTCTTTTAAGGATATCAGATTTCTGACAAGGCAAGTTTGTATGGAATGCCTCATTGTTTAATAAATCATGAATCTGTTAGCATGTAAAATAAAGCAGCATGGACCAGCTTGTAAATAATTAAATGTTCATTTGCATAAAGATGAAGAGCATATAAAAATTAAAATACCAGAAAAACTGGATGAGATGGCACTATATGCCCCAATGAAAGAGAAAGGGATGGGGGAGAGGTCATCACATAAACAGATGGCTGCAAACAGGTGCGCTGTTTCACACTGGGAGTAGTTATTAAATTTGCAACAAAGTACAAAGGCTTGATCATGGAATTGCAAAACAACAGCAATTGCTGAGATCCTGCATGGAGGACCACAGAATATAACGCTCAACCTAAAGGACACTGCCAGAGCCATTTACTGGCTGGGAGTAAGGAAAAGAGGACATGGTGAGGCAGCACCTGGATGTAGTTGTGGGAAAAGGAATAAGATCATTCTTTTGGATCTCTAGTAGTTGGAGATTTCCAGCAATTAGGGATATGATTATTTACTACATTTCTTCTCAAAATTACAAAGAGTAATGTCAGCTGTTTTCTTCCTGCTTTGAGATAGTCTTTGAAACCTGCACAGTTTTCAAAGGCTATTCTCAGTACAGACCTATTTGACACAAAATTTTCACATGGCCATTTTGAAGAGAAAACAGCATTTTCTGCACAAAAAATGATATTTCAATGCAGAATGTTGGCTTTTGCACAAAAATTGCTGTTTTCTATGCAAATCAACCATGTGTAGATTTCACAGAGAATAAATTCCCAATTACATCACTTTCTGTACAGAAATTAATATTTCTACATTGAAATATGATTTTCCACATAAAAATGTTGTTTCCTGAGCAAACTAATCTCATGCAAATTTTGCACAGAATAAGTCCCAAAGTGTAAAGAGTGCATCAGGCCAGGATTCTTCTTGCCAGAGACTGCCAAAAATGTTCACTTTTGATTTCAGAAAAACAGATTTTTATATGTTGTGACCTGTTTAAAACCTGAAGCATAACTACTGGGGTCTTCCAAGAGTACTATTCATTCTGTTTTTCTAGAAAAGGGACAATCTGGGAGAGTCTCAGGGTGGGGGAAACTAATGCATTCTTGAGACTACATGTTGCCCCAAGGGGCCACGCTTTGTCCATTCCTGATATATGGCATACCTGGGCAAAGAAGTGGTTTTTAAAATTCTCATTTATTCTCTTGACTGTAGAGAAGCCCAGATAGAGACAGATTTTCTATACACTGACATTATTAAAATTATATCTGTCTATATGCCTCCTACTCTGAACAAACTAAAGGGTTTCCAGGATATGAAACTTAACCAATTATTTAGGGGTCACTTTATATTGGAAACATGAAGTTAAAGAACTGCATTCTTATTTCAATAAACATAAAAAAATCTCCACCACTGTTGGGATTTAATTGTGTGTTTTTTTAAAAAATTATCTTAGCACATATATTTTAAAAATGGTAAAACCATCCATAATGTACTAGTGGCAGAATGATCCTCTGAGTTCCAGAGTAGTCCCAGATAGATGATACTCCATCAGATTAACTCTAGAGGAATGGGCCCTAGCAGAGAAAATGTTGCCCATGTCTAGTTTAAAGTCTTCTTCATGCTGAATATTGTGGGAAAGCCATCATGTGTCAACACTGAGTATAGATTATTATGAACATCCCTCTGAAATCATTCCCATGTTAGTCTTTCCATCTCTGGGTGAGAATTCTACTGAATTTATGTGTTACATTTTTAATATCTTTCTTAGGAGCTGGTTCTGCTCCTGAACATCCTCATTATAACTCTCTGTGTTAGAAAATATGTCTAGTGGTATCCATACAGCAGAGTATAGTAACACCCAAATCCACCAGACAGTGATACTTTTATTGGACAAAACAGAATGTACAAAATTCATGTTGCAAGCTTTCAAAGCTCCACAAGCTTCTTCACCAGGCAAAGATGTTTAAAATCATACAGGAGAAAGAAAAGTATGACAGTGTTAGAGTCGCGGGCCTGTATTTTGTCAAGATATTGTTGTTATTTTCATTTATTTTCCAAATGGTGAGATATCCATGAAGGCAAGCCACTTCTCTTTTTTGGCCATGTGGGTGCTGGGAGACAAAAAGTTGTAAAGTCCAGAAAATGAATTTTAAATTCCATTAGTCACTCAAAGATATACATATTTTTTAAAAGCTTGAAAAGGGTATTTTGTGCAATTTGGTTGGTCCAATAAAGGATTTGGGATGTTATTGTACTCTTCTGTGTTAACTTAGTTTGGGAGTCATTCAGTCAATATATTGACTGGTACAATCTGTTTTGCTAGATTCTCCCTGTTTTAGTTGGGCATTCTAATCATTACATTAATCATGTACAGCGCTGTGTAAATTTACAGCGCTTTATAAATAAAGGTTAATAATAATAATAATAATTACACAATAATACCACAAGCAGGCCATACACTGATGCTACATACAGTCTAATTGTTACATTTTAACTGCCATGCTTCCATCCTGTGGAACACTGGGATTGACAATTTAGGGAGGAGTACTTAAAATTTTCAGCCAAAGTGCTCCAGTGCATTTCCAAACTACATACCCAGAATTCCATAGGATGGAACTATAGCAGTGAAATTGGAATAATAGTGCTATCATTGTGAATGGGCCCCAGCTCTAACTGCAAACAGTTTAAAAATATTAAACAGGGTAAAGGGTAAAGAATATTGCTGTAAATACTGCAAAAGGAAGAACATTTGGCCCTTTAGAGAGTTGAACATTAATTTCTAGAAGCCCCACCAAATATGGTAAATGGTAAGAGATGATGGGAATTGTAGTACAAAATTATTTAGAGGTCCAACAGTTCCCACTCACCACTGTAAAGCCATGCCATGCTTTTCAATGCACTGAGTTTTGAGCAGGATGTTTAGGGGGATGTGTGGATTATCTCCCTGAACTTTCATGGAATGCCTTCTTCTTTTTGCACTGAATAACTTTTGCAGTTTTGCAAAATAAGGGTCACTGTTAAGCCTGTGCAGTTTCCAGGCCTGCTGGAGTGCCAGCATTAGAAATTTAGGACAGGTGAGAAAATCAGTTGTTTTGCAGTAATTGTGAAGTCATCCCCTGGGAACAGCACACCATGCCACTAATGGGTGATAAACCAGTGTTAATGAGAGGCTTAATGAGGCATTTTGCTGAAAGGTCAGCAAATTTATCCATGGCAACAGTGTAAAGAAACAAACTAGCAACTCTGAAGAGTAGCTGAAGCCAAAGTCACATAATATGAGAAAAGCTCCCCAGGCCACCCTTCCAAACAGAGAAACAGACCCTATGGTGGCACTGCAATAGTGTAACAGATCATGATGCTAGTAGTATGACATTCTGCATTACTTGTGCAGGGAGAAGCAGCAGTGATGGGTGAAGAAATCTGGCAGCTCTGTGTCATCTGTTTGTTTTTAACTGATTTAGAAATTAGGCAATATAAGAATGGTTGGCTAGGACAATCACTCTCATCCTACTTTGGCTCTGTGGACAACCCCCAAAAATGAAGTATTTGAATACCAGGTGGAACAGAACAACCAGCTATCTCCACTTCTGCCTTTTTCTTCACCGTCATTTCCTTTTTCCTACCACCACCTTCACCTCCACTAGTTTAAATACACCACCAGCCCTTGTGTTAGCCAGAGAGGTTTACCACTGATTATGGAACCCTATACTTTTTGACAATCTTACTTGGAACAAGTTTTCTACAAGGCACATTCCCAGTCTGAATGGGACTGTAATCCTGCTAGTGATATCACCATCAGTTGCTATGGAAATCTACCTACAGATACCAGTTCAGCATAATGGCTTTTTTCTGCTTGATCAAGAGTCAAGAAGGTGTACACATATGTATTTTTCAGTGACTATTACTGTTGTTTTCTTTATCACCAAAAGTGTGTAGAAAGTACTTGGGTATGCATATCAGACTAAGTAACTGTGAATTTAAAGGGTATCAGCTAACTGCTCTACAGTGAACAAGTATGCATAAGCCTGAGGGCAGGGAACCGTCCAATTAAAAAGATTGCATGTACAGCGCTGTGTAAATCTACAGCGCTTTATAAATAAAGGTGAATAATAATAATAATAATAATAATAATAATAATAATAATAATAACCACTGTCTAAACAACATTAATGTTAAGCACTTTTGAATGTTTAAAACAGAAAGCAAAATACCTCAGACATTTAGATGTTGGCAATGAACTATAGCGGGTATCAGTTACTGCCATCATACTGTGCTGATACAGCCATGTGCCTATAGGCATCGGACATAATACTGTTAAGGATTTTAACAAAAAGGAATTAATAGTAGTTTGCAACAATAATACGCACAAATGTACACATGCAATAAATAACCAACAGAAAATACCAATGCCATAAAAATAAATCACTAAACCTAACATCTTCTAGACTCAAGTAATCAAAGTGAAGACCAGAAGAAAGGAAACCAACTTAGTATTTCCCCAGGAAGGGAAAAGGAACATCAGATGTAGACCTTCCTAAACAATTTGATTTAAACTAGATTTGTGAAAACATCAAGTTTCAGGGCTCAGCTAATCTCATTCAGGAGATTATTTTGCAAGTTTTGTGCCTCAGTTGGCTAGGCCATATTCCTCCGAGGAAATCCAGAGCAATATTTCAGATGATAAATAGGAAATGAAAAGGAAATATGTGGAAGAAATGGTCCTTCTAGATGGCGCGCTGGATTGCCCCCAGATAACTGGTCCAAAATGGCAGCTTATCTTTCATTCATAATATTAAACCATTGCTTCATCCTTCAATGAATAGCTCAGTACATTTCCCTCTTTTCTGTCATTTTTGGGCCAGACATGAATGGGATACAATCACATTATGCATGTAAGTTTCCATATTAACTATACTTTTCACTTGATCTATGAGAAGAATCCACCAAAGATAATGTGTTTTGGGCTAGAAAAAAAGGCATTGCAGTATATAGGCATTGTGTGTGTGTGTGTGTGTGTGTGTGTGTGTAAAGATAGATAGATGTACTCTGTGTGAGTGTGTGTGTGTGTGCGCTTGCGTGCATGCACACACACACATATATACCTGGAGACTGGATACCTAAACTCTAGATATGTCAGCTAAGGAAAGCAAGTGTACTGTACATTCAGATAATTCCTTTTCTATACAGTTGGTACACTCTAACCCAGCAAACTAGCCAGGCAGTACATTTGCCATCAGTAGATGACAGTTTAAAAGCTTATACCTGATGCTGAATGTAAGCTACTAAGGAATATAAATTGAAGTGCAGGATGGCAAGCTGTATGTAGAACAGCTGATAGGATCCTTGGACATGCAACCAGTCTTTGGCTTCATCCAGACCTATTGATGTTAGGTTTCACCAGTAGCAAATCACTGCATATGACAAACACAATAAGTTCAGACAGAATCTCAGTGCATTTATTCATAACCTGCTTCTATTGTATTCCTATCCATCAATCCAGGTGTTTTGGGTTTCAGCTGCAATGTGAGTCTGGGAACCAGAGGTCCTTGCCTGATTGGCTGATGTTCAGGGATTCTGGGAACCAAATCCAAAACATCTGGAAGACCAAAGTTTGGAATCATTGTAATGGCTCTGTGGCTGAGGTATTTTATATCTGGACCAAGAAAAGATCTGAAAATTCACTGTACAAATAAGCAGAATCCCTTTGTGTAAAAACATTGGTATGGCATAATAATAATAATAATAATAATAATAATAATAATAATAATAATAATAATAATAAAAAGAATGGCAGTCAACATTGATTGTATCTTCCCTTCTAATATCTAGTCCAGTGTATGAGCAAATATACATCCTCTATGATCAAGAGATAGTGGAAAATCTTACTACTTGTGTTGCAACATCATCAGTGCCTGACAGCTGTAATGTGGGTCAGCAACCAATTTTTAAATATTAACATATTTCCTCTAAATATACTGTTTCTTAAAATTTCCTTGAAGTTGCATTTTGAAGGAGCAGAGCAATAATACTGGTTACACTTTTTATTACTGCTTGTTGACTGATGCTATGAAAAAACTGGAGGGAGGGGAGAGAGAAATGAAATTGCTGTATGACAGGCAGCTATTCCTTTCCATAATGCATTTAGGTTCAGACTGCATTTTGAACTTTGATGTGAAGGCTTTGGAATTAAAAAGCCGCCCCTGGAGAAATGCAGAGTGGTCTGAAAATATGACATCTTCCTGTCATCCCACATCCCCGCCCCCTCTAAGCATCACTAAGTTTAGCTGCAGCACTCCCAACAGGAATTGCTCAGCTGAATCCCAGGGCACTACTTTGAACATTTCAGGGGATGTGCTGTCTTGCAGTATCAAAGCCTCATCCTTGCTGAATACACCTTTGATCAGAGCTAGGAGGAAGATTTGCAACCATGTGAAACTTGACTCATTTGGGGTTTCATTACACACTTGAAACTCCAACCATTTTCATCAAAGCCACCGCTAAAGTTTGCAAACCATTTCAGTGGAATCTTTGATGGTTTCTGGCATAGGGTTTTGTGAAAAATTCACCGGTTTGCTGGTTCCAATGACAAACTGAGAGGAAACTATTTAGAGCTTTAAATCATCCTGACCATATGAAAGTCCAGAATTTGGAATCATCATCTTCATCATCTGAGTTACAGCTCTCAGAAATTCCCTGCCACCATAGTAATTTTTTTCATAAAATCCAACATATTTGGAGGCGTGGGGGAGGATAGATTTTAGACTGCTGGAGTTGTTATGGAAATTCTCCTAAAAAGGAATGAGTCAGTGGCCTGACTAGACCCGTTTTATTCTAGCTGTTTCATTCTTTTTGTTCTTGCTCTGCTTTCATGAGCCTGAAATATATTTTTCTTTTAGTGACACTTGGAAGGAACCACATTGAGCAATAATGTCTTCCTAGTCTGTTAAAAATTGTATATTCTCCCTCCCTCACAAACCTCTGAATGTGAGTTATCCTTTGGCACAACAGTTAAATTGTGTTAATAGTGTTGCTTTGGAAGGATCTATACCAATACTGTATTTTTACAACTCACCTGAAATTTCTGAGGGAATTTCTTTCTTCTGAAAAAGTTTCTGATGTTTTCTTCTTCCTCCTCTTCTTCTTCCACTTCTTATTTCCCTCTCCTCTGGAAAAGAAGACTACTTCGCAGATTTTTTTTCTGAATATTCTCTCTGTTTAGTTTTGTTTGTTTTTTCCCCCTTTCAGTGGTGGAGCTGGTGATGGCTGCCATCCCTCCTTTGGGATGTAAATCTAGATACATCCTCAAGTGGTTTGCAAGAAAAAAAATAAGCATTTTATGTTGTTTTCTCAAGGAAATGTGTGCATTTAATGGGCTGTTTTTGTGTGCATTTAGAAAAGATGCAGTATTTTGCTAAATATACAGAAAGCTTAATGCATGACTAGATGTATTTTACATACTCTGAGTTTAGGGACCACCCTAAGGAGTAGAAATCACAACATTATCTTCAAAGAAAATATCCTATTGTGCCTTTCAGCAACAAAGAGTTTTGTGCAAATTACAGATGGAAACAAAAATTGCAAACATGATAAACAGAATAGTGAGGAATTCTTTAGGATTTCAGTCTCATGTTGGAGCTAAAATCTCTTAATGGGGTTGAGGAATGCTTGCAATACAGTCTTTATATAGCAATAGCAAGTACATTTCTATACCACTTATCAGTGCACTTAAGTACTCCCTAAGTGGTTTACAAACTGTAAGCTAATTGCCCCAACAATCTGGGTACTTATTTTAGAGACCTTGGAAGGATGCAAGCCTGAGTCGAGCTTGAGCCCTTTTGCTGGTATTGAACTTGCAGCTTTATGGTTTGTGAGTAAGTGGCTGCAGTACAGGCATTTAACCACTGCGCCACTGGGGTATGCTGAGATATCTTTTTTTGCCTCCCACTACCTTGCTATACTCTTGGACCTCTTGTCCCATTACCTCCCCAGGAAAAAAAAGAGATTTTGTGGAGGAGGGAGAGAAAAGGCTAGTACTGGCACTGTCTATGATGAGCCCTGCCTCAACTCTCCTGGCTTTCTCTTTAAAAAATTGTCCCACAAAATATATATATTCACAAAGATGATACTTCAGGAGGAGGGGGGTAATGTTAAGACCAAAGTAACAGTCACCGTTCATATATTCTTAAATTGTAATATGAACACAACTCATTTTTTAAAAAAGGAAAAAATGTAGGTACATGTAAACACCCTCAACCAATAACAGAAATCTTAAATTAATCTCCTCAAGTAAGAGTATGGCAGAGCCCTGATGAGATATCCTGTTGTTGTGAGAAAAATACTGGAAAGTATTCTGTGTTAGGATTCACCAGTAGCTGAGATAAAGGAGAAATTACTGCATAGGACAAACACATTCAGTTCAGACAGAATCTCAGTGCATTTATTCATAACCTGCTTCTATTGTATTCCCATCCATCACTATTAAACAGTAAGCAAAACAATGCAAGCATGCCACTAAAACTGGAGAGCAATTGTTGAAGAATTTAGACCTATTTCCCTTTCTGCCTTCAGCTGCATAGTAATAGGAGGAGACTGAAAATGTTCATGCACTTCTTTATATAAGTTTATATAATCCTGTTGTATGAGAAATGTCACTCTCTGGTGACAATTGATGGCAAAATCAAGGTAATGCCATGACAAATTTAAATTTAGTTTTCAACATAGCCTGAGTCATTAGCCCTTGGTTTAGTAAACAAAGCTTATGACAAGTATTGCATTCCCATGTGGTCTACTAGTTCATTCCTGTTCTGATCTGCTTCTTGTTCACACTAGGGTTGTAAATCTTTGTTTCTTTGATATTTTCCATATAAGAATGAATAATTTCAAAAGGTTTTTTCCTTCCAGTTTGTGAAACAATAATCATTTTTTGTGTTTTTTCACATTTGTGTACCTTTTAATCAATACTTGTTCATAATACAGTGGGCTCTCAAGATCCGTGGGGGATCCGTTCCAGATCCCCTCACGGATACCAAAATCTGTGGGTGCTCAAGTTCCACTGTCCTCAATGGTGTTGTGACCACCATTGGGGACAATGGGACTTTGCTGCCCCCCCCCCAAGCCCACCTTGCCATGGCAGGTGGTTGCATCTCTTCCTCCCGCCTCCTCCTCCTCCTCCTCCTTTTTGTCCCCACTGCAGCTCTTCCTCCTCTCTCCTCCTCTTCCTCCCTCCCCCTTCCTATTCATCCTTCTCCTCTTCTACCCCCTGCTACCACCACTCTTCCTCTTCCCTCGTCTTTTTCCTCCTCCTCCTCCCACTCTTCCTCCCCTTCCTTACTTCCTTCCTTCCTTCCTTCCTCCTCCTCTTCTTTCTCCTCTTCCTCTGCTGTCTCTGCTCTTCCTCCTCCTCTTCCTTCTTCTCCCCCTCCTCTTCCCCCATACCACATCGTCCTCTGCCTTTTCCCTCCTCCTCCTCCTCCTCCTCCTCCTCCTCTTCCTTCCTCTTCCTTTTCCTTACAACTCCTCCTCCTACACTCTCCATGGCCCCCGCCACCACTTGTCTTCCTTTTCCTTCCTCCTCATCCTCCTCCCTCCTCATTGTCTTCCTCGCCTCCTCTTCTGCTGCCAGAAATACTGCAGCCACTGCCCTCACCTGGGCATGTTATCCACAGATGCTCAAATCTGTAGCTGGCAAGCCGATGGATACAGAGAGTGCACTGTAATATTTATTAGCTTAAAAGTACTCAAGCACTCCACAAAATGGCCAATGTCCTCTATAGAAAATAGTGCAATTAGTGCAAAACATATTGGGATTATGCACAAATTTGTTGCTTTTTGAACAAAAGCAAATTGATTTGCAAATTGTGCAAACTGATATTATTGTTAAAAGTTTAAAGTGGAAAAACTCTTACCATGGATGACTATTTTCTCCATGCAATGTCTGAGAGTGCATTGCTCCAAAGATAGGAAATCAGCAAGAATAATTGATGTCCATAATTCACACAAAGTTCTCAAATCCAGATACACTCAAACCATAGTATACACAATTTCTTGACTATATTAATTAGCTAAAATATTGTTCGTTTTCCTGAATCCTGTTTGGAAGATTTTGCAACAGGTGACTGGGTTAGTGAAGATAAGGATGGGAATAATTCCCATCTTTTCCCCTAAGATGAGGACTCAGAGCAGCTTGCAAGTTAAAATAATTCCAATATAATTAAAAGCATACAGAATCAGTATTAAAATGGAATTAATTTACCATATTAAATGGTAAATGGTTACTATTTATTATATTAAAACAATTTAAAGCTTATACTAATACAGTACTATTTAAAACAACATA
Organism: Sceloporus undulatus; assembly: GCF_019175285.1. Taxonomy (NCBI): domain Eukaryota; kingdom Metazoa; phylum Chordata; class Lepidosauria; order Squamata; family Phrynosomatidae; genus Sceloporus; species Sceloporus undulatus. Next base: position 39,927,225 of record NC_056525.1, on the reverse strand, counting down.
GCTCCCTCTTCCTACCCTTTTCTTAAAAACTGTACTTTCTCAAACCCTGTCTGTATAAAACAAGGTCAACATTCACCTGTCAATGTAAGGATAGCAATAAGGAGGCAATTCCCGCTTCCCTAGGGAGGAAACATAAAATCATAGAATCATAGAGTTGGAAGAGACCACAAGGGCCATCCAGTCCAACCCCCTGCTATGCAGCAACTCTCAATCAAAGCACTCCTGACAGATGGTCATCCAGCTTCTGCTTAAAAACCTCCAAAGAAGGAGACTCCACCACACTCTGAGGGATTGTGTTCCACTGTCAAACAGCCCTTACTGTCAGGAAGTTCCTCCTGAAGTTGAGGTGGAATCACTTTTCCTGGAGCTTGTATCCATTGCTCTGGGTCCTGTTCTCTGGAGCAGCAGAAAACAAGCTTGCTCCCTCCTCAATATGACATCCCTTCAAATATTTAAACAGGGCTATAATATCACCTCTTGACTTTCTCTTCTCCAGGCTAAACATCCCCAGCTCCCTAAGTCGTTCCTCATAGGGCATGGTTTCCAGACCCTTCAGCATTTTAGTTGCCCTCCTTTGGACACGCTCCAGTTTCTCAATGTCCTTTTTGAATTGTGGTGCCCAGAACTGGACACAACATTCCAAGTGAGGCTTGACCAAAGCAGAACAGAGTGGCACTATTACTTCCCTTGATCTAGACACTATACTTCTACATTGGCCTTTTTAGCTGCCGCATTGCACTGTTGACTCATGTTCAACTTGTGGTCTACTTGGACTCCTAGATCCCTTTCACATGTAGTCTTGTTCAGCCAGGTGTCCCTCATCCTATAGCTGTGCATTTCATTTTTCCACCCTAAGTGCAGTACCTTACATTTTTTCTGTCTTGAATTTCATTTTTTTTAGCTTTGGCCCAGCTTTCCAGTTTATTTAGGTCATTTTTAATTGATCCTGTCCTCTGGGGTATTAGCTACTCCTCCTAATTTGGTGTCATCTGCAAATTTGATAACTATGCACCCAACACTGTCAAGCTCCACACTCTAGAGCAGCCACTGAGACGGCCTTATCTCATGTTCTCACCAACTGTACCTATAAAAGTGGGAACGAAAGAAGGACCACTCCTGTGGATCTCAGGGTCTGCATATACTCATAACAAGAGCCAACAAGATATGTGGGGGTTGAGTAGATGGCTTGGAGAGGGAGGAGATCACAATTTGTATGGCTGAGGAGGAAAGTTTAAGATGAAATTGAAGGGATAGTCTCTAGTGGAACCTGGGTTAAGAAATATAGCCACAGAATAAAATAACATTGAGATTTAGATGTGGCTATGGTTTTAAAATGGGGAAAAGAGGGGGGAGATTTGAAAGAACTGTAGAAGATGGTCAGGACAGAGTTCTGCTTTATTCTATGAAACAGGTTTATAACTTTAATTGGAAAGATAAATATTATAAAGACTTATAAATTTAATTAGAAAGATTAATATTATATACGCTTAACATGATGTAGTGAATTAATGGTCTGATATGATTACAAAAAGATAATGAGTAGTATTTCAGTGTTAGTTATGCTAGTTTTGGAAAGAAAGGGAATATTTTTGGTTTTGAGGAATAATGAGGGTATGGAAACAAGGATATTGCTGGATTTTTATCTAGAGAGCCTTGCAATAATTATTTCATTATATAACCAGTGAAAGGAAGACTGGAATTTTTTGTTGTTGTTTCCTAATCTTTATGTCGTGTTTTATGTTTCTTTTTCCTTTCTCTCTTCTTTTAATTTTAATGTATCTATATAATCTCAAATAAAATATTAAAATAAAAATGGAATTTAGGATTCATAAACACAAGGGAAACAATCTGAGTCAAAGCAGACTGGCTCTGAGTGGTTCTAAACTGAAGTGAGTCTTTTTATGTTTTGTTTTTGTTTCTTGAAGCACTAGACTGAATTGTGTAGTTCGTTTTGGCAGTGCTCATTGAGTCAGAATATAGTACACAACCATTGCTGTGTGTCAACAAACATGGTACACACACTTTAATATAATCAGAATGTTTGATCTTGCTCACAATAAAATACACATCTGAATATATCTAACTGTGGAGAAGAACTTGGAAGTAATGAGTTATAACCAACTAGGTAGCTATTACAACTAAAAGCATTGCCCCAATAAAAAGTCTGCCCCCCAATGAAATTTTGGCGCATTACAAACTGCCCAAAAGCGGCGGCCTGCACCCGCCCCTTTCCCCGCCAGATCGGGGTCTCAGTGGCCAGAGCGGCAGCCGCTGAGGCCCCGATCCGCCGCTTTCCAGGCTGCGGGGAAGCGGCAAAAGGCCCCTTCCCCACAGCCTGGAAAGGGGTGTCCTTGGGGCTTCAAGCCCCAAGGACACCCCGCGGCGGCGGGGAGGAGGAGAAAGGGGCCGCTTGGGTCCTTTCTTCTCTGCATCGCTGAGCGCAGCCATCTGAAGGCTGCGCCCAGTGATGCAAACGGCAAAAGGAGCTCCGTTTCGGAGCTCCTTTTGCAGCCGGGGAAGGGGCACACTATGTGCCCTGGCACAGCGTGACGATGTCATGTCCGTGCCGACCCGTATAGAGGAGGCGCGGTCGTGCAGTCATAATGGCGGTGGCCGTGTGGAACAGCCGCCGCCATTTTGTACGCGCTCAGCACGTGCTAGGGTTGGGGGTCCGGAAAGGACGCCCCTTTCTAACCCTAGCATGCGCGGAGTGCACACTTTTAGGCACGTGTGTAATGGGCCTTTCTTTCAGTCCCCTAATGGCTAGCACTTCAGTAAGTTAAAACTTCAGCTGTGTATTTAGAAATGTAATTTAGCCATCTAAAGGAAAGGGGAAGAAACAAAAGGTAATACAAACACAGAAAATATAAGCGTTCTAGGTATGGGTAATTTTCACTGTCTCACTTTCTAAAATGCTAGAGATTTGGGGAGTGAAGGGAAAATTAATTGGGAGGGGGGAATTATTGTTATTTGGAGGGCCAATGGTTTCATTGGCTGCCTCCCCCTTCCCAGAACTGAGACTCAAAGCAATTTATAATTTAAAAAAAATAAAAGAACAATACAGCTAAAACATATAAAAAGTGAAAATTAAAATGGAATCAAACACGTCACAATATTAAATCAGTTTAGCATATACTGGAAAATAAGAAATAAATATTTAAAAGAAATTAAAATAATTAAATTTAAAACAATACAGTATCCCTTTAAAAGTCTGCAGCCTGGGCTCTGGCCAGATTGACCAAACCCTAAGCAGCTGCTGGGATTAGCAGGGCTCTGTTCCTCTGTAAACCAAGAGTGCTGCCTAATGTTCCAACTCCTCCCAGTGAGCAATTTCTGGTACCATAGGTAAAAAAAATAGGATCTGTGACACAAATCCCCCGTACTACCATAGATCGCCCATGCAAGGGAGGGTGGGAACATCAAGCAGCCACTCCTCTGTCAACAGGAGAATGGATGCCTGTCACCCACAGTGGCTGTTTACTGAAACTAGGGGCTATGTAGCTGTTATCAGTATGTAGCAGTAATGAATGTATAACTCTAGGTTGTGTATTTGTAACTGCTCAACAGGATTCTAGCCCTGGGTTGTTGTTTTTTTAACTTCTGCTGGCATAAAAAAGTCTTTGCTGATATAAGGGCAGCAAAGAGGGGACATTCTAGCCTCTTGGGAAAGAGTTAGGGACTCTAGGGAAAGCTACTGAGAAAGCACTGTCTCATATCTCCACCAACCATGTCTACAAAGATGATGGAATTAAGAGAAAGGCTTCTCATGAAGATCTTGGGGCCAGGCAATCCCATATGGGTGAATACAGTCTGCCTGCAAGCCTGGATTATACCCACTCTTAACAAATTTACTTTTTGTTTGTTTGTTTGTTCCTGAACAATCTTACATTTCAAACATAATGCAACGATCAGGAACAATACAGATGGAACAAGCAAAGTTTCCTAGGGCTGGAACAGATCAGCCTGAAAAGTTGGCTTTTGTGTGGCTTAGGTGTGTGGCATTTCAATTGCTGCATGCCCCCCAAATGCCCAGAAGCTGCCTGGCATGATCACATGGGGCTGGCTTCAAGCAGCCCTAGGGGCGCATTGTTTAGACACTGCATGCTACCAGCTTGGGGCTGCATAGGGGCAGCCTAAGGTAGTCCAAATTGGAGCAGATCCCCTATTAGGGGCTGGGGTAGATGTGGGCCATGTATGTGTTTGCCACTGCTTCAGGGCAGCCAGCTCTGGGGTAGCCCCAATCCACCCTTTTCAGGCAATCCATTCTGACCTCTAGTATGTTTTCAAAGTTATCTGTAAGAGTATTTGTAGAAGCATTTTCAGCAGATTTTTTTTTAAAAAAATATCATTTTCTCATTAACTATATTAAATCTACAATGGTAATGAATCATGGGCAAGACTCATAGTGAATTACTGAATTACTTTTAAAAAAGTAAAATTCCAAGTTCTACAGTAAGCACCTTGGTATTAAGGGGGAAAAGCCTCTAAGTAGTTGGAGATTTTAAAAGAAGCAGATGTTTATGCCTTAACCAGACTTAGGCCTGTTACAGATCGCTAAGAAGTGGCAGTCTGCCACCGCCGCCAGTTGCAGCGTCCGGGAACTGCAGCAGCCAAACGGCGCGGTTCCTGGATGCTGCAGAGAAGGAGCACGAAAATCACGCTCCTTCCTGGGCCCCGGAAGAGATGCCACGAGGTGCTAGTCACGTACTCGCGGCGTCACTTCCGGGGCGCGACATGCAGACGCAGAGAGTCCGCTACATCAAGATGGCGGCGGCCGTTCCACACGGCCGCCGCCATTTGTTACAGACTCAGTCCGAGGTAGGGTTAGGAGCGTCTGGAAGTGTGTAATGGGCCTTTGTTATTTTATAATTCAGCATGTGTCACCTGTTTCATTTAATAGATGTCCAGATTCTCACCTTGTATAAATCAATTACTGAATTACTTGGCCAGTCTAGTTAGATTCTAGTAGATCATTTCTGAGCTGCACTTCTTTTTGTTGTTGTTGTTGTTGTTATGATCAAGGTAAATGAATGTAGGCAAATGTAGCTTTCCAAAACCAACCATGCCAGAAAAAGTATTTCTTGACATTTATGTTATGTGAGAGATCCAAAAATAATTATGAATAATCTAATAATTGTTTAATTTTTTAAAAAAAATCAAAATAGCCAGGGTGAGAAATTTAATTGTATTTAAAAAAATGGCAATATGGAGTGAGATGGGATACCCCCAAGTCTCCTGAGGTGCCAATGCAGCTCCTTAGCCTCCCATACTTGTGCATTCATAGCCCCTAGTTTAGAGGACACATAGGACCATGAAAACCCCCAAATTGCCACTCACCAGGCAACAGCCATTGCAATCAATAGGGGTCTGTCCCCCTGTTGTTCAGGAAGCATCTGGCTAAAAGCCCCAACCCTCACCCCTTGCACTCATGATCTACAGCATGAATGAAAATGTCAACAGTGTCCCTGTTTCTCCTGTTGCATCATAGATTGCTCATAGGAAAGGGTGGGAATATCAGTTAGCTGCTGCTAGATCAACAGGGCAGAGATCTCCAGTGATCAAAGCTGCTGCCACCCAGTAACTGGGAATTTTTGTGGGGGGGGGATCAGGATGAGATTCACCATGTAGCACCATAACTACAGTGCTTACACATTCATAAATCCCCAACAGGATTCTGGTCAATGTTTACACTGGTTCCAACACAAAATGCAATGTTCCATAGTTCAGTGGTAGGACACATGCTCAGTCTTCAGTATGTCTCAGGTTTGATACTTCCACATGGTCTGAACAAACTCAGCCTGAACCTTGAATCTTGTCTGAAACCTGAAGAGCTTCTGTTGACAACAGTAAGCTAGATGATGAAGACTAGCTAAAGCAGCAGAGGCAGGCAAGTAAGGGAAGCTAGGGAGCTACATTAACCCTGCAGGAAAATTTGAGGGGGGCACCCCTACTTCACTCCCCATCACCAGTTTTAAAGTTGTCCACAAATTCCCCCAATGCCCTCTAGAGTGTGTGGGGTCCTCATTAGCCTCCCGGATCATTTTAAGCTCAGGAAAGACCTTTTTAAAGTAGGTTTTTAAAATGACTTTACCTCAGCCTAAAATGTCAAGGAGGAATGGCAAAAATGCCCCCAGGCTCCTAAAGGGGCAAAAAATAAGGCAAAATGACATTTTTAATTAATTTTTACTTTTCCATAAGTACCAATCAAAGGTTCAACTCATATATAAACTTCCATTCTTACTTCCCTTGCTGTCCACTCCCACTCCCACCCCCCTTAGACAATCATTCTGCATTCTCTCTTGACTTCCTAATAATACATTACAGTGGTTATTTCTTCTTTTTATCTTATACCAGTTTGAATAGTTTCTTTTAGTTCATTCCTGTAACCTTCAGTTTGGAAATGTAATCATCAATAGAAATATAATAATGAATTTAGAACAAACAAGGAAGGGACAATCTTGGGAAAAAGAGGATAGAAATGAAACCCTTCCAAACTGAAAAATGACATTTGATGCCCCTTGTTGGCCCTAGGTCTGAGTTGTCATGGATGGATCATTTTCTGGTCAGAGTTAATATCATGGCTACTATCTGTCCCTGCAAGTGTGATGAACTTAGTACGATGGTTCACCCTCAAAAGTAATGAAACCTTTATGTTTCTGGAAAGTTTTAGAGGGTCATATGGCTGGTGCAATCAATGATCCTGTTGAAGTCCTGGTCAATAAATGGAATCAAGACCTGACTTGATATGATCACCCCCAAATGTCTTTTCCCATAGGTTACTCATTGAGCCCCATGGTATGCTGGGGACCTCAGGAAGTTGAAATTGGAAGGGTAATGGCTGGAGCGCAGATGGTGGAAAACTTGACTTACATCCAACAAGACATTCTATAGGGAACATCTTTCTTCCTACAAGGTGGCAATACATGCAGCGAAGAAAGCTTTCTACTCTGCACATATTGCCTTTGTGAATTCAAATTTAGCTGAACTGTTCAGGGTGGTGAGAGGTTTAACTCAGGTACCCTCCCCCCTAAATCCAATTCTAGAACCTTCAGCAGTTCGCTGTGATGCTTTTAATGAATACTTCACAGATAAAATCTCTCTAATAAAAGCCAACTTAGTTGCCATCATTGTAGCAGAAATTGACAATGTGGTGTCCAGAAACTCTATGAGTAAGATTACACTGGATCAGTTCCAATTGGTCAGTACCACCAGTGTGGAGAAGCTGCTGGGGCAAGTATGGAAGAAAACATGTCCTCTTGATCCCTATCCTTCTTGGCTGGTCGTCCAGGGAAGAGATGCAATTAGGCTTCAAATACAAAGAATTATCAATGCATTTCCCAGGGACGGAAGTTTTCCATCCTGTTTAAAAGAAGTGGTGGTACATCCATTTCTAAAAAGCCCTTCTTGGACCTCCTGGACTTCAACAACCATAGACAACTATCGAATCTCCTTTTTCTAGGCGAGCATTTCATCTCCAACCAGTCTTGGAAGATACAAATTATCTAGACCCATTCCAAACCAGCTTCAGAACAGGATATAGAGTTGAGACTGCTATGGTCACCTGAGTGGTTGGTCTTCATCTGAGCATTAATAGGGGGAATGTGTCACTGCTGTTGCTCTTGAACCTCTCAGCAGCATTTCATACCATTAACCATAGTATCCTTCTGGGACGCCTGGGGGATTTAGGAATAAGAGGCATTGTGCTCCAGTGGTTCTATCCCTCAGGCAGGCTTCCCATGGTGGTGCTTGGGGATAGCTGCTCTTCAAAAAAAGGAGCTGTTATACGGCCTACCACAAGGTGCCATCCTATTCCCAGTACTATCCAACATCGACATCAGTAGTCCCCAAATTGCTTTTTAAGAGATTTTGGACTTCAGCTCCCAGAATCCCAAACTATTGGCCAACATGGCTGAGCCTTCTGGGAGCTGAAGTCCAAAATATCTCAAAAGACACAGTTTGGGGACCACTGTTCTACACAAAACCACTGGGAGAGATCATCTGGAGGCATGGAGTGAGGTGTTATTTGTATGCTGATGACACCCAAATATATTTCTCTGTGCCTTCAAAACCAGCCTAAGCTAAGGATAGTATTGCCCCGTACAGACTGCCAGAATAAAGCTGCTTCGGGTCACTTTGGAGGAATGCTGCTTAAATGTTGCATGCATCCTAAGAGTCTGGAAGCCACACCAAAGCCACGATCCAATCTAAGGACTGGAGCACAGCTTTGGCACAGCTTCCGGACTCTTAGGACACATGCATCATTTAAACAGCATACCTCCAAAGTTACCTGAAGCAGCTTTATTCTCGCAGTCTGCATGGGGCCTATGTCTCCTTTGAATGTCTGGAAGAGGTAATGAGCTGCATGAGGGAAAACAAATTGAAACTGAATCCACAGAGGTTGGATGGTTAAAGGTCCTAACCTAAGTATGGAGGTGTGTTAACCAGTCCTGGATGGGGTTACACTCCCACTGAAAGACTGTGTTCACAGCTTGGGGGTGCTTCTGGATCCATCACTCCAAATGACAGCTCAGATAGGTGTGATGGCCAGAAGTGCTTATTATCAGCTTTAGTTGACACACCAGCTGCACCCCTACCTAGACCTGGAGGACCTAAAGAGGGTAGTGCATGCCATTAGCTATGTCTTTAATTCAGACTAGAAATGTATTGGCAGCTAGTACAATTCTTTTAAAACCAATGTTATATGATTTATGTATGATGTTCCAATCAGCAATCCAGCTTCTGCATTTTGTACTAGTTGCAGTTTCCAAGCTGTCTTTGAGGACAGCCCTGCAGAGTACATTGCAGTACAGTGGTACCCCGGGATACGAAATGACCGCGTTACGAAATTTCCAGGATACGAAAAAATTAGATAGGAAAAAACTGTTCCGGGATACGAAGGTTTTTTCGGGTTACGAAAAATTTTTTGGTGCTTTTCGGCGCTTTTTCGCACGAAATCGCGGCTTTCTAGCGCTAGCGGCTATGGCTTTTTCGGGTTGCGAAATCTTTCGGGTTACGAACGGCGCCGCGGAACGAATTAAATTCGTAACCCGGGGTACCACTGTACTCTAATTGGGAAATTACCACTGCATTGACTACTGTGGATAAGTTATCCCTGTCCAGGGAAGGCCATAGCTGACAGACCATGCGAAGCTAATTCCAAGTCACAGAGTCTATATGAGTCAAAGATGGATCATGCAATTCTTGAAGGATCCCCCCTGCTACCTCAGAGAGGGTGCCACTGTCAGCGCAACTGCTGGGTTCCAACAGCCACTGTCAGCAACTCAAACGAGTCCTGGGGTTAAATCAGACCGTTGTAGCAGAGCTGGCAATTTCCAGAAGCTGAAGCGTGGCTCCAAAGTCCAATTGGGATGACAGCAACTGGATGTCTTCCAGGAACTGCAGCAATGCAGGAACCTCCGGGGACACACAGCAAACCGATGCTGTAGCTTCTTCTGATAAACCACCAGAGAAACAAAGTCCCCAAAGTGCTCTTTATTCACAGTGCTATTATACAAAACCAGATCTCTAAAACTCCAAAATATACCAATCCAACTCCTACTTCAAACCCACAAGCTATCCCTTGCAACCCCTGGGTTTATATAGTCTCCAGACCATGTGGTCTCCCAAACCCAGTGAGTTCAGGTGTGTAACCATGTCATGTGTCTCCTGTGCAATCCAGACACATGTTTCATCATCCATGGCTACGTGCACTTGGGCACTGAAGTGTCCTTGAGCCAGTGAGCTTCAGCTGTGCTGATCAGCCTTGCCACTCTGCTGAATGCTCATGGCCAAACACACACACATCAAGCATTTCCCTGTGTGCTGTGTTTTAACCCTTCAGATCCCTGACAGCCACCTCATCCAGGGCAAAGATGCCCGAGTACCACTTGGATTCTGAAACCCAAGAACCACCAACTCGCCGAGCCTCCATTTTATTCAGCTTTGGTTTATTAGCCTATTACAGCATCCAAACAGTGGTTGAGCACCTGCACAGCCTCAGTTGACCTTAATGTAAAGAAATAGAGCTGAGTGTCATCAGCATGCTCATGGCACTGATCCTCAAAACTCCTAATGATCTTTCCAAGTAGCTTCAAATAAATATGAAATAGCATGTGAGACAAGACCTTACCATCATACAATGTCATGGATGACTCACAGATCTGCTGTCTATCCCATTGTAGGAGAAAGGCAGGATATCTCTTTGAAATAAATATAAACAAATAAATAAATAAATAAATAAATAAATAACAGTAAGTACGAGTTGATCAGTCTGTATCAATGTTTTTTTTCTTTACCAAAGGGGGGGCAATATATACCATCTGCCATTAGTCTTTAATGCTAAGACAGTTGCACAAGTGTTGTATACCTCTGCTATTTGGACTGGATGAATAACATCTATTAGAAAATATTCAGCCTAAATTTTTGAGGGCTCTCCTTCAAATTCCCACATGTATTCCTAATATAATTTTACTGTTAGAAAAGGGGAATGCCCTCTACTGACAAAGGCATGGATGGCAGCTTTAAAATTTTGGCTCAAGGTTAATATGTTTAAATTTGGCACAGGTCTATTTTTCTATTAATCTCAGGATGGTACAGATCTATTAATCTATTAATCTCAGGATAGGCCATTGGTCAAACCTAGTTGCCCAAAAGCTGTTTTGATTTGACTGTCATCACCCTTCCTTTTACATTTAGGTTATGACAGTGGAATCAGTAAAACAAAGATTGCGGGATATTGCTTTTTGTGAACTTCAGGCCCATTCATACTCATCTTTTACATTAGGTGCACTGAATATACATTATACTGGGCCTTTAAACTGTGAATTTTAAATGAAGAATTTTAAATAGAAATTGTTTTAATATGTGTATATCGTGTCCTTTTAAACTGATGTGTATTTTAATTTATGTGTTCTAACTGATATGGTGTGTCTATTAATTGTCGTCATCATCATCATCATCATCATCATCATCAGCCAGCCAAATATTTAATGAATTTGACTGCTGCTAATGATCATAGACTTTTTACCAAGGCCAAATGCAGTGCTCCAAGGTAGATTTGCTGGTGTCCCTTATACTTCAAGATTATATCCCTGTAGTAATCACAAAAGATCAACTATGAAGCAGTCTTTTGTTGTGTGGTTTCTACAAGCAGGCTCAACAACACATGATTAACCCATTAATGGCAAATCTACCAGGAAAATCAGCATCTGTATAAGAGGGAAATGTTTGAAACAAGTTCTGTCTTGACTAATTGTTCATTGTGCTTTTAATTTATTTTATATGTTGTAAACTACTTTTACTGGGTCTCTGGACTATAATAAAGAATTGGTGATTGTGAGACAAAGTAGACCTTATAGCACCCTGCAACTTAATGGCCATGGGGCTGAACCCTGCAGATAGGAGTAAAACCACATTAACACAGTGCCTCTTACTTCTTTCTGACAAAGCTGGTCCAGTAGCAGACTATGTTCAATAGTATCAAACAATACTGAGAGATCCATGAAGATCAACAGGGTAACACTTTCTTTGTCTATCACCAGGACAGGTTGTCAGAGTAACTGAGGCCATTGCAGTACCACACTGTGGCCTGAAACCAGACTGAAATGACTGAGTAGTAATCCATTTCCTCCATGAATCCCTAAAGTTGTCCACTGACTGCATGATTGAGTACCTTACTCCAAAAGGGAATGTTAGACATAGGGCAGTAGTAGTTTCACATACCTCAGGATTAGGTTTGATCAGGAAGATCCTTGACAAACTTGAAGAACAAAGAATACTTTCATGAAAATGTCTCAATGCAAATTGAAATTGCTGTTGCTGAGTTACTTCAAAAAGGGTAGAGTCTCTCTTTCTTACGCTGCCTGATGCTGGAAAACTGTTTTTCATCTTTTCCAGTGGGTGAGCTGAAAAAGAAATGAAACAATGTCTTTCTTTTTAGCCCCAGTTCTATTTGTGAAACAATTCCTTTGTGTCATTCTCACACCTGCTTTCAGCAATGTGGTGTGTGTGTGTATGTGTGTGTATGCGTGTGCATGCACCTCTCATTCTTAAGCAATGTTCATCTAGATTCTTACAAAGACAACTGGATAAAACTGACTTGTTTCTTTGTACTGCTGTTCCCATTTCAAAAGAAACTCAAGTCAGAAATAAACTCCAGCTTCTATATATGAAAAATATGAAGAAGCCATGCACATATGAAGTAAACCTTCAGGTTTACATTTAGACAAGCTGTGTTTGAACTGTCTCCCACATTTTCTAGTTTAGACTATTTAGGCCTAAACTAGAGGGATTTAATTAAGAAGCCCTGAAATGCTATTGTGATTTTTTAAAAATTGACATCAACTTTAGCAGTACAAAACTGAAGGAATTTTTTTTCCAGGTTGAAAACCTATTCACTAGAGAAGGTCTTGACCATACGCACCTCCAGTGAAGCAGTCATCATGACAGCAAAATGAAACTCTTGTTTTCTGGCTGACACAATTGCTTAGGGGATCTTGCATCAAGAACAAACTAAGCAAACTATTCATATGCCTATGAGGAGGGAAAATGCAAAAGGAAATATTTTAAAATTTGTAGATGAGGCATTATCACCAAGGGAAGCCACATATGAACTTATTTGGTGCATGATCGGAAAAGGGTTTCATATATGTAATGAGATTTTTCTCCATTGGGCTTCTGGAGACCTTAACCAGTAGCAGCCACTGACTAGAGATCCCTCAGTGATATATATAGTTCTAACCCCCAATTACACCTGCACATGCCCTTTTGGGACATCCTGGAAGGAGGCATCCTATACCTTCTAGCAATGACCAGCCGGAGGGCTCTTAGGTGTGACTCAGCCACCAATTGGCTGTGAAGGTGAGCTTGGGAACATTCTGGATGCCCTCCTGAGAAAATGTTGCAGCTTATTTTGGAACCACAGACTAATCTTTTTTTCCTGGGTGCTCAGGGACACCTAGAATATGTCTGAATGCACCCACGCAGCTGGTGGGTGGAGGAGCAGGTGTACCCACAACCTAATGAGCTGCTCATATGTACATGGAGAGGAAGTGGGAAAGAGGGAGAAGTACCTGTCCTACCCCACAATGGTGTGAATGCATCGACAGAGACTTGCACTCTACCAGCATGATTATTGGATTTTGGCCACAAAGGCCAAGCCAAAAGTGACTTGACCAGATCTTAATATTGCTGCAATAAATTATTATATTTACGGTCAAAGCATAACATCTACACTGGCTGAAAACCATGGTGTGCTTGCATGTTCTGCTTCAAACAATCTCTATAGCTTTCATCAATCACAATGTATCTCTTACTTTTTGAACTCATATCCCTTCAAGACTTAGTCATACCCTTTGAAGGGCCCAGAAACAAGACTTTTTGTTTCCTTGATTGTTTCTGAATTTCATTTGTCTTTGCTACTGAAAGCCCCAGTCATTTCATGTTTTATTCATTAAAGCATTGTTCATTTCATTTTTTCCCCTTTGTTAGCATCTTGATATTCTCATTCACATTAATCTTTAGGTTGTTCCATTTTTTTCTAATGTTTTACAAGTTTTTACTATTGCCTGTAGTGATAGCAACAGCAAGACCACATATCAATGCCATTCACAATGTTTGCCATTTTGTTTTTCACAGAATGACAGATGTTGTTGTTTTCCAGAGCATTGCAGATATTATAGCAAATGCCAAAACAACTTTTTCTCCATTGATGGCTGCCATGTTTGTTTCTGGAATGCCTCAAAACAATATAATAGGGCAAGCAGACAACCAACAGGGCTATATTCCAAGAAGAATGGTGACTGAATGCAGAGCTCCCATGTCACTAGACAGGTCATAAATTGATTACTGCTTCTAACAGAATCACAGCTCCAGCTGAGGTCTTCTGTAGCTAACTCACTGATGCTGGGTGGCCTCTTCTCATCTGTGACTGAACTTTCTGTTTCTCAATACAATGGAACCTTGTTATAGGCAGAGGTTTGGTTCCAAGATCCCCCATGGATAACAAAATCCATGGGTGCTCAAGTCCCATTAAATATAATGACATAGCAAAATAATGTCCCTTATAAAAAATGGAAAATCAAGCTTTGATATTTGAAATTTATCCTTTTTTGGAACATTTTCAAACCGTGGATGCTTGAATCCCTGTATAAAATATCCGTGTATAAGAAGGGCCAACTGTATTTAGGTTTTGAAACCTAATCTGTAAATGCAATACAACAGGTGATCACGTTGCCCTCTGGCTAAGGGAACCAATAGTGTCTAGAAATATGAATTATGATGATGACCAAGATGGATATAAACTGAGTGTGTATGACTGTGATGGTTGGTATAACAAGAATATATGTCCCATATTGCTTTAGTGGTAAAGGAGAGTGCAACATTATGGCTTACATAGGCCCGTTCTAGATGGGCCTTTGCCCCGCCCCCAGTACGTACTAGGGGTTGGCCGAGGACGCAGCTCTAATCAGGCCTCATCCCTAGTATGTACTGGGGATGTCAAAATGGCGACACCCTATACACATGGGTGCCGCCATTTTGATGTGACGGACGCTTAGCATTCGCACATCGCGGCATGGTTGTGATGCCACAAGTGCGCCATTGGTGCCTTGCGGCATCACAACTGCACCACAAGAAGAACCCGCTTTTTGCAGGGGGGGGTTCTGCGCGGGGGAGTCGTGCAGTTTGTCTGCTGTGGTTCCCTCACGCAGCAAAAATGGGTGCCGGCAGAGCGCTTTTTGGTCGCTCTGTATAGCACCTTAGCTAAACATTTAAGCATAAAATGTTGATAGAATTCTGTGTTGTTGGTTTTTATTGTACCCTTGGCTCACCTCCATATTAGCTTTCTTACAAAATGTGGTAGCAATTCATATTTCACTCTCGGCTATAGTAAAGGAGCATGCCCTTGTTAAAAAAGAAAAAAGTAAGATGAATGAGGTGTGCAAAAACATGAGCAACTGCCAATGGAGGTGGTATTCAGATGCAAAGCCTCTTTTTTTCCACACAACTCAGGAAATGTTTTTGAGAACAATTTTCTGTACCAGTGAAAGAATTTCATTTGCAATGAAACTGCATGAAAATCTTTATACTAAAAAAATAGACAATGCAGCAACTTTGCTTTAGTATGCTACCACCCTACAACCCTATCTCCTTTTCCAGTATTAAAGCAAAGGATACATAAATAGAACCTATGAAAATGTTGCTTTGTCTGAGGACACATTCTTCTTTTGCATTCCTTTGTTGACATTTACTAGACTCAAAATCACTGAGATCCTTTTTGCACCTCAGATGACATCCATCCAGTCATACTTCTAGCACTCCTAGACCTTAGTAAATGGAAACTGTGTGCTAATTTGGATAAAGACTGTTCACCTCAGTCTTATTAGCTTTGGGTCTCAGATCAAAGTGAACATCAAAAGAAGCTTTCCTCAGGATTAAGAGCAAGATTTGTTGGGGAGGTCTATTTTCATTGAGATCATGTCATGTAAGGGAATTCTTTGCCAATATGTCAGTAGCCTCATGGTGATGGAAATTTCTGTTTAGATTTCAGGAAGAATTAAAAACACCATAGAGCTTTCAGATCCTGATAAAAAGATAATAGTTGGAGAGTGGCTAAATGTGACCAAGGATGCCCCAGCCATGTGTTCAGGGGTTCCTCTACTCTCTATTCTCTCTCTGTTGGTCACATGGGCAAGGGGAAGCAGCAGCCTGTCTAAGGTGCTCTTGCAGGTAAGAAAGTGACAGGCCATCCCTTTTCCTTTTTATTTTATTTTATAATTATTTTTATTTGACAAAAAGATGTACAAGGAAAAAAAGAAAAAAACCAATTAAATCAGCTTATCTTCATCTTAGATATCTCATAACCTAAACAAAACCTTAATCCCTTATCAAATCTTCTATTTCAATAGCCTATATCAGTGATGGTGAACCTTTTGCAGACCAATTGCACAAACTGGAACCCAAACCCCACTTATTTATTGCAAAGTGCCACATTCCTCTGGCTTTCTAGTAATGAACTCTGGCAAACTCTGTGCTGGGGCGACAGCATGTGTGCCCACAGAGAAGGCTCTGAGTGCCACCTCTGGCACGCATGGCATAGGTTTGCCACCACTGGCCTATATTCTATATACAACTTGTATATGGAACAATTTTTGTTCACCATCATTTTTTGTTTTAATATAAAAGAGATAAAAAAGGGAATGGGGGAAAGGAAGAACCAAACTAAGCAAGAAAAACAGAGGTGTAAAACAAGAATAAAAAAGAGCCATCACATAACAAAAATAAGTAAATAAATAAACGTGTCAACAAAACAGAGCAAACCATGTTGGGGGAAAAAAGAACCTCAAAAGAAATAACTAAAGCAAAACAGAACAATACAAAACAAAAATGAAATAAGCAAAACAAACATGATGGACAGGCATTAGTTGGACTTCCAGCTTTCAAAATATTTTAGTCTTTATAAATCTTTCTGTGATCTTCTCTTTTAATTAGTTATTCTACGTTATATAATATTATATTATTGGATCTTCCTCCTTGTATTTTATTCTCAAATCCATACTATACGTGATCTATTTTACCAACCTATATCTCTTTAAATATTCTTTATTATCTACTTTTCTATTTGATCTGCTTTACCAGTCTATATTCAGATATTTTCTCCTATGTAGCCTATTTACATTATAGTCTTAAAATTAGCTGTTTTCTCCATAAGAGAAGAATATTATATTTGATTATCCTTGCCAGGAAGATGATAGCACAAGATTGGAAATCGGAGGAGGAGTTACAGATAGATGAGTGGCTGATAAAAAACGAAATCAAAGAGCTCGATAAACTATCATATATTTTGGAGGATAAGAAAAGGAATAATATAGAAAAGGAGTGGAGACAGATCGTGACATATTGGGAGAAGAGATGGGGTTTAGATGGAAATCTGGTTTAATTGTATTTTGATATGCTATAGGTTGATGAATTTGGAACAAATATAAAAGTGAACCAGAAGAAGGAATAATTTCAAAAAGATTAAAGTTAAATGGTAAATATAATTGGGAGAATACATTGTGATGTACATTCCTTTTAAAGATTTAGATAGAACAATTTAACAAGTAAGATTTAAAAAAGAATAAAATATATGTTATGATATGTTGAATAATATTGCAATGTAAAAACTTTTTTGCAATAAATAATAAGAAAGTATCAAGTAACACACAAAGGACAATAAATGGGAAGGAAAGAAGAGAAAGAAGAGAATGTACTTATAGGTTTTAATATATTTTTGTTATATATATTGATATGTTGAAATAATAAATAAAGAGTGTAAAAAAAATAGCTGCTTTCGACCAACTCTTTTTCTTTGCTTTCATTTTCCATACCTAGGGTAGCTATTTCTCCCCACTGCTCTTTTAAAAATTTTTCCACTTTATTCCAATCCTTTTAGAAGTTTTCCAGTGTATTATCTTTCAATAATTGAGTTAATTTTACCGGCTTCCATAATATCATATATTTTCCAGATCCAATTTTCTTTTGTAGGTATTAATTGTTTCTTCCAGTTTTGAGCAAAAACCGTTCTGGCTGAGGTTAGCAGATAAAATAGTATTTTCCCATAATTCTTTTCTAAATCATCCTCTACTACCCCTAATAGAAAACAATCTGGTTCTAACTCTAATTTTATACCTAACATTCCATTTATCATGTTTCTTATCATATTCCAATAATTCTTTGCTGCTTTACAATCCCACCAACAATGGAAGAAGGTTCACGGTGATTCTCTACATTTCCAGCAATTGTTAGAAGCATTTTTATATATTCTAGCTAATTTTTCAGGGGACATGTACCATCTATAAAATAGTTTGTACCAATTTTCCTTTAGATTCTGTGACGCCGTATATTTTAAAAAAAATTTCCAGATTTTCTACCATTGTTCCATTTTTATAGGGTGCCCAATATCGATAGCCCATTTAATCATATTTTCTTTCACCACTTCCTCTTCCATCTGGTACTCCAGCAATTTCCCATAAATAGTTCCTATCATTTTCTTTTCTTTTTTCCTTGTAAAATTTCTCCTAATTCTGTTTTATTTTCAGTTATTCCTTGATTTTTAATATCTATTTTGAACTTCTCATATAATTGTCTGTATTGGAGCCATCCTATCTTAAGACCTTTAATTTCTAAGTTTTCTAATTTAATTATTTTAAATTCTCCTAATTCTTTCACTAGTAAATCTTTGTAAATACACAATTTTTGCTCCCTGACCAATTCGTTTCTAAAAAGTGCTTCTTGTGGCAAGAACCACATAGGGATTTTATTTATTATTCTGTTCTTATATTTCTCCCAAATTTTTAAAAGAGCTTTCCATATGCAATGGTTATTAACAGTTTGGTCAGTTTTTCCTTTTCCGTATATAAGATAAGCATGGAAACCCGATTTAATCCCTACTCCTTCTAATTCAAGTAATTTTTTATTTTCCAATTTTATCCAATCCATGATCCATTCAAGTCCGCATGTGTCATAGTATAAATTAAGGTCCAGTAGAGCTAAACATCCTCTATTTTTCGCATCTAGGAGAATTTTAAGTTTTATTCTAGGTTTTTTTCCTTGCCAAATAAACTTCAAGATTTCTGTATGCCACGTTATAAAAGATTTTTTGTTGATAATAATAGGTAACATTTGGAATAAAAAAAGTATTTTGGGTATAATTACCATTTTGATGGCTGAAATTCTGCCTAAAAGGGAAAGTTTTAAATTGTTCCATTTTATCAGATCTTTGTGAATTTCCTTCCAGGTTTTATTATAATTATTTTCAAATAGTTCTGTTGAGCTTTTTGAAATATTAATACCTAGATGTTTAACAATTTTCTTAATCTCAATCCCTGCATTGCCCAGGGTGAGGAATAGGGTATAGCAGGGTGTCTGGAATACAAACAGTGCCCAGCCAATTTGGGCCAGATCCAGCTGTTTGCACACCACAAAATCCTGTACTAACCTCAGCGTTTTTGGGAAACACTGGGGTTTTCCATGACTTTACAAACTCTATGGCAAAGTTTAGTTCATGAGGAAGATCCATGGTATTTCACTGGAAGTTATTGTACATCATCTGATCAGGCAGCACCAGTGTTGGATTGGAAATTGGGTTTTATGCCCATTCAGATGGGGCAAGGTTTAGTACTCCAATGTTTTTTTCCCAGCTGCACCCTGCTGCCACCACCATGGGGATTATGGAAACGGTAGTAAAAAAACAACAACTAAATTCTGGTTAGTTTTAAACAATGCCTATGGCAAATGTATCAGAAAAATTGCAGTGAAAAGGAGGAGGAGGAGGGCAGAACCAACATATTCAGCATACCAGGCCTAGGGATCCTGTCAACACTCAGCCAAGAGTCTTCTATAGGACCATCATCAATGGAAGTGGGTCCTTGTCAGTATCTCAAATACCCTCTCTGTTACTACTGTCAGGCTGAATTGAAAATATGATTTGCAAAATAAGGCAACTTTACTTTAGAAGCACAAATTGCATCACATTCCTATAACAAGATAATTGGCATTTCTGTGGATACAGAAAAACTGAATTACCACATAATGCTTTTGTTAAAATTATTGATTAACGTTAAAGATGTTTAGATGCCAGGAATCAAAATATTCTAACATTTAATAAAACAGCCAGTGTGGAGTCAACAGTAAAAAAGATTAAGGAGCAGTAATGCAGCACCAAAAATCAAAAATACCCCCACCAAAAAAACCCAAAACAAATCCAAGACTCAAAATGTGAAAACACAAATATGAGTAATTCAAAGAAGAAAAATTAATAGTTTGTTGTATTAAGGACTTCACTTGAACTGAAAATTAACTGCATATTATCTTAATGAGTTAATTGCCAATACTAATTCAGGAGCATTTTTAAATATTTGACAATAATGCTGGTACATAATACAATGTATGACTAGTGCACTTAACTCAGATTTGTATGTTACTCCAAGTTGGCATGCAACTGACTCATAATTATTCTTAGAAATGAAGAGAGAGAAATAGTAATTAAGAATCTATCCATAATATCAGGAATCAAATCCTTTACATGTTGCTTTCATATGTATATAACTGATATTGATGGAGAAGAGTACAGCTTCAGGGCTCATGAAAAGCATATACACGGTAGCCACTACCAATCTGAATAATTTTTTACATATTTCTATCTGCTTTCTCTCAAAGGAAGTCAAGTAGAAGATGTGGCTTGCTTTTCTAATATCTAGCCAAGTAATTATAGAAACTATGCCAGGAGATGATTTATAAAAGCTGGAGTGAGATGCTGGTTTCTTGTCAGACACAACAGGCTTGCAATCTGTTTGTTTGTTTGCTTACTGGTTTTGCATTATGTGTACTTATAAGATGTCTATTAAACAAGTTCTCTACATGTCATAGAATTCCTTTAAAACAAAACAATAAAATGTTAAATTCAAAGATTTACAAACACAACAGAAAACGGAACACAAAGGCATTTTGATACAAATATACATGTTATCTTGATAAAATATGGTTAAAATGAAGGAGAAATACCAACTTAGAAATAATGCAAGAACTAAATCCTTGATGAGTAATAGGGATTTAAACAAAACAACAACAGAGATTTAGAAGGCCTAGATGAATAAAAAGAATCTCATCCTGCAAAAAGGAGAAGAAAACCATGTTGGTTCCAGGTAATTTATTTTTCTAGCAAACAATCCTATAAGCAGGGTGTGGCCATCTGAAGGTTGACTTGGACACTGAGGAGACACTGGGGATGTGCATCTGAGGGTTATTTTATGTTTAAATAATATTGATGTAATGAAATTTGTCTGCATGTTTTCTGTCTTGGCATTCAGCTAGGGCAAGGAATTTAGTAGATTTGTCATGCTGCCTTACTAGAGCTTCCAGACCAACATTTAGAATCCTCGGTATCAGACCAGTCCAGGTCAGCAGGGGAGGGCAATCAGTCAGGCATCAAATCCAAAGGTGTATCAGTAGCCTTCCCTTTCTTGTCTGCATACACTGGGGAGTTTATCACACGTGAGGAATTTCTCTTAATTTCGAATGAAAAGAAAGTGGGGCCAGAACACATTCACGTAAAGTCACTGGTTTAGCGAAATTACGTTCAAACTGGCTCCCCATTGCCCAAAAATAGCATGCTATTGCCCAAATTTGTGTGTGGCAGTCTATCACGCAACAACGTGAAACCCCATGACTGACCCCATTGCCTGAATTTGTGTGTGGCGGTCTATCACTCAATAACGTTAAACCCCATGATTGCGTTCAGATTGCCATTGGATTATACAATGCTCCCGCGTTATACGTGGGTGCACTTTACGTGGACTTGAGCATACACGCTCAAGCCGCAGGGAGCGCGCAGGGCGCAAGGGGTGGCACGTCAAGCCCCATTCAAATTAATGGGGCTTGAGCATAGGCGGAATTCACCTTACGCGGGGGGGGGGGGGGGCCTGAACGGATCCCCCACGTAAGGCAAGGGCCCACTGTACTTCCCATTTCCCTTGTCTGATAAACTCCTGGGTATCATCTAGTTTATATGTGTGCCTTGTAGTTGCTAGGAGGTATTCTCACTTGTCTCCTGCATGGGTATGTCCCTCCCTCTGCTTTGCCCTGGGACATGAGAGCTAGGTTTGTCATCCTCTTCATCTTCCTTGTTGTCTGTGTCATAGTCCAGACTAGAAGTCTGGGAAGGAGGCATGACAGTATATGGCAGCACTATTTTTGGATGCTAAGAGCCTCTACAGAGTGGCCCAAAAGGCCTCCCTATGGACAGAATCATGGTGGAGCATCAGGATGTGTGACACTGTGACCCCACCCCTATGGCACCATTTTGGTGCACACCCATTTACACAGCGTGCACCATGATGATGCCACTCTGGCTCTGCATCTATACAATGCAGCGCCAAAAGGGCATCATCACGCCATGCCATGGCAGATATGGCACCCTTTAGAGGGCGCAAGAAGGAGCTGCATTTTGCCACTCCTTTTTGTGTCCTCTGAAGGCTGGATCGGGCCACGACCTTGATCTGGGGTGAAAAGGGGCGGCTGCAGACTGCTCCAAAGGGGTGTTCTGTGTAGCCCCTAAGTATCCATAATCTACCCTTGAGATAAGCAAGGGAAGCAGGACCACAAAATTTATAATTTCTGTAAGCTTTCCCTTGGCAGCATCTTGAATTCTTCCAACAGTTCCAAGGAGAGAGAAAGAATGACTACTTCCCATTACAAGAAGGAAAGAGAGGGAAACAGTGACTGAGCAGGGGTTGGGGGGAATGGGACTATTTCTTTTTCAGACAGTGAGGAACATAGGGTGCAAAAAAAGAGAATAAGCAGAGCATGAAGGGGAAATAAGAGGTTTCTAATTGTGGTGGTTAGTAGCTTCTGTATCTGTAGGTTGTTGAATCTGATTGATTTGCAGGTAAATAAAGACTTTTTGTTTAGACAGCCATTCGATGATTGACCATAAAGCCCGCCCCATCAAACTCATGTGCTGAATCTTGCTAATTATTGTGCTGGTGTTGTGTGTGCATGTTTAACAACATAGGTTTTAATCTGGTTTTAACTTTTTATTGTTTAAATATTGTTTTAACTTTTGTATCCTCTAAACAAATTTTTCAAAGAAAATACCTTAGGATTGCCATAAGTTGGAAATCTTTAAGATACACAACAATAACAAATAACAATGAAAACTGCAGCAGAGCATGAATGGAAGGTTGTGAGCTTTCCAGCTAAGACTTTATCTTTCTAAGTGTATGATGGTTTAATTGCTTTTTAACTTTTGTATGCTGTAAATTTTTAACTAAGGTTTAATTATTGTAAGCAGTCATGAGTCCGAAACTGGGAAAAGGTAGGAAACAACAACAACAACAACAACAACAACAGAACTTAAAATAGTTGAAACACATGGTGGATCCTCATTCTAATCAGGTGTGTTCTAATTACTGTTTTTGGACCATACCATTTTAGTTTCAGCTGAATATCAGCGTTATGGATATGCATTACATGCAGCTTTGTTTTCTTGTTTGCCTACTCTTTTTCATGGGAACAGAAAAGATTTGGTGCCAGCACAGCAAAGAATAAACTTTTCTTTTGTTTGCTAGGTGGCAAATGAGAATAGTGGTAAGGCAAGAGGGATGTGGCAGATAAGAGGTGGACAGAAAACTGATGCCCTCAGCTAGGGCAAAATGATGTTTTGTATTAAAGGAGTCTCAGAGGTCACTAAGATCTAAAAAGTGCAATTGAAAATTCTGTCCAAGTTGTATATCAAGCTAGACCCAAGGAAGAAATTTGTCTTGAAGATGAGGTATCAGAGTGCTGAGCTAAAAGCTGAAAAGGCAGCCTGGGTACTTTGGAGACAGTGAACTCATCAGCTGATTAATTCCATTTGGGATGTGCTCTCATCTTTTTGATCAGATCACCTCAAATCACTGTTCTGCTCATCCTGTGTGGCTTCCAGTGGAAGTCACGTCAGAAAATTTTATTTCCATCTGGTACATTGCTACTTATCGACTGGATCAATGGCAATTTCCCCTTTAGTTCTAACATCCCTTGCAAAATTACCCTTCTGGGATAGTTCACAATATTCTCTTTTCTGTACCCCCTCCCCAAATATCTCATGTTTAGCGTGAATCACTGAAACTGTGGGTCTCATGAAATTGTCAAGATTGAAAAGATATTTTTAGTACAGTAGCATTTTAGAGACACCAAACTTAGAGACACTAGACCAATGTGATGTAGTGGTTTGAGTATTGGACTTTGACTCTGGAGGTCCGGGGGTTTGGATCCCTGCTTGGTCATGGAAACCCACTAGGTGACCTTGGGCAAGACACATTCTCTCAGGCTGCATCCTCACTACAGAAATAATCCAGTTTAACACTGCTTTAACTGCCCTGGCTCAACACTATGGAATTTTGGGAATTGTAGTTTATTGTGGCCCCAGAAGGGAGCTTCAGTGGATGGCAACTGCAACCTTCCCCCGATGAAACTTGCCAAGAAAACCCTATGACAGGTTTGTCTAGGGTTGCCATAAGTCAGAGACAATTTGAAGGCATAACAACTATAACAAACTTGCCTATATTGATATGGATTATGTTTATCCCAATATCTTTTCTTCCACATTTAGATAATTCAAATCTGATATAACATTAATGCATCCACACTCTGCCCTGTGGTGAGCAGAATTCCAACTGATGAAAATACTTGCTTTTATAAGAATTTTAAGATCATCAGTTGAAGTCAGGTGCAAAACACAGCTGCATGGGCCAGGATACTCCAGAATCAGCCTGGGGTATCCTGGCCTGGAAGCTGCCCAGGCTACTTTCTGTTACCTGGGTACCTCTGTTTCAATGCCAGGCAGCTGTTTGTATGTGTGATCCACTGTGTTACCTATTGTAGCTGGCACCATAGCACATCCCTCACTCTGAAGTCAGAATGCGTCACCCAATGTCGATCACATGGCTGGGCATCTCATTCTGACTTCAGTGAGCAACTCATTGAACAGCACAGTGGGAAATATGTGCAAGTGGAAACAGCCACCCAGTGTTGGAATGGATTACTCCAGATCTTCCATAAGATACAGAGCAAACAATGAGGTTTTTTGATCCATTACCAGGCTATTATACCCCAGGTTTGGTGCTGATTTCTAGTTTATATAATCTTTATTAATTTTAGCAGTACTGTTTAGGATGGGAGAGAGCCATTTTGTTCCCCTTTCCAACATACTGCAGATCACCCAGAGAACTACTACCTGCCCATTTTATTGTAGCATGCATTCATAGATATCAGCCTTCATTAATGTAGTCATACCTATGTTTTTTCATAGTCATACAGAAGATGAAGTTAAGAAAGATGCTATTTTTCCTTATCCCCAAGATACCAGGGATGTCTAAAAAGCCAGGCATTTCAAATTCATTCTCTCATAAAATTATGGACATGGAGCAATCATATATTTGATACTGTATCTGATCACCCCAGGCATCATGGGAAAGGGTCAAGACTGGCTGTTTCTATAAGAAAACATTTTCCCTTTAAAGCCCATAGAGTAGTAGGAATGGAGAAAAACTGATGGACAAGAGTGTAGATTCTTCATTAAAGTACAGTATCTGTTTCTTGCCTCCTGAAACTTAATGTGAGACAAAACACACGTCAGTTTGGAAATTATACATTTGTAAAGCTTGTTCTGCAATTTGGAGAAAATATGTGTGTGTTTTTTTAAAAAAAATGCAAATAGCCAAAAAATTTAATTGCTGTCAAATCAACCTTGATTTAGTCAACAGAAAAAAATATGTGTACTATAAAAGGAAAAAGTGTAAATGTATAGAGTGGGCCCTTGGTATCCACTGGGATGTGGTTTCAGGACTCTCCATGGATACCAACTTTCATGGATGCTCAAGTCCTATTAAATACAATGGCATAGTAAAATGGTGCCCCTTATATAAAACAGCAAAAATCAAGGTTTCCTTTTTTGAATTTATATTTTTTAAATAGTTTTAATCCATGGATGATTGAATCTGTGGATAAAAAGTTCATGGATCTGGAGAGCCAATTGTACATGAGCAGAAAGTGTGCAGATTTCCATGCAGTTAATAATAAATGTGCAACCTAATATGCAGAGAACATGGGACAAGAATGCAGATGGAGTAAAGAGAGGCATGAGAAAGTCAAGACTGAAAATTTTTCATACCTAGTGTAGTGGTTTGAGCATTGGACTATGACTCTGGAGACCAGGGTTCAAATCACAGCTTGTCCATAAACCCCACTGTGAGACCTTGGGCAAGTCACACTTTCTCAGCCTCAGAACATGGTAATGGCAAACCTCCTCTGAAGAAATGTGCCAAGAAAACCCCATGATAGTGTCACCTTAGAGTTGCCATAAGTTGAAAATGACTTGAAAGCATAAAATAACAATAACAAAAATTAAACAGTAGTCTGTTTATATCCTGGATCAAAAAACTTATTATATCAATTCAAAATATATAATATGGCTTGACTAATGTATTTTGCATTCCTATCATTCTCAAGAAAGTATCTGCCTTAATATGAATCCTAATGAACTGATAGTATTTTTATCAGAAAAAAATGAGTTATCAATTATGCAGTATCTCATACCAACTAATTAGATAGCAAATGTTAACACTTTCATAGGATCTTACACAGGAACCCCTCTGGGGCTGACACATTCCAGGCATGAGACTGGTTTCTTCATTAGATATTTATTTGAGGAGGACTTCTAATCAGATACTTGTAATATCTTACCCCCTTCATTCTGCTTCACTGTGTAATAATACTGTCCCCTCCATGACCACCCTTAATGTTCCTAATGCTTTGGATTCAGCTGCTGAGTAAATTTTTAATGAAAACTCTTTCCAAGCCACATGACAGCTGTGTGTCAGTGGCTCAACCTATTCACATAGTCAGAAAGCAAGAGAATATTTTAAATGAGCAAACTGCATAGGACAGATAGAAAGGTCAATGCAATTAGGGTTGGGTAAGTCTGTCACTTTCATTTTCCCCCACATTCAAATGTTTTACTTTCAGGTTCTTTTCCTCACGATTATGACAAAAATTTGACATTTTTCCTTAAGTAAAAAATGAAGCTTATGAAATTCTCAACCAGTCCATGCTGGCCAAATGCAATAGGTACAGCTACTTGCAATATGGAGAGGATTGTGTTGTGCCTTCTACCTATCCTATAAGAGTTAAAGATTTGAAGCCTTTTAGGAAAGAGATGTGACATCCCTAATTCAGCACCACAAATCTTTCCATACTACTCGGCTATAGCATTGTGATTGTGATTTAACTGTCATGGTTCCATCCTATGGAATCCTGGGATTTGCAGTTTAGGGAGGAGTATTTAGAATTCTTGGCCAGAAAAGTCATCACACTACAGACCTAAGATTCCCCAGGAAGTTGCCATAGTAGTTAAAGTGGAATCATAATACTATAACTAGTATAAAAGAGCTGCTGGCTGAATTTTAAAAAATAGAAACCAGACGTTTAGGGATTAATGATTCAAAATGCCCAGTCTATATGGGTCTATCAGTTTTGATACCACCGATTTTTCCCTTTTGGCCAGGTCATTTAAATGTTCTCCCTGCTATATAGAAGCAGCTATCACTTAATCAGTTCCCACACAGTTGTGTAAATGTGTAAAGGACACCTGAGTTCCTGTCTTCCTAAATATTTCATAATAATCTCTTCTAATGCATTTCTAGGAGACTGCAGAGGCTGCTTTTATGACTAATTGCAGGGCTTTCAAGGAATGCTAAAAGGTATAGCCTAATTCTGATAGATTTTTTCTGTTCCAACCCTTCACCTCCACCTCCACCTTCATAATATC
Organism: Sceloporus undulatus; assembly: GCF_019175285.1. Lineage (NCBI taxonomy): Eukaryota > Metazoa > Chordata > Lepidosauria > Squamata > Phrynosomatidae > Sceloporus > Sceloporus undulatus. The sequence continues at coordinate 39,899,882 of NC_056525.1, read as the reverse complement.
CAGCCAGGAAATCTGGCATTCATGCACCTGTAGAAGAACTGTCTTTTCTACTTGCAGCACAAAATCATTGGGTAAGACAATACTTTCTTTTTTATTTGTATTTTAGATTTCCACATGTTTACTGAAACCCACATTAGCTCACCTGCGAAACAAAAGCGGGGGGAAAGACAAGAAATGAATTTTATGACTCATTTATGAATCCCATGATGACTGAAAAATTCTGAAAGTTATAGTATCCAAAAAATAGGTTTTATTTTTATTTCTTTGTGACTTCAACATAGGGGCAAAACAGACCACCCCTTTGCACTGGTTTGAGGGCAGCATCAGAGAGCAGTATTTAGACGCTGCACGCTCTGATGCCACCCCAAGCCAGCATCATGATGACCACACGGCAGGCAGCTTTGCAGCACTCCGGCAGCACAGCATTCATACGCTGCACACCACAAGAGCACCGCAAAACTGTGGTGATGGTGGAAAAGCTGGCTTTTTTACTGGCTCAAAGAGGAGTGGCATTTTACAGCTGCTTTTTCTGCCAGCAAAAAATCAGGTTGAGGGCATGGCATCTAGTTGCCTCGGCCCCAAACCAATGTTCAATGGGGCAGCATCAAGCTGCCCTTTCAGGGCTGTCTGTTTTGGCCCACAGTCAGTTTTTTTTCCTTCTTCTGTATGATTTTTTTAACACTGTTGCCTGATGAAGAAGCCAGTGGAACTTCAAAAGCTTGTATGACATATTTTGTGGATTTTTAGTTGGCCCAAGAAAGTTATTGCTGTTTTATGGATTTTGGATGTTATTCTATATTACTGGAGATTATCACACAAAGTGTCCCTTCTCTCTCAATTGTGCAGTTTTAAACTACCAAAACAGCAATGGCATTGACTCTCAATCAACAATAACAGGATGACAACAAATACTATCGCACACCTTTTGCCATCATCCTTGCATCCGTGGTTGACTTGTCAGCAAAGTGAGATTTTAATTAGTATATTTTTATAACCAATAATGCCAGCAAACTATTGAGATTGCAAGCCTGCATTTTGTTTGTTTGTTAAAATAGCATGATAATGGCAATAAAAATAGACCCAAAAAATTATGGGAAAATGCTGCTTGAGAGAAAAGAAAACTAAACAATGACCTTCTCCTCCTCCTCATTTCACCACGGGAAGAATAAGAATAAGGGATGTTCTGGAACAAGAAGGGGGAGAGGAGTGAGCCCCAACCAATCACAACACTTGGCATTATGAATCACCAATTAATTCCAGAATGACCTATCACACAAATCTGCACGAATGGCTTGAAAGCATGAATGACAGCTATTCACACGATTTTCCCATTCTTTAAAAGCTGGTGGGAAAGCCCAGATTGGATGCAGGATGCCTACTGCCTGGCCATGAGGTTGTGTGATAACATCAGTCTATTGAAGTTTAGATACTGCGTTTATCCTGGGAGGAAATGGCAGTGTGATAATCTCCGCTGTGTAGCCAACACAGCTAACCTTGTATATTTTTTTTCTGGATTTGAGGCTATCACATTTTGGCAGCAACAGCTTTTCAGGAGATCCTGAAAAGGGAGGAGCCAAGGGACTGAGACATAACTCTTTGGGAATCTACCTCCAACAAAAGTAAAAAAAAAATATTACTGTTCGGACTGCATTTGGTCGGTTTTACCTATCAGCACATACAGATTTTTTCCAGATGCAACAGTACAGAAGCTTCTTGAAAAATTCAGTGTTCTCTACCAAAGAAAAAGTTGGATAGCCTAACTCAGAAGAGAAACAGCCTGGATTGCAAAGGAAGTTACTTTTTTCTGTTGCTCACTGTTGTTGTGTGCCTTCAAATTGGTTCCAACTTATAGTGACTCTCATAATTTATCATAGGGTTTTCTCATGCTGAAAGTGTATGACTTAGAATCATAGAATCATAGAATCATAGAGCTGGAAGAGACCACAAGGGCCATCCAGTCCAACCCCCTGCCATGCAGGAAATCCAAATCAAAGCATCCCCGACAGATGAGCATCCAGCCTCTGCTTGAAGACCTCCAAGGAGGGAGACTCCACTACACTCCGAGGGAGTGTGTTCCACTGTTGAACAACCTTTACTCTCAGGAAGTTCCTCCTAATGTTGAGGTGGAATCTCTTTTGCTGTAGCTTGCATCCATTGTTCTGGGTACTACTCTCCGGGGCTGCAGAAAATAAGTTAGCTCCCTCCTCAATATGACATCCCTTCAAATATTTAAACAGGGCTATCATATCACCTCTTAATCTTCTTTTCTCCAGGCTAAACATCCCCAGCTCCCTAAGTCATTCCTCATAGGGCATGGTTTCCAGACCCTTCACCATTTTAGATGCCCTCCTTTGGACACACTGCAGTTTCTCAATGTCCTTTTTGCCCAAGAGTGGATAAAAGTGGATCTTATGAATATTAGAAGGCCATCCAGGGAGCAACCCAGCTTTTGGGTTCTTCTCAAGGATCAAGTGTTTTGTGCAGGGAAAATTTAGGAAAATTGAAACATACAACTGCAGCTCACAAAATATCTCCCAACTAACAGGAGACAAAATGGAATTCTGTGTAATTTAGTTTGAGTTAGTGCACTGAAGCTTCTTCAAGAATGGATGATATATGCTTTTGACGTTGCTCTCAGACTATTAAGCACAGTAAAGGAAAATTATTATGTAAATGAGAATTATCTTATTGGCTTTTGTGTCATTCTCTCTCCTTTTTCTTTTTAGGTAATTGGTGGGGTTGACATGGAAATGAAACAAGCTATGGTTGGTGAGTAACATAGTATCAGTGGCATACTTTCCTTTAGAGTGAGCTGGCTGAAATATTTGTGCATGTCACTTTAATTTAATTTGTCCCTAATTGGTTTCATGGTGTTTTGATGTTATTCCATTCTTACTGTCCTATCTAGTATCAGCCTATGGCAAACCATGTTCTTGTAAAATATATTGTAATCATTCTAAGAAAATATCTTAAGAAAGGAATTGGAAGTAAACTACAAAATCTGATTTGTATGGACAATTGGAATGGGGCTGTTGATCCTAATAAATGTATTACAGAAGATGAAGGGAGACTAATTAGAACAGTTTAAAATTATACAGAGTACTTTGGATTAATAGACAGTTGGAAATATTTACAGACAAACTCTAGAGACTATACTTTTTTCCAGAGCACCATTAATCTTTTTTCCTAGAATAGATATGTTCTGGATTTTTAATAATATGGCTAACTGAGGCCTATTCAGACTGGCCATTAAGGCCATCCTGGGGGCAGAGTCAGGGCTTGCATCCAGATGATGCATGCCCTGACTCCACCCCACATGGTGCACAGCATCATGGCGCTCCTTCGGCACTGCGTCCATATGACACAGCGCTGAAGGAGTGCTTCCAAGCTGCAGCAGCATGGCTATGATGCCCTTTCCAGGCAAAAAGGAGCCACTTTTTTCTGGAAACGCTGGATTGGGGCCGTGGTGTGCAGTTGCCATGGCCCCAATCCAGCTAGGAAATGGGTAGCATCAAGCCAACCCTTTGGGGTGTTCTATCAATCCACTTAGTAAATAGTGTGGACATCTACCAAACATGTTTTCAGACCATAATCCTCACTACAATATACCTGAAATGGGTCAAATGTAGTTTAGATGAAGATTTATTGAATATTTATTTCTGAAAACAGAAATATTAAAACAATGTAAAATAAAAGAATTGAAGAGGTTTTTTGAGCTGAACCTAAGTTAGGGTACAGAGCCTACAATAGTTTGGAATGCAAACAAAACGTACATGAGAGGACAATTTATAAAATTATAAAATGGTTCTTGACTGGAAAAAAAAGAGGCGCTAAAAAAGAAAGAGTTGATGGAAGGAATCCAGAATTGGGAGGAAATGCAGAAGAACATGTTTGATAAAGACTCAGCAAAAATTAAGCTACTCCAACTACTCTTCTCTGTGGCCCCGATCTCGTGATGGTAGCAACTGCAGGCCACCCCTTAGGGGAGGTCTGCACAGCCTCTATATCAGATTTAGGCAAAGTATAACCCTCCAGATGTTGCTGGACTGCAAATTTCAGCATTCTTCATCATTGACTATGAACATGGTGATAGTTGCAGTCCAACAACATCAGGAAGGCTGCACTTTTACCATTAGTTTAGATATATAGAGCCTGGGGATCTAAGGGTGCACCTACACAGTAATGCCATCCTATTGGATCATGGGAATTGTAATTTCTCTAGCAAACTTCTATAGCAAAGAATGCTGATGCCTCACAAAACTACCAATCTCAGAATTCTGTACAGTGGAGCCATGGCAGTTAGAGCGGTTTCAAACTGCATTATTTTTGCAGTGTAGATGCACTGAATGTCAGTATTCTAGAAAAACAACACCTATGTTATCTCTAAACATCCTTTTTAATTAATTCATATTTCCTATCAAGATAGGAAGTTGGCTTCCAGATTTATTTCCACATGCCAGAAACTAAAAGGAAACTTGCTCTTAATAACTGATGGGCCCATATCAATACCTCAGTGATACATTTAGATTCCACATCATCAGTTAAAATGTGGGAAATGAATCTATAGATGTACATATACAGTGGGGCACACACCTATATCAGTGCGAGCCAGCATGGCCAATGCAAGGTAAGATGGGAATTGTTGTTTAGCATCTGGAGGGGTATGGCTTTCTCAGGCAGCATTGGCTAATTCTATTTTTCTTTCTTCTTTCTTCTTTTGTCTTGGTGGAAGCAATGAGTAATTTTATTTTATTTTAATTTTTATTTACAACACATAAACACACACACACACACTTACATCTTATGTTCTATTATTTATCTTGTCACATTATCGTAGTTCAGAATTTCACTTCTTTTAGACTACTAACAGTAAATACTCTTGTTACCTTTCTTATATTCCATATAGTCTTGAATTACACCATAACCATTAAGCAAATATTCTCCATTTTATAAATACAACATGTACAAAAAAAGACATATTGTTGTATTTGCGCTGTAGTTTCCTGTTTATTATCTCTGAATGTTTATTACTTTTATTTTTGATGACGTGTACCTGATCTTTCCCCTTCTTGTCATCTTTTTTTGCAATAATTTGTTACTGGGGTCCATTCCTCTTCAGTCTTCTCCACATCTTTATAGTTTATCCAGGTGGTAAGTTTGTCCATTTCTTCCGTATCAGATAACCTTAAAGCCGTTCATCTTCTGAAGGCATGTCTTGATTTTTCCATTTCTGAGCAATTAATATTCCGGCCACAGTAACCATGTATAAAAGAATTTTCCAGTATTGTTTGTTAATTTGGGTATCTATCTTATTTACCATATTCAATAAATACATCTCTGGGATAAATTCAAATTTCATTTCAAGTATTTCTTGTATTGTGTTGTGGATTTTTTTCCCAGTAAGTTTTTAGCTTCGGGCATTTCCACCAAACATGTATTCATGAACCAACATTCTGGTTACATTTCCAACATCTGGAGTTGGTATTATATATTTTTGAGATTTTTTAGTGGTGTTAAATGCCATCTCTGTTCTAGTTTCCAATATGTTTCTTTTATGTCTTGGCATTCTGTAAATTTTTCAGTTATATTTCTTGGATATTCCCAGCTATTTAGATCAATTAAGCAATGAGTAATTTTAGCAATTTTCTTTTCATTGTGTGAAACTCTTCAAAAACTGCCAGTTTTTCAATTATTATTTGTAGCTTGGGATTTACTCTGTGTAAAAAGCACACATAGTTGTGTTGAATTTATTTTTTCTGAAAAAAACTTGTACTTTGCAGGAAACAGTATTTGCTATGGATAATATTTTTTCTGCACAGAAAAAGCTATTTTCTGCACAGATGTTATTTTTTTCTGTGGAAAACATGCATGAAATTTGCACAAAATCAGTCCCAAACTGCAGCATTTTCTGTGAATAACTATTATTTTCTGTTTAGAAATTCTCTTTCCCACAGAGAAAAGAATAATTTTGCACAGAAGAGCTACATGCATATTTTGCATAAAATAAGCCTTGAATTGCAAAGAAACTCATCAGTTCAAGATCCTTATCATCAGGATTTCTTAATACTCCAGAAACAAAATTTTCAACCATTTTAAACATTTTTTTAATATTCTTCCCATCCTCCCTCCCTCCTTATTACTTTGCTTGAGTTTCCATTCTGTCTGATGATAGCCAGAGAGATTCAAAAATTAAATAGCCTTTGAAGTAGCCTTTTGAAAGCCCCTGTTTAAAATGTTATCCTTATTCATTGCTATGAGACTGAAAATTGCAGTCTAAATCCAACTGCTTGTCCCAATTAGAATAAATCCACTGAATCATGGGAGCTTATATAAATGTTGACCAACCAAATTATCATTGATTCAGTAGAACTACTCAAGCGGGAACTAGCAACTGGGGTTAGACTTAAATTCTCTAGTTACCCCAGTGGGCAAGAGGACAGAAACAGAAACAAATCCAGGCTCTTCAGAATCCAAATCAATTTAAAAGATTTATATAAAATTCCAAGCAGTGAAAACAGTGCTCCGTGATTTATTGAAGATGAAGCACATCGCATCAGAAACATCACAGAAAATGAGTATGTTAGAGAAAAGCAAATATTAAAGGAACATTATATGTAGAATAAGATGTAAAACATACAATGTTTAGAAAAAAATAAAATTGTAACCAAGCACCACAAAGCAAAATGATTATTATATGCAAAAGAATGACTACTAAATGAATACAATAAGAAACAAGCTCTGTCACAGCTTCAAATGAAACAGCTATGGCATGTAAAATTATGGCAAGCAAAAACAAGTATTGTATTGTTACTTAGCTTCTCCTAAAATCCCGTTAGTCCAACATAGTTAAAAACAGCTCTTAATGTTTCTTAAAGCAGTGTAATATACGAATGGGGGCAGAGAGCTTATGACCACCTAATCCACAAAAGAGATCCAAGGGACAGGCTCCTGTATATCCAAAAGAAGATCAATAAAGACCTCGCCACTCAGGTGTTGGATGCAGTAAAAATATTGGCCCAGGGACAAAGATGAAAAAGAGCATTTAAAATTCCAAAGGAAAAGAAAGGGAGAGGGAGAAAAATAGGCAAAAAATGATACAATAGAATAAAATGAAAAGAGAGAAATAAAAATTGTGGATAAGATTTCATTGTGCCAGCCAGCTCAGGAGCAAGGCATCTGGTCCAGACAGATGGGCAAGGGACGAGGTTGTTAAAACCAGCCTTAAAAACTGGGAAAGAGACCTGTTGAAAAGAAAGAGAAACTCTTCTTCTTCCAAAAGGATGCAAACAGCAAACTAAGGTCACAAAGTTTTAAAATGGGGGAAATCTGATAACCAAAAATGAAAACTGACAAAAGGTTTTATAATACAAGACAAGATGAAAGACAGACATCCTTTCTGAACATGCTCTGTCATTTTCTTGCCTCCTGATTTGTCTAATTTCCTTTTTCCCCACTTACCAATTGTTGTATTTTTCTGGATTTGTACAGGGCATAGAGAGCTAGTGTGGTGTAGTAGTTTGAGTGTTGGACTATGACTCTGGTGACCTTTGTTTGAATCCATACATGGCCATGGAAACTCACCAGATGACCTTGGAGAAGTCATACTCTCACAACCTCAAATGAAGGCAACAAAAAACCCTGTCTGAACAAATCTTGCCAAGAAACGCCCTGAAAGAGTCACTGTAAGGTCACTATAAGTCAGAAATGACTTGAAGGCCCATGACAAAAACATGACATGTTATTGGGGGCAAGGGAAAGATTTCTAGACAATTTTCCATTGTTTTCTAGAATACACATATCCCTAGGCCCTTTCTGTGAACAACAAGCAGAGGGGGAAATGGATAAGAATGAATGAGGACGAAAGGAAGGAAGGTAGGAAATGAAACATATTTATTTGTTTGTAGAGACTGTGAGAAAGGACATTTTTATTGTACAGTTGGCCCTCCATTTTCATGGGGGATCTGTTCTGGACCCCCCCCCCCCCCCACGAAAAATGGAGTCTCGCACATATTCAAGCTTCATAGGCTTGAATGGAGTATGCCTCAGTGCGTGTGCACCATTGGAAATCATGTAGGATGCCCCTCCATGGATATTCAAGGGCACGGATCCCAGATCCATGAGTTAGGAGGGATGACTGTACTCTTAAGCCACAAAGGCATTACTGTGAGTGACTCACAGGAATCAGTAAACATAAGACAGTGCCTGCCCACATGTTTACAATCTAAAGAGACATAGCAAAAAAGAAAAAGGGGATGGGGAGGAAAGAGGGAAAAAGCAAGCAGCCTTTCAACAGGGATAGTGGCATGGTATCTTTTGCAGTTTTATCTCGGTCTGCTGCAGCCTGCTGGGATAGCTGCCAGTAGAGTCAATTGAAGGAGGATCTTTTATGGAGATAGACTTTCATCTGGTGGAATGGATGGGCTTCCTTTCCATCTCTTCTTCCTCCATCCCTAAAAACTTTCAAGTGATTGTTTTACAGTAAAGGCAACAAAGCCCACACCCAACAATACAACAAAAATTATACTTGTAGTTAAATGAAGCTGCAGCAATAATACAATTTAAAACAGCAGAGCAGCATATGTTATGCACAGTGTCCTTAAATATTAATACAAAGCAGAGGTATAAATAGAAACAAACACACTTGTGAATCTAATACTGCCTCTGTTTATAGGCAAGCAGAAATAATTCATAGCCAGCTGGAGTAAAAAATGTTTCCAAAATTGTATGAAATACCAAATGAGATAATTATAACTTCGATGCCTGGTATGAGTGAGAAAGGAATACATAAGTGTGCTTTACTATTTTTCCAAACAAATACACGTTTAAAAAATGCTCTCTTTTTTCAATTGCTAATTATTTACAAGGAATCATACATTTTAAAATGTACTTTGTTTCCAAATACTCCCATTCTGCTACATTCTGACTTTTCAGAAGCTAAGTATTAAACGTATTTGAAAAATGTGATTCTCTTCTAGAGATATTACAAGTAATTATAAAATCATCAGAGGCTTAAACATGCAGCCTTATAGAGCTGGGTGCTGTAGAGCGGAGAGACTCCAGGTTTCATTTAATATGCAACACCCTGCCGCCTCCGTCAGGCCCAATTTCAGGTGTAACAGGTCTATTTGCTCGCTCTTCCAGAGCAAGCTGACTTCATATACTAGATACAGAAGAAATACTCTTTCCCCTTGAGCAGTTTTATGCACTTTGTGGCTATTTGAATGAACTTAGCAATATGCTTGTTACATGTTATTTTGAATCCACTGGAAGATCAAGAATGTTATGTGAATCCAGAGAGGAAATTAGTTTCTGAGTTCTAGGCATATGCTTTGTACAAAAATTCAGAGCAGCTCCATATGTTATAAAATGAACACACACACCAATTTTCTTACATTTCCTTTAAAGTATTTAATTTATGGATTCTGGATTTTTTTAAAAGACAAAGTAAGAAAATTGGTGCATGTGTGTTTATTTTATAATATGTGGGGATACTCTGATTAGCTTGGCTTCACAGTGCTTACCAGTTTAAGGCTGTATTCCTAGGCCTCTGATGATTTTATAATTGTAATGTCTGCAGAACTGAATCACAATCTTCAGATAGATATGCTTAACATTTAGGCTCTGAAAATGTCACAGACTTCATTGGAACATCCATGTGTTTCACTGCACTCTTGACTGCACCAAATATATCTGTAGCCAACTTGCCAAACACTACACAGTAACAGCAGTTTGGTTTAATTATAACTGCCATGGCAGTATCCTATGGGATTCTAGGATATATAGGTCAGTGAAGTACTTAGAGTTCTCTACTACAGAGTTCTGGTGCCCTTCTCAAATCTACAGCAATAGTGCTCTCTGGCAGGGAATTCTAAGCAGTTGACAAAACTACAAATTCCAGGAATCCATTTGGATGGAACCATGGCAGTTGAAGTTGTTAGATGATAAAACTTGGAAAAAAAATCTTTTTAGACTACAAATCCCAGCTTTACTTAGTCTCCATGTTGGCCAGGAGTTGTTGTGTGCCTTTAAGTTGTTTCCAACTTATGGAGACCCTAAAGCAAACTTATCACAGGGGTTTCTTGTTGATAGAATTCAAAGATATAGCCATATTAGCCTGGAAAATCAGTATGTAAAGGCATCTTGTAGCATATTTGAGACTAACTGAAAGAGAGAAGTTGGTAGCATGAGCTTTCTTAGAACCTCATCGCACACACAATTTTCAACATTCTGGGGACTGAAGGAGGATGCTCGTGTGCGTGCGCACCCTGCAGAAAAAATGGAGTTTATTGCACACAATGCAGTCCTCCCAGAGGCCCCGTTCCGTCCCCGATGCGCACCCGTTTGTGTCCAGTCCTGACGGGCGTGATTTTTGCCTGACGGACTACCTTTTGTCAGCCAAAAATGGCGCCCGTCAGGACTAGACATGAACGGGTGCGTGCTGGGGGACAGAACGGGGCCTCATGGAGGACTGAATTGTGTGCAATAAACTCCGTTTTTTGCAGGGTGAGCACGCACACGAGCGTCCTCCTTCAGTCCCCAAAACGTTGAAAATTGTGTGTGCAATAAGGTCCTTAGTCTTGATGCCTGCACTTTCAACTCACCCCATGAATCTTCAACTCTACCCTCTCCCCCTTTGTACCTGGGCATCTTCCCTTATAGAGTCCACCTGCCCTCCTTTCCCTGGGTCTGTCCCTTCTCCCCAGCCTGGCTCCTCCCCCAATTCCCCTGGCAGTGCCTCTCCTCCTTCCTCCGGACTTTCCTTCCCATCAGCCCCTTCAGGTCCTTTCGCGTCTCCTGCCCACTCACCCCAACAGAGGCTCGCCTCCCTACAGTAGGTAAATAACATCTTTTGCTATTGGTAGTATCGATTCCTTATTAATTTGCAGGTACCTATTTTGGTTGAAAGTGTAGATTTTCACACAACTATGGCTGTAGGTGAAAAAAGGCCTGCCACAAAGAGCCCTTGAGAGGACAGCATTATTATCAAGAATAGGTTGTAGTTCATTGATGATATGTCTAAGTAGTAGTTGGGAGCTGTATTTCACCACTTGTGGGGTTATGTCATTTTCTGTCCTTAGTCTGTTCTATAATAGACTAGTCCTGGTACAAGTCTGGACTTTGTTTGTTTCTTTACTTCATGCAGTGGATACTGTAACTTGAGGAATGCTTGTTGTAATTCCACGAGTTTGGTGTCCTTGTCTTGTGGGTCTGAACAGATCCTCTACCTCATGTAGAGAAGTGGTTTTTGGGTGCAGAAGTTAAGGAAGCATTGTTCTAATCAGCCATGAAAATATTGGCATAACATGCATGTGTCCATGGTTGTACTATTAATTTGAAGGTATATGTTATTACCAAAGGTGAATTAACTGTGTGTGTTGCAGAACTTGGTGGATAAGCCACTTGATCAGAGGGGGATTGCCTTTGCCTTCTTCTGAGGCTGAGAGAGTGTAACTTCCCCAAGATGACCCAGGGGGTTTCCATAGCTAACCAGTGATTAGGAACTCTAGCCTCCAGAGTCGTAATCCAATGCTCAAACCCAGGGGTAGGGAACCTGCGGCCCGTGGACCGGATGCGGCCCAGCGAGGCCTTGGGACCGGCCCCAGCCCGGTCCTGCCGCCGATTGCCGCTGGGGCCTTTGGCGTCTCGCGCGCAGGGGCAAGGAGGGCAATTGTCTAAAGAAGCCTCAGAAACATGCATTTTTATTAACATTTTTTAAAAAATCAGCAATTTGTTTGCGTGTCCTCCATTTTTCATTTAAAAAGTGCCCTCCATTTGAAAATTTTGTCCTACATTTGTCCTGGTTTATGTATTTATTTAATTTTTAAACAATTATTTAATTATTTATTTTTTGGCTTCGGCCCCCCCAGTTGTCTGAGGGACAGCAACCCGGCCCCCGGCTCAAAAGGGTTGCCTACCCCTGCTCAAACCACTACACCATGCTGGCTCTCTTCAATCCAGAGTAGTGATGAATAATTAAATTAATTTTCTTCCCACTGCAGGATAAAACTAATATTCCTCCACAGTATTCTCCCCATATTTGACAGTCCTAAAGAGTTGCATAAGAATTATTCTGGGGGGGGGGGAATTATTTTCTGCACAATGAAAAGCTATGAAGTTTTTCCAGTGAAGTGTGTGTTGCTTGAGATAATGTGCGGTAGTATTAAAATTCTGTCTGTGGAATTCAAGCTATGTTGGCTTTATTGTGATTTCTTTCCCTCCACATAGGTTCACTTCCAGGGGACTCTGTGGATGGGGCAAAAACAGATGGTTACAACACTCTTTATTCAATGGTGGTGATGTGCACATGGCTGCACCAGTGCATAAGGCATGTACATACTATCATTGAATAAAATGGGGCATGGCAATCTGTAGGTGCTCAAATCTGTTGATAACTAGCCCACCAACATGGCAAGCCCACTGTATCACACTTGAAGATAAACCATAACCAGTGTACCTGAATTTATGTTCTTTGCCAGGGTTATTCATATAGTGAACTTGAGAAGCACAGTACACATGATACTATTGTATTTTATTATTATTGATGGGCAAGTTAGGGAGGGGTAGGGTTATAATATTATTGTTATTGTATTTTATTGGTTTATTTTAATATAAGCCACTTCAATTGTTTGGAGGAGCAGGATATAAATAAATTTTATTATTACTATTTTGAATTAGCTCTTGGAGCTAATGGTGTTGTACACAATTTCTTCCCCCAACATCTATGTAGGTTCTCGCTTAGATTTTAGAACCTTGGATTCTACAGACAGAAAAAAACCTCTACTTTTTAGTTACCCTCTACATGTAGATTGACAGAAATGGTGTAGGAGAAGCATGTAACTAAAATGCTTGTTCACACTCCCTTCCTGGCATGTTGAATAAAGGCAGATGATGGAGCCATTGCTGCAGGGACAGTGAATCCACTGTTGATTCTATGACTCCTGCTCCCACTGCTACTGCAAGTTATCCTGGTGTCAAATCTCTGTCAGGATAAAGTCCAGCATCCTTTTACACCACATAGTTATAATGCCATGATTCTACTTTAACTGCCATGCCAACATCCTACAGAATTCCTGGGTTTGGAATTTAGACAGAAGTATTTAAAATTCTCAGCTATAGAGCTATAGTATGTCACCAACTACAAACTTCTGAAGTCCATAGGATGCATCTGTGGCAGTTAAAATGGAATAAAAGTTGCAATAACGGTATATGGTAAAAGTACACCAGATAGCACTAGGTGAACTCCTGTATAGCTGTGGGGGAGCAGCCATAAAACCAAGTGGATTTGTCATCCCCTGGATGTCCTGAGTTTGCTCATGAGGAGAACTGTATACCTTGAAAAAATTCTCCCTCTATTTGAACTTGCAATCACTTGTAATTCAAATTACAAACAGCTCCTTTATCCATTTTCTGTCCAAGACTTCTTCGGTAAGACTATTGAAAAACTCCCCCTCTTCCTCTTCCCCTTCCCCTTCCTACGAAGTATAAAGTCGATAGGGTCATGGATAATTAGAGTTCTCAACATATTGGCAAGAAGCAGGCAATTTTTATATCTTGCTCTTTTATGGTGTAATGTAAGCTAATGTACTCTTAATAAAAGAGAGCTCAGAAGAAGGCCATGTCCTATCCATTTGAACTGCAAGTAATAATACTCATTTCCAAAGCAGACAAAAATGAGAAACCAAACACTTAATCTTTTTCTGACTTTTCTTTTCTCCCCCCCCCCCCCCTTCTCCCTTGTTCGACAGTGATTTGTTGGATCTCCAAGACACTATTATTCTGTGCATCGTTCTTTCTTTTGTTGTTGCTGCTGCTTTTATTTTACACTTTATTATCTCAGTGCTTTCTTTGGATGAAAATGTTCCAGCTTCCATAAATTACCCAAGATGTTTCTTATTTTCATGCCATTCCCTTCTAGATTGGTTTCTTGTCTTCCTACAAAAATTCTAAACACCAGAGCAATAGGTCTTTCATTAGGAAGAGGGGAGACAGAAAGTGTGCATGTTCTAATAGCTTTCCCATTATAGCACCTGCTTATATGATCCCTTCATTCCCAATAGCACGAGAACTAAGACGACAGCAGTTTCTGAGGCATTTTTCAATTCATGCTGGTACTTCTGGACGCTGACAAACGATTTCCATTGGCAGCTTGAGGCTTTAATTGCTACGTATATGGTTAAAAGTTACTTTCATTTACCTAGGTAGTAGATGGGGAGGGGGACATTAAGAACTGCTTACACATAAGAATAAGTCGCCCTTCTAACCACCACCCACCATGTTAATTCCTTCTAAAGTTCTTCTGGTTGAGCAAGCTATCTCATAAAGTCAGCTTTAATTAAACTGCATAAATCTGGTTGCAGCTGGGCATCTAATGAGGGGGCAAAAGGGTCACTGGCAAATGTTTGCATAAGTGCTCACCCTTGTTTCCTCAAGAAACTGGTGCTCATCTCTAATCCATCCCACAGTTAATAGATGCTACACTTTTCAAGGCCAACTACCTATCCACCTTTTTACTTTTGGTGTTGTATATGTTGTTGTTTTGTTTGTTTCTGTGAAATCTCATTAAGAAGCAAAAATCAAAGAACAGCAAGAAATGTTATTCTCAATTTGCAGTGAACACAAGAAGTAACAAACACCCATATACTCACACCCCCCCAAAAAAGTAGTCCTTGTAACTTGCACAGGAGAAAAACATTAGATTCTGCTTTTCATACTGCTTTTTCTGGTCATTGTTAAACCATACCCTCTTTGCAAGTTTCCAGTTTATTTCAGTAGACCACATTAAATCTGCTGCATAGCAGAATATATACAGTTGGTCCTTCTTATACACGGATTTTTTATACGCGGATTCAAGCATACACGGTTTGAAAATGTTCAAAAAAAGTAAAAAATTCAAATATCAAACCTTGATTTTCCATTTTTTATAAGGGACACCATTTTGCTATGTCATTATATTCAATGGGACTTGAGCATACACGGATTTTGTTATACACGGGCGATCTTGGAACCAAACCCCAGCGTATAACAAGGCTCCACTGTATTAATCATTAAGTGCAATTTAGATTTCACTGTATACCAGTGCTTCTGAAGATTTGACCCTCCTAATGTTTTAAATGCCAACTCGTAGAAGTTACAGCAAGCATAGTGAATTGTCAAAAACATCTACAGGAACAGAGTGAGGACCACAGCTGATATATATATCTTCTGTCCTATGTCCAAAGATCTCAGGGTGGAATACAACCTTATCATCATCTCATAAACTGTTAACCCCAAGACCAGGTCCCCAATCACCCCTCACGTTTAATATCAACTTAGTATTAAAGGGATGCTGAGGTGAGTGAAATGAAAAGGTGACCCCAAAGTGGAAACTTGCCATACCATATTTGGAGATCTGATTGACTCTAGCAGGAGTAAGCAAAGGCACCAACCACAATGAGATCACCCAAGCCATCAGCTAATCCCTTTTGTCTATGTAGGGCGATGATGGCATTCTGGCCAAAGAATATGCATGTGCATACACAGACAAAGGAAACTTCTCTAGAAATAGAAGATTCCCATTGTCTGAGATATTCACACCAATTGCCCTAATATTTATTCCACCTCTCAACCATTCTTTTCTCCTGGAAAACCAATTAGCAGTGAGTTAATCCATTTATTCTGAGATTACTGCCCCAGGTTATGATTTTTAGTATATATACCACCATCTAGACAATAGCAATTTAGTCTATCTTGGGACTGGGTGGACACTCTGTTCATTCTATTAGACTCCTCAATAAGCCAGCCACCTCACTTGCCAAGGAGGCTATTGTGCCATTTCCGTTGTGGATGCCCATCTATTGGAACGCATCAGAATCGTTACTGTATTACCATTAGTAAAGCCTCCACTTTTCCCATCCTCCCACCTTTGCCTTATTAGCTCTAGTGTATGTGTGTGTGTGTGTGCATATGTGTGTGCGTGAGTACGTGTTTGTGTGTGTGATGCTTATTCTCTTAATAAAACTACAAAAGCTGTTTGGAATTGTCTGTGAAGTTTTGTCTGATTTGGAATCGATATACACAGGGTTGATTCCAAGGCTGACTGTTGCCCCAGCCAAGGTATTTTATTTGAGCTATTAAAATTCCCCTAGACATATTAATGTTTGGGTTCCCACCTGGGAACCCAGAATTTTGGGTAGCATTTTCTCCTAGATGAAAAGTGGGCAACTGTGGCCTTGCCAAAGTCATTGGCTTTGAATTTTGATCACCTACAGACAGCATAGCCAGTGGTGAAGTATTATGGGAGCTGCAGACCATCTAGAGGTCTATAACTGTCTAAAGTCTTGCTGTTGCTCCCTCAAAGCAAAGTTCAACTAGTGCTATCTCAAAGTCAGGTCAGCAGAGAGACTGCAGATTACTTTAAAGGGCATGGCATACTCCAAGGAATTCTGGGAGTAATAGGGTGCTGAAATTTTTGTTTAGATATGTGAAGCCCATTCACAAATTTATAGTACCCTGTTAGCTTATGCATGGCTGATGTGTGAGAAAGTATCAATACAAATATGAAATACATATTGATACACTGAGGCAGCTCTTCATTACATTTCTGGTAAGTTCCATTTGGTCCACCTCATGTAAGATGACAATAACAGCTGCATTTGTGGGTGTTCAGCAATAGAGTCACCCCTCCTAACTCATGGGAGATCCATTCTGGATGCCCCCCCCAAGTGGGTTAGGAGACTCACAGATAATCAACCCCCATTTAAATGAATGGGGCACATCCCATTCACATCAATGGCAGGTTGCCCCTCCGCAGATTGTCAAGTTCATCGATTTCAAGTCCGTGGACTTGGAAGGGTGACTATACATATGTCAAGTTTGAGCTTGATACTGAACTACAGGAAAAATCTTAATTGCTAGGTTTTTTTTTTTTGGGCTTAAGTATAAGAGAGATTATTCAATTACTGATATTTATGAGCTGAAGACTCATAATATGTGATACTGTATCTCTGATATTTCACAGAGAATAGCATGCATGTCCTCTAGACAATCAGAGGTAAGACAGTGGCAGTTTGGGAATCACTGGAGAGTCATTGGAGAATAAATAAATGAAACAAGTGATCTAAAAACAAATGAACAAACTCTTCATTTCTTGATCTAAGACACATTGTATTACTCTTCCACTCTATAAATGTTCAGTACATTTTTAATAACAGGAAGAACATTTAGGATTGGTCTATAAGGGTTCAGCATGTAGTGCAAGTGTGGTGGAATGCTGAGCTCATATATTTGTTTGCTAATATATATCCAAATAAAAGACATGCACCATTGGTTATAGACTCACTGTGCAAATTTAATAACAGCACCTGCAGCTGACTGAGAAAGCTTTTGTGCCTTCTGGGAGACTCTAACCGATCATCTGGGAATGGGAATCAATGCTATATGATAGCTCTGTAAGCCATCTTCATGCTAGAAGCCAAGGTCATCCTCTTCTTTTCAGTGTACCAGACAACATTTATCTCTTCACTTTTTATTAGAAAAGCCACTTCTGTTGAGCAAACCATTTTTAGTGACTCCCTGGAGTGGCTTCACTGTTCAGGAAGTACAAATAACTGTGATATGTATTTGAGTTGGAAAAAACAAATTTTTCTCTTTATTGGAATTCTTACAGTTTACGTTTTTGTGGCGGTGGCAGATTTGCTGCTATGTAGCATTTGGGAAAGAATTTCTGTGCTTTGACATTGTTTGCTTCATTGTTATTCCTTCTGTACCTGTGGAAGAAAATAAAAAATTCATTAAAAAGAAAGAAAGGAAAAATGTTCATTGTTCTTCTGTATTGTGGAGCGGTAAAACTATAGACAAAGGAAGGAGAAAATGAAGTCACAAATATCTTTAGGTTATTTCTCCCCTTAAATAAAACATTTTTTAAAAATGTGTTTTGGTATACTCTTTAGTTGTATGATATATGAAGAAAAGAAAGTGTAAGGACAAGAAATTAAGGTAAAATCCACATAGCTTGTACCACAATATGTTACATGACTTTACACTGAAAACCTATGTATATACAGCTACTCAGAACAAAAAATAAGTTCAATTGATTCTAGTGTGACTTACTCCCAAGCAAATTAATGTAGAGCTGCAACCTAAAAAATTGCTTATATTGTATAAAGCAGATTTCCCAAAGTTAATATCCTCCAAATATGTTGGACTACAAGTCCAATCATCCTCAACCAATTTATTTACTCCAAAGTAAGCTCTAGAGAACTCAGTTGGACTTAACCACCAAATCCCAAATTCATAGGATTGCGATATTTGTGTGCAAAAAAAAAAAGAAGAAGAAGAAGCATACCTGAGATATTAAGATAATGTGACTGGCTACATGGAGCACCCAATTCCTTTCTTGGAATAGCGCCACTGGCTGCCTATTTATTTCTTGACACAATTCAAAGTGCTGCATATTACCTATAAAGCCCTCTATGGCTCATTTTCAGATTATTTAAAAGACTGTTTTCTCCCACATGACCCAGCCTGTATTTTGTGATGGGGTGGGGGTGAGGGCTTCTATCTGTCCGACCACCTTCACAGGTACATCAGGTGGAAAAAAGGAAAAGGACATTCTCAGTGGTTGCTCCCAGGCTCTGGAACTCCCTTTCTAAAAATTCTAGACTGGCACCCTCCTTGCTATCTTTCCATAGGAAAGGCAGATGGAGACTTTTTTGTTTTGGGAGGACTTTAAAGACTATGCAGGGGGAAAGGCCTTGCACAATGTGCTGCATTTTCTATTTAGTGTCTTCTTTTTAATGGGAATGATTTTTTAACAGTATTTGTGTTAACAGAGGACAAGCAGGGTGAGTACATCTGTCCTCACCCAGAAGCATCATAGGATGGTTGTGGTGAAAGATACACACAAGCATACAATAAAATCAGTGTTGAATAAGAATCAGCACTCATAGCACGAATAACAGCACCTTGTAGCTCTGTAATGATTTCAGGATCTCTCTCTCTCTCTCTCTCTCTCTCTCTCTCCAGAATTCTTATGCTTCCTGAGCCACCTCCATAAATTAGGAGATATGATCCTGTTAAAGAACTGAAAACTTTCCTCTGACTGATTTGTGTAGGCTTGCATCTCATATTTTTGGCTACTGTTCCAGACCATAGCAGCTAGTAGCTCCCATGGCAGTGGGACTGTGAACCCACTCCAGGTTTTAGCAAAGACTTTCAAATAATTGTCCAAGGTGCAAAACCATAGTCTCCAAACTGGATTAAGAACCTTGGATAGTTCCTGCAAAACCATCCAAAATCTGGAGCAGATTCAACACCCTGCTGAGATGGGCCCCTCTAGCTGTCACTGGAACCTGCTCTGTGAAGCCCTGCATGCCATGTGAAGAAGAGAAGAAGCAGGCAATTGTTACTCTGGGGAATGGGCTACTCAACCCCATCTTCACCCATCCCTCATTTACAGAGCCCAACAGAACAATCTGCTCTGTACTCTGTGTGTGTGTGTGTGTGTGTGTGTGTGTGTGATTGTTTGGGCCCCAGAGTCTTAAGAGTATGCTGTAACCATCTGAAGCAATGTTAGTTGCCAAGACTACATAGCTCTAGCTTTAATTCAGAGTAAGGTGTAATTCAAGGAAATGCAGTAGCACAAAGTGCTAAGTTCCCTGTTGAACAAGGGCCATCCAGTCCAACCCCCCGCAATGAAGGAAATCACAATCAAAGCATCCCCGACAGATGGCCATCCAGCCTCGGTCTTTAAACAGAGGCTGGATGGCCATCTGTCAGGGATACTTTGATTGTGATTTCCTGCATGGCAGAGGGTTGGACTGGATGGCCCTTGTGGTCTCCTCCACCTCTATGATTCTATGAACTACAAATCCCAGGATTCTGTAGGGCAGGTGCATCATAGTCAGTGTAGTATTAAACTACTGTAACTGCACAGCAGAGACACATTCTTATTTGCAGTGACAGCAATAGGAAGCAGGTGGTATATTTCAGCTAAGCGTGTAAAACCGACAACTTCAAGCTGCATCACAGCCATTGTGGGGAAAGCCATGTTAATTGGCAATTATTTGGGGATCCACCTACTCCTGGTTTTGAACTATGAACAGCATATTTCCATTACACTTGGTTGCAAGGAGAAACATTATGAATTCATGGCTGGCTTTTGCCATCTTTGCTTTTCCCACCACATCCCTTCTTTCCTTTTAAGTTCTGCCTGTTTTGACAGTTAAGTGTGAATGAAGGCAATTTTGTTCCTTCTGCTGATTTACAAGCTGCCCTTGGAGGCTTTCCAGTGGGGTATAAATGCCTTAAGCAAATGATTAAATAAACTGAGTTGGTGTTCTCATTTTATTATTTGGCCATCCAGCCAATCTAAGCAAACACATCTATTTGTCTTTATTCATTTTACTTAATTCTTTTGATCTGCTAATTTCATCTATTAATCTGAGCTGAAATGTGGTGCAGGAAGAGAGTTCTATGGATACCATGGAGTCTAAAAGCAAAGGAGGTCTGAATTTTCACCAGATGGTAGAATGACTAAACTGAGGCTACCATCGATTGGTCACATCACGAGATGACACAACTCATTGGAAGAGATTGTAATATTTGGTAAAGTTGAAGGCAGTAGAAAAAGTTGGTTAGATTCAATCAAGGAAGTCAAAGACTGAGGTTACAAGGCCTAAGCATGGCCGATGATGATCAGGGTTCTTGTGGGTCTCTCTTTCATACATCACCATGAGTCAAAGCTGATTTGATGGCAAATGAGCTTCCTGATAGTCCTATAACCCACTTATGAGAAACTTCTGGGGAAGAAAGTCAGCTCCTTCTTTCTAGTTGGCATCATGTAATCTGTTCAGGCTGTTAGGGGCCTTGCCACTTGATGTTCATGCTTGACAGCTGCAGTTATGTTCCACTGCTGCAAATAATGTTGATGATGAATCGCAGCATATATTTAACTAATTTGACCACTGAAGTTAAACTGGTACAGCTGCTCTGAACTGCCACACTGGTAGCTAGTTGATTCCATATCAGTGGGGCAATGAATCCACTCCAAATTTTACTTTGACCTTCAGATGAGTCCATTTCAGCACTTTGGATGGGTCTGTTAAAGTCCAGGCCAAAACCCAAAGTGGTGACACTGTCCCACCACTGAACTGGTGTCAGGCCATTGATGGTGCTATGGGCAACAGAGCACTCTCCAAGTCACAATACTTTCTTGGGTGAGACCCAAGTACAACATTGTCTGTTGAAGGCACTAGTCCTATACAGAATGAGACATGCTGATAGCAGGACCTTTGATTTCATCTGTGTTTAAGCTTGCCTAAACTAATACTGCATTATGAGCCAGTGTATTGTAGTAGTTTGAGTGTTGGACTACAATGCTGGAGACCAGGGTTCACTCCCTACTCAGCCGTGGAAACCCACTGGATAACCTTGGGCAAGTCACAGTCTCTCAGCCTCATAGGATGGCAATAGTAAACCCTATCTGAAGAAACTTGCTGAGAAAACACCGTGATAGGGTCACAGTAAGTCAGAAACAACCTGAAGGCACACACAACAAATGGCAATTTTGAATACCATAGGACTGCATAAAATAATTTTCTGTGGCTGGTCAAAATGCTGGGTGAATGGACCACACCACTAGTACTAGAGCCTTCTCCTACCATCCCCAGGTCTAAACTGGTTTAATCAGATATACAAGGTTGTCTGATTTTGGGATTGGGTTCTAGAGGGGGAAGGAGAAAAGTTTTGGCATATAAACTTTTACCATACCGACTTTGTATGTTCTTTGAGTAAGGTGCTTAGCATTGCCACACACACACACACAACTATACCCACCATGGAATGATGATCATCATGAACTGATGATGATGATGATCATCATCATCATTGCAAAAACAACCAGTAGCTTGTCGAATTCCGAATACCAACTGTCCTTTAGGGATGTTCTGGCAGTCCTCTGACCTTCTTCTACCTCTTCCTAAAATGTTAATATATCTGATCACACCCTGTTTAAAAACGCTGGCAAGCACATCATGGCTGCATCCACACTGGAGAAATAATCCAGTTTGACAGCACTTTGACTGCCATGGTTCAGTGTTATGGAATCCTGGGCTTTATAGTTTATTGTGGCACCAGAGCTCTCTGACAGAGAAGACTAAAAACTTCACAAAACTACAATCCCCAGAATTTCCTACTACTGAGCCAAGGGAGTTCAAGTGATGTCAAAGTGGGTTATTTCTACAGTGTGGATGCAGCTACAATCCTATATACACCATCATCATTGCAAAAACAACCAGGAGCTGTCCTTTAGGGATGCTCTGGCATGGCGCCTACTTCCACCTCTTCCAAAAAGGTTAATATATCTGATCGCAGACTGTTTACACAGGTTGCATTCAGACAGGAGACATAATCCGGTTTGACCCTGCTTTCACTGCCCTGGTTCAATGTGATGGAATTCTGGGGATTGTAGTTTTGTTGCATTACAGACACGTCTGTGAGAATTTTTGTCCCAAGCTTCAGAATCAATCATTCATTTTTTAATCAGGGATCGCATCTGACAAGATTTTTGCTACTAGCAGAAAACAAATTGAAGAGAGCAACAGATTTCTTTTTGCTATTAAGATATTATTATTATTATTATTATTATTATTATTATTATTATTATTTCTTACCCGCCAGTTATACGCACAAGCATTACCTAAAATACACATATTAAGCTGCATCTCCATGCAATATGTATATTACAATACATAGGACAATAATTACATATAAAATTCATGTTTAAAATTCACGATTAAAAACTGCCTGGATATAAAAACCTTGTCTTTGGATGCTACACTCCAGGAATTAAAAATTCTGAAAACTGATCATTTTAAACAAACAAACAAACACAAATTCCAGAAAGAAAAACTTCACATTCCCCCCCCCCCCCCCCCCAAAAAAAATCTCCAAAAACATAACTTCGGTCTCTTCCAAAAGCGGTGCTCTGGGGCACAACCAGAAGCAACCACCCTCAGAACTCCATCGCACTGAGCCAAGGCAGTTAAAGAGGGATCTACATGGATTATGCCTCCAGTGCAGCTGCAGCTACGATCGAGCCTAGCCATGCTGAGCTTTCCTCCTCCCTCCTTCCAGCCTGGACTTTTCCAACGCCACTCAGGAAAAGAGGGGTGGCAGGAGAGGGAGGCAGTGCCCAGGAAAGCCCAGCCTTGCCAGGCTGTGTTTTCCTCTTGCTCCAGGCTGCCTTTGCTCTCCATCTCCCTTGGAGGCTGGGTCTTTGCTCTGCTTTTGGTTCTGTCCAGCTGAGAAAGGAGGAGGCTGGAGATCTTCCCCTTCTCCGGTGCCTCCAATGGTGCCTTCCGAGGAAGGGCTCTGGGTGCCAGGACTGGCGGTGCCAGTCTGATCGAGGCTCGCTGGAGCTGGCATCGAGAGCTCAGGGTTGGGGAAGCCCGTGGTCCCTTGCCTGGGCTGCCAACTGCTGGGCTCTGCCTGCCTCCTCTCTTGGCTCGGGGCTCTCTCCCTCTCTCCTCCTTCCCTGTCTCTCACTCACTCACTTACTTCTTCTTTGACCATTTTTACTTCTGGCCATTTTCTTGCTTGGTGAGTAATTTTTTTCTCTCTCTTTTTCCCCTCCCTTCTCCTCCTCCTCCTCTTTCTTCCCTCCCCAGATGCTTCTTTTTCTTCCCCCCTTCTTTCTTCTTTACAATCCCTGGCCATCAGGAGTTACTTTTTCTTGCTGTGGTGGTTGTTGTATGGCCTTTTTTTTCCTCCCTAAAAAAGAAAAAAGAGACAACATACTTTTTTCTCCCACTTTCTTTTCTTTTCCTTTCCTTTTCCTTTCTTGATTGTCCCTTTGCTCTCTTTGAAGTATGAGATGTTGTAGCTGATTGCTTTTCTCCTTTTGGGGGTCTCTTTCCTTTTTCCCCTCCACTATTTTCCCCCTTCCTTTGCCTAACCCCCCTTCTGTACAGTATTTTCCTTGCAATCTCTGTATTGGCAAGCTTGTCTTATGTCCTCCCTTTGCTCTCTTTTTTGAAATATATATATATATCTGTTTTCCTTTTCTTTTTTTCTTCTTCTTCCAAGGTTGGACTAATGTGTGTGCTTTTCTTTTGTCTTTGAACTTTTCAATATTACTGCAAAGTCTTTCCTTCTTGTGCCTGCTGAAACAGATAGCAATGTCTTGCCTTTACTTTTATTTTTTTAAAAGAAAACAGGAAAGGAAATTGGACATCACTGATAGAAATGAAATCTTTCCCTCCCCACCTCGCTTTATTTTTAAACAGCCCCTTGAAAATTGGATTTCAAATATGTTTTGCACTGTCCATACTTCCGCCTTGTTCTGAGTCCCCTGGTCAGTCGGGCAAAAAGCACAGTGTGTGCCAACAGAGATGGGCAGTAGGATGGAGAGAGAGAGGAGTATCCTCTCCTTGAACCTTGGAGAAACCAAACCTATATGGCAAACCCCTTTCGGTAAACAAGGAACATCAAAATGAATAAAATCAGCAAGTTCATATGTGTTTACATCAGCACTAAAGCATTTTCCATGTAGGTGTCTCAGTCTCTGTATGAAATATATCAAATTACCTGTTTTTCTGTTGATGTTATCCGTTCTGATTGGTTGGTAGAAGCAACTGAGAAATGTTTTTTGCAGAAATGGCATGAAATGCTTCCCGTGTAATTATTGAAACTGAATCGCTTAACATTTTGTGAGATCAAGATTACCTTGGTCCGGCATTACCGGAATGGTCTCTGGATGTGTTACTTTAAGCTATATTTATAGGGATGAGTCTTCAGTTTGGTAGGAAGCAAACTTTAACATGTGCTCTAACATAGGAAGCTGCTAAATATTGTCTCCAGCACTTTTGCTCCCTGAGCTTTTTAAACAAGAGGTGCCAGGAACAGTAGCCAAGATCTCCTAGAGGCACCATTTCTGTTCTTCTATTGGCCTATCATTCCTCTCCATAACTTACCATGTAGCTCAGTTTTATTTTCAAAGAAAATGTTTGTTCATATCGGATACTATTTTGAAAGTACACAAACCATTTGCTATGCTTTGTGTCCTCAAATCCTCCTAGGAACCTTGGCTAGGTTTTGAGATGGGGCAGCTGAGAGTTAGTGACTTGCCCAAGGCTGTGCAGCGAACTGAACAAGGAGCTGAACCTTGCTGTCTTGCATCTAAATCAAACATTGTAGTAGTTGCTGTGCTGGTCTTGCAAAGTGGGAATTTCATCTTGCTGCTCAGCAGTGTGTCTCAGTAATTTACACGCACCCACACTGTCAAGTGCATGGGACGCATTTCAATAGGGGCACTTAAAACAACAACAATAACACGTATGGTTGACATAAAACTGTTCTTTCCATGGCAACATGGGCCCATGTGGTTCCAATGAACCTGTATTCTGCTGGGACTCTGCTTCAAGATGCATTCTTCTGAATACCCCATTATTTATTTCTTAAGCTTATTTCACCCTTCCTCCAAGGAGCAAATGATAATTTTAGACTGAGTGGTACTGGCTTTCCCTGAGGCTCACAATGAGTTTTGTAGCTGAATAGAAACTTTAATGTGGATTTCTCAGTCACTCCACAACACTTGGATCTTCACTCAAAAACGAACAGACTTCAGTTAAATAGGATTCATGTAAATGCAGGCAATCTTCACATATTTCAGCTTGTTAAAATAGCACAGGACTGCTGCCTCTTACAGATATAAACAATATTAGATTGCTACTCAGCTCTTGACATGCCC
Source organism: Sceloporus undulatus (assembly GCF_019175285.1). Classification (NCBI taxonomy): domain Eukaryota; kingdom Metazoa; phylum Chordata; class Lepidosauria; order Squamata; family Phrynosomatidae; genus Sceloporus; species Sceloporus undulatus. The sequence continues at coordinate 39,874,156 of NC_056525.1, read as the reverse complement.
CATCTTGGCAGAAGTTCAGTTTCTGCAAGCATTTGTCCTGAAAAGGTATAATGAAGCTTCCATTTGAAAACTTGTCTTCCTGAAACATTGTGTTTCATAAAGGGATTTCCTCTGGATTGATGCACTGTCTGAAGTCTTATAAATGTGCTAAGAACATCCAGGAAGAAGATAATACTATGAACAATGCAGGATATCTTTGGCATGGTAGAACTAGATAAGCTGTGAAAGGCAGGTGGGCTCATGTTGCTACTTCTAGACAAGCCAACCATGACACCACGATTAGCTCTGAGTGCCAGGTTTATGGGTTTACATCCCTATCTACAAGCTAGTTTAGTACAACAATCCCTACTTTTCAGTTTTACCAGGTTTTGTGGTTTTTTTAGTAGAAAATGCTAAGGAGGGGCAACTTCTATGTTTAAATACATTTGTGCCACTGTTTTCCATTTAGCCTTTTCAGATGAATTGTGTCTGCTGCTTCTTATTAGTTTCTTATACTGGTGGCTGTTTTTCCATGCTTTTTTTCTTTTCCAAGAGTTTCAGACTGTTGTAACAAGCTGGTGAAATATCAGACACTCCAGTCAAAGCTCAGCACCCAGGGGCCACATTCATGTTTGTGAGGGAAGAGACAAGTACATGCCTAACAATCTGACTGCGATCAAGGGGGTTTCAATCATTCTAACTTTATCAGGCTCATGTCTGTGACTGTAGAGGTGTACCTGTAAGATGCACAGAAGAAAAAATATTATTTGGCTGGGCTTTTCTTGTTGCTACTGTTTTATTTCGTTCTTTAAAAACCTCAGAAAAAAATGAACCACAAAAGGAGCTTGTGTTGTGTGAGAGAAAATCTAGGCAGCATCCAATAATGGAGCAAGCACACAGCTCTTTAGAGTCTCTTAAAAGCTACCCACTTTCAATCAGAGCTTGTCACTAGTATTATTCATATTTATAGATGTTTTTGGTTGGGGAGAAAAATTGGACTTGGCTGGAATGTAAGGTGTCTCTCTGAGAAGCACATATAATTTAGAATAATATTCTTCAAATTCCTAGTAGAATGCCAGTGGAGGAAGTATATGGGCTCTGACTGTCAAGATAAAGTTGTAGATGGATTTCAAGGGAATAGCAAAACAAAGAAAGCGAGTCTCATAAGGATTGCCTGCTTCCCCTGAAAAGGCAGATAATGGTGATTTTGGAAGGATGTTTTATCTTGTATTGTGCTTATGGCAGGGAAGGATTACCACGGAGAATACGTGTGTAAGGAAGGGGGACGAAAACTTGTGTGGCAAGGAAGATGATGATAGGGCAGAGAAGAGCAGTTTTTCAGTGGAACCAGTTGCCTAGAGAGGTGGTGAGATCTCCTTTATTAGACATCTTCAAAAAGAGATCATGCACTGAACAGAGGGTTGGAATCAACAGCCCATGAGGCCCCTCATGATTCTAAGGAAACAATGGCTTTGGAGGCAGGAGATTGTAAGACATGAGTACATAGAGTCAACCCAAGATGCGGACATTCTCAAACAGATTTTATGTGTTCTCTCTGCACGTGCACGTGCACATGCATTTATCAGCCAAAACCTCTGGAGCAGATTTCTTGTTTACAGGTGTGAAGGGGAGATTTAACATTCTTGATGGAGATCATTTTATTTGAAAGGGGAAAAGCCGAATTAAAGGGATAAAAATGCAAACCATACCAGAAATAAAAGGACATACCAGTCATAATACTCTTGGTAAAAGGTCCAGAACAGGTTGATCTATGTCCCATAGTGACATTTGCATGTGGAAATTTCAGGTCTGGAACTGAATGTAAAGATCAAGCCAAAGGCAAAGGGTGACCTTTGAAAAATCACAGTTGTTCCTTGATATCTAGAATCTACTCAAACTACTAATACATTCCTTAGTATTTAATAACGTCATAGCAACTGTTCCCAACTTGATGCTCTCCAGATGTGCAGGATGCAATTCCAATCATCACCAGATGTTTGGGGGTGACAGGAGTTGCAGTCCAACACTTCTGGAGGGCACCATGCTAAGAAATTTAATAATTGACAGTATTAGAAGTGCATCAAATCCTTATCAGTAATCCTAATAACATCCCTGTAAAGTAAATCAATGCTGTTATCCCTGTCTTGCAGATAGAGGGTGAAATGGAGCAGAATGAGAGAGAGGCTTATCTGGGGCCAGTGCAGAAGAAGATGGAAATCCCATCCTCACAGCAAATCATTTTTTTTTTCCAAATCCTGGTTAACTTGGAGTGGAGCTATGGTCATTTTAAACCATAATTAATAACTCTCTCAGCATGTAATCCTCAGCTTTGGTTAATGCCATTTCATGGATGGGGTTACATCAGTGCAATGTGACTGGGTGGAAGACAGTATGTAATTATATAGTCTTTTCCTGGTTCTTCTTACTTGATAGACTTCATTCCATTAGCTCTATCCCTTGATCCATTAATGGCAAAAGTGAGATCTGAACAACAGTTTTCTCAGCTCAGCATCTTGGCCAGTAGAGCCTAGATAAGGAATGGGCTCCCTCTGGACTTCTTTATATTGCTGGACTGCAATTCCCATTGTCCTCTACCACTAATTACATTGATGAGGGCTGATGAGAGTTAACAGTCCAATGACATCTGAGTGGCTATTCTATTTTCCTCCTCCAAGAAACCTCCTGATGTGTGCAGGAGTTTCTTCTAAAACAAAGACTCTCAAGATATTTTTTTCCTCCACATCCTTAAAGCACAAGATTGAGTTTTGTCCACAGGAGTGAATTTTGCTGAGTATGTATCAAAAAATAATGTGAAGAGCTTGAGAAGAATATAGTGATTGGAAAAGTGCATTGAACTAGCAAAGCATTGTAGGCATTAAACAGAGAAGGCAGAAGCAGAGTGAAGTCTGAAATAATGAGCTGAGTAGACACAGTATTCACATATATTGCCACAGCAAATGCTTTCTAAATTTATAAATCTTTGCTAAGCAAAAGTGTCTTGGGTTAATAACAAGTGATTTTCTTCTAACCCATA